>NW_006408703.1:5266547-5289884 GCF_000296735.1 Chrysochloris asiatica
AAAAAAAAAAAAAAAAAAAGCAATAGCAGTTGGGAAATAAAAGAAGGAACAAAAGGAGGGGGAAAAAATGAAAAATGTGTGATAGAATGAAGAGAAAGCAAGAGGGACAAAGTCCAGGAAGAAAGGATAAAGAAACAAAAACAATGAAAGAAGAAAACAAAACAAAACAAACCAGGGCTGGTGTCAGACCCAGACAGGAGAGAATTCTGGGGTCTACTATGGATGAGTGGTCCCTGTAGTCTAGGACTCAACAGAACCAACACTGCATGTCTAGAATAGGCTAAACTTAGATCCAGGTACCAGAACTGGTACTGCTAGCTCTCCTCACACTTTGATGCAAGTTTGACAGTCTGGAGAGTGGGAACATCCCTGGGAGTGTCCTTGGTTGGTGACTGGCCACAACTCTAGTCACCAGGATAATGTGGGGTATAAAAAGAAAAGAAAAAATATTTCACCCCTTTCTGTCTACCAATAATAAATATGCTTCTGTGCCACCTATTGTTCTTTTGCCTTCAAAGTCATCAGTGCAAGTTCAAGATGATCACACAATGACTGGCCTGGCTGCTGGCACAGATTAGTAGTTTTCTGTTTGTTTGTTTGTTTGTTTGTTTGTTTCCTCCCCCATGCATCTGCTCCACTGTTTCTCCTAGTGAAAGCAAGCACAGGAATGTCCAGGGCTGCCTCATGTGGACTGTTTTCTCTTAATTTAATGAGGCCTACAACCTCAGTGCTCACCTCCATGCTGCTCCAACTACCAGGAGAGCAGAAGCTTTCCTGGGGGTATATGTTGTTGGAGGTTGACCTCACTTCTGGTCACCAGGGGATTGTGGGGAACAAGAAAAATTTAGCACCTTTGCAGGTATATTTCTGCAATGCTGATAACTTTTCTTGTCTTTGAAGCTGCTCACAAAAGCTCAAGATGGCTTTGCCTATCTGGTTGCTGGCTCATATCACCAGTCTCTCCTAATTTGACCATGTCTGATTAGGTCTCTCTCCTAGTTGGCATTCAGTCCACTACTCTGTCCCTTCATCTGAAGTTCAAAGTTCCAGGACTATCATTGGAATCTGTTTGATTAGGTTTCCCATATCTTTGTTGTAGATCCATATAGCTTTTCTGCCTCTTTCACCATCTTGCTGCCTCTGAGACAGTTTTATGACAAATACAGTTGCCATTCCTCTTCAAGTTGTCATGTGCAACCTGCACTGAGAACAAGAGGCAAGAGTTTAAATAGAGAAAGGAGATACTACATGGTTTAAAATCAGGATAGGTGTGTGCCAGGATTATATTCTTTCATTATACTTATTCAATCAGTATACTGAAAAAATAATCTGACAACGGGACTCTATGAAGAAGAATGCAGTATCAAAATTAGAGGAAGACTCATTTGCAAGCTATAGTATGCAGATGACACAATCTTGCTTGTTGACAGCAAAGAAGATGTGAAGCATTTACCAATTAAGATCAAATATTACTTCCTGTAGTATGGATTAGACTTAAACATAAAAACAAAACAAAACAAAAAAAACCATGAATCTTCACATCTGGATCAATAAGCAGAATCATGAAGAAAGATTCAAGTTGCCAAGGATTTCATTTTTCTTGCCTTCACAATCATCATCACCCTTGGAAGTACCACTAAGAGATCAAAATATGTATTCCACAGTCACGAAATCAAAATCTGCTCCAACAGACCTCTTTAAAGTGTTAAAAAATAAAAAATAAATAAAATTCATTTTGAGGGCTAACCTAGTAGACCCTATTCAAGACATAGTATTTCCAATCACCTCATATGCATACAAATGCTGGACAGCGAATAAGAAAACTAAAGAAAAATTGATGTATTTGAATAATGGTGTTGGTGAAGGAGATTGAAAGGCCCATGGACTTTCAGAAGAACAAACAAATCTGTCTTGGAAGTACAACCAGATGTTTCTAAGAAGCAAGGGTGTCAAGACTTCATCTCATATACTTTGGATATGTTAACATAAGAGACTGTTGTTGTTGTTAAGTGTCATCGAGTCAGTTCCAACTCATAGCTACCCTGTATAGGATTTCCAAGGAGCAGCTGGTGAGCTTGAACTGTCAACTTTGCAGTTCAAATGATTTTGCAGTCTGGTGCTTTAACCCACAGCATCTCACCAGAACACGAACAGAAGGGAGTAGTCTCTGTCAAAGGACATCATGCTTGATAAAATAGAGTATCACTGAAAAAGAACAAAGCCCTCAATGAGGTGAATTGAGGCTGCAATAGTAGGCTCACACATAGTGGTCCGTGTTTGACTGGATAGTGTTTCCTTTTGTTGTCTATAGAGTCACTAAGAGTTGAAATCAACTGATTGTACCCAACAACAACAATTTTGCATTTATTGGGGTTCCTTTTGTATCTATTCCCTTAGGTTTCAAAAGTTCTCATATCATCATTGAATTAATTCACATGCATTAAATTTTGTTCACCACCATTTCATTTTCCTATATCTATGGTCTCTATACAGGTTATTTGTCTTTGTCTATGTTCTTTTTTTAAGTATTTTCCTCACATAGCATACTTGAAACTCCGTTGAATTTGCTTGTGTTCTAAGAAAATGTGTGTATGTGTATTTACATCAACAGGAAAGAAAAATATTGACAGAGTATAGGATTCATTAAGTAGCCCTGGTGATACAATAGTTAAGCATATGGCTGGTGTTGTGGAGTCAGTTCCAACACACAGCAACCCTGTACAGGGTTCCGAGGCTGTAAATCTTTATGGGAGCAGAAAGACTCATCTTTCTCCTGCGGAACATCTGGTAGTTTCAAATTGCTGACCTGAGGTTAGCAGTCCAATTCGTAACCACTACGCTACCAGAGCTCCATATGGCTGCTAACCTAAAAGTAGCAGCTGAACCCACCAGTGACTTCACAAGAGAAAAAAGCTTGCAGTCTGCTCCAGTACTGATTACAACCTAGGACCCCTTATGGAGCAGTTGTACTCTGTCCTGGAGAGTCACTGTGAGTCAGATTCAACTAGTTAATGCATAACAACAGCAACAGTTTAGGATTCTTTACATGCTTTTCACTATTTCCTACTGCATTTTAACTCCCAATGTCAAATAATAAGGTCTATCCTGTCGTTACTGTTTTCCTCTGTTGGGAGCTTGTTCTTTCAAGCTAGAAAAAAATGTTTTTATTTTTCTGCTCTTGGAGCTCATATGTTTTTTAAGGACTTTCTTGATTGTGTATCTATTCTTTTTAAATCAGACTGGAAATTAGTCATCCTTGCTAATTTATGGATTGAAATATTTTCTCAGCTCAAGAACATTTATTTGTAGGATTTGTTAAGTTGTTAGCTCTACTCCATCAACTCTTTTTTTTTCTCCACTTGAATCATCTACTAGGTGTTTATTTTCTTAGACCTATTCTCAAATTTTCTTTTTTCTTCTTTGTAATTTCTTTTTCAATTTTCTTTTCTGTGATTTAAAATATTGTTTTGCTTAAACTATACCACTGTATATTTTAATCTGAATAATAATTACTATCTCATTTAATTTACTGATTCTAAAATAAGCAATTAGGTTTGTGTATGAATGTGCCTGTATGTACTGCTTATATACATCTTTTGATGTGCTATTTATTTATCAAATTCAGATTTTCTTTTTATCCTATTGCACTGATCATGTATTCTGAATCTCACCTGATTCAAGCTGCTATGGTCCCTTAAATTGGCAGTTATTTTCTTAAGCAGCTCACTGGGGCTCAGTTCCGGTTGCTGGAATTTACTTAGCTCAGGGATTGTCTAGATGATAAAAGGCAAAGGGTTTATCTCATCCTGCCCTCCTGTTTTTAGTGGCAGACTATCAGCCACTTTCTGAGACAACCAAAGAGGCCTCTTTGTTTTCTGTTTCCTTACAGGCTCACAGACTCAAGATTAGGGATGACTCAACTGAAACTCTCATTCTGCCCTGACTTTCATGGGACCTGACTGACCAGGGTCACATAGAAAGAGTGGACTACATCTTATTTGATGACAATGTCCACACATCCTCAAACATCAAGTTCTACACAGGATCCACCATCGACTTATCCATTCATTCATCTAAGCGTGAACTTGGATGTCACTCTTTAGTCAATTGGGTAACACACAGGGTAGGGACCTATGCTGAAGCAGAAATCGTATCTCAGTAGTTAACAAGCTCCAAAGTGACGAATAACTTGCATTTAGGAGCAGAAGAAAAGGGGAATCTTTAGGTTGCTTTTTGTTGTTTTCTCAGTTGGGAAGATATAGTCTAGTAAAAATGTAATGCAATGCAAGTCAATAAATTTAATAAATGTGTAATAAGCTATGATATTAAAGTTCATATGAGCATGGTATCTATAGGCATCATAAAATAGAAGGGTCAACATTATTGGTTGCCTGCCCAAGAGGCATTACACTCGTTCTCTTCTTGGTATCCAAATCCCTTCTTTTTTAGTTGTTCACACTCTCAAATGGTGGTATCATTCTCCTTGCCAATGCCTGGTTGAAGCTTGGAAATATGACCCCAGATCTATTTGGTAGTTTCTCATTGATAAAAAGTTTTCCTCAATAATAAAGATAAGTACATGAGAGGAAACGTTTCTATTATTCACTTCTTATTCCTGGAAGTGCTTCCTGAATTAATCAATACAAAAGTGTTTTGGATCCATTCAACTTTTGTAAAGAATCTAACTCATAATTTTTGTTATTTAGTACCATCAAAACAGTTCTGACTCTTAGTGACTTTGCACAGGGTTTCCAAGGAGAAGCTGGTGAGTTTGAACTACAAACCTTGTGTTTCAAACCAACCTTGCGCTCCAGTGCTTTATCCCACAGCACCCCACTAGGACTGCCTGTAAATCTTTACTGGAGCAGAAAGCCTCATTTTTCTCTCATGGAGCAGCTGGTAGTGGATTCGAACTGCTAACCTTGTGGTTAGGAGTCTAACACATAACCACTATGGTGCCAGGATTCCTTAACTCATAATTATTAAAACTTTATTTTTTAGAGGGAGTGGGAATTCCGTCTTCTGATATTTGTATCTGAAACAAATCTCTCAGAGTTGTATAAAAGAATGCAGCTTTTAGGGACAGACCGAAGTTTAAACGGAAACTGCAATTTACTTGATCACATTAAATATACTTCTTCACCAGTGATATAACTACTTCATAGGTTTGTGTCAAATATTACATTTGATATAATATGTTAAACTGTAATAGATGTCTTAATATATTAGGTACTACATTGTGATTACCCCATGGAGATTCTACCCCCATTTAAAGTTGGTTCAAATAGTGGAACTGATGACATCATATATGTATCAAAGGGGGTTGAGTAAATTAATTACTTACAGAATGAGGTTTTTTGGGGGAATAAGGCACCTCTCAAGTAAGTATGATATAGCTTGAGAGAACAAGGAGGGGTAATTGCCTTGATGATTAGTTGTAGATAGTAGGTGGGTCTAGGGTGAGGATTCCTGAGTACAAGCAGGGTTTATATGACTTAAAATGTCTAATGACACAGGCAGCGATTACATGGTTCATAGTTTTAAATTTTCTTTTTCTTTTCTAGACATGCTCTGCCACCCTCCACCCCCTGTTTTTATCCTTTGCTTATATTCAATGACTCATTAGAAAACAATTATTATGAATTTACTTTGGAGAGGTAAAAGAAAAATAATCGGCATCCAATTATATATGGTGGTGGTGGGTGTGTGCTGAGGAGTAGGCTCCAACTATAGCGACCCTGTATAGGGTTTCCAAGGCTGTAAGTCTTTACTAGAGCAGAAAACCTCATCTTTCTCCTTTGGTTTCGAATTGCTGACCTTGAGGTTAGCAGCCCAACTTTTAACTACTACGCTACCAGAGCTCCTTAATTATACATGAGTGTATGTAAAAAAAATATTACTACTAGGATTCCAGATAATACATATTTGGTTTTTTCCAAACAAAGCATGTTTACACATTTCGATGAGATCAATGCATGCCTACAGATAAGTTCCATCATAATACATTAGTATTAGTCTCATTAGGGTGCCTTCAAAAATAATAAGGTCTGATCAAAACTGTGGCTTCAAGGGAATCTGCTGAACCAATTCAAGGAATAAAAGTCAGCTCTGAAAGCTATGACAACTGATTTTTGGGATCCCAAAGGTGTAATATTGATAGATTTTTCTCAAGGGACATCGGACAATCAAGTAGGTTTACTATGAAGAAGTTTAAGACAATTGAAAGCTGCATTTGTGAGAAGAAGTTGCACTGTGGATCATTTTTCCCTCATGAAAATATACCCAGTACAATAAATAACATAAAGATAAATAGAGAAAAGATTGAAGTTGTCAAAGACTTCATTTTGCTTGAATCAACCATCAACACTCATGGGAGCAGCAGTCAAGAAATCAAATGTTGTATTGCATTAGGCAAATATGCTGTACAGGACTTCTTTAAAGTGTTCAAGAGCAAAGATGTCAGTCTAAAGACTAAGGTGTGCCTGACCCAAGCAATAGTATTTTCAATAACCTCATATGCATGTGAAAGTTGGATTGTGAATCATTTAAACTGTAGAATTGGTTCATTTGAGTTATGGTGCTGCAGGAGCATATTAAAAGTACCATGGACTTCCAGAAAGCAAACAAATCTGTTTTGGAATAAGTACAGCGAGAATGTTCTTTAGAAGCCAAGATGGCCAGAATTCATCTCTCATACTTTAGACATATTATCAGGAGGATCTAGTCCCTGGTAAAGGACATCATGCTTCATCAAGTGGAGAATCAATGAAAAAGAGGAAGACCTACAAAAAGATGATTTGGCACAGTGGCAGCAGCAATGAGCTGAAGGGTAGCAATGATTGTGAGGTTGGCACAGAACTAGGCAGTGTTTCATTCTGTTGTGCATAAATTCACTATGCATCAGAGCCTACTCTGTGGTATGTAACAAAAACAACATCATTCTTTCAGGTTAACAAGGGCTGTCCTATGAGAAGTTCATTGGGAAACCTTAGTCCACCTTCCATACATCTCTAACCTTGCCCCTTCAGAGTTCTTTTTTGTTCTCCAAACTCAAAGAACATTAAAAAGGAACATAATTTATGTCCCTCAAGGATGTCAAAACTGCCATTTTTTATGTGGTTGTAAGTAGAAGAGTGTAGCATTCTCTGGGAAAGTGTTTAGAGAGATGGAATTATTACCTGCATAATTGTATAGACCTAGATGGATATGTAAAGATATTTTTGTTTAATAAAGGGTTCTACGATTTTGTAGCAATACTTTTTGACTTACGTATATATATCTTTTTTCGAGGAATATAAAACATATGAACCCATATTCTCATCTCAGTTCTTAGGTTACTATCCAGATCTCACTTTATAACAGACCTAATGCATAAACGAAGTGAGGAAGTTGGGGAATGCTTTCTTGTTGGTTCCATATACCTCCCACTTTTAATTTCTATCATCCTGAGAAGTTTGTCAGACATGTGTTAAAAGGGAACTCTCTTTTCAGAGGTAGAATATTCCCTTTGAAATCTGTTTACTTTACCTCTATACTGACAGTTAACCGGAATCTTTTGTGAACTTAAATCCAAGGTAAAGCGGCATTTAAGAGCACTGGTGTTTTTCCTTTTGTCTGCAGGTTTATTTGGTTATACTTCAGCCAGCACTTGTAAGCATACAGCTAAAAACACTGAACAGCAAGAACTATGCACTAGCTGGCTGAGTTTTCACAGAAGCAAAGGAGGCAGTTCTGTTTTGCACATTTCTCTTCATTTTTTGTAAAGATCAAAAAGAAGCACGCAGCAACATTAATGGCACAATGATAAGTAATTATGAGCTTTTGGTTTTCTGTTGCCTTTGAGAATATTCACCTAAGATATTGAATATTAAAATATAGGTGAGTCAGTCACTATTCCTCAGTTCTTTAACAATGGAATAACTGCTCATTGTATGGCATATCTTTCAGGACTGATTAAGCATGCTGTACAAAGATTTTACTGTATACTTTCTTCAAGTTATTACACAACAATGTCAGCACACAATTTTACAGTTCTCCCTGCTTTCTATCGTAGAGAGTTTCATCTTTTTATTTCACTGCCATGAAAAACAAAAGTGTGTGGAACAAGCTCATTTGACTTGGTATGATTTCATTCTTAGGCAGGCCTTTCCTGCCAAGACTATTCTCCCCTTCTGGCAAAGTCTTCCCCTGGCTACCTCAAATACAGGTCTAAACACCTGCTAGCTAGTTATGAGCTACACATAGGGCCATTGGAGAGCTACTTACACAGCACATCCCAGTCTGTTTCCTATTTCATAAGGCATAAGCAAACATTCCTTTTACTTTTCCCAACCAATCAGTAGTCACTCAATCTGTTTCTGATGTTCATAGTTAGCTTTGTACCCACAGCTCAAAATTTGTTTAGGTTATAGTGAATTGTGGGACTTGCACTTAACAGTAGAATTTCTCTGAGAAGTGACAAGAATAAACAAAGCTTGGATGTCTGAGAGTACACAGCTTAAAAGCCTAGTAGATACTCTAATATATGCTATTTTTCTCCCTTAAACCCCTACCCTTAAACTCCTACTCCATCACTTACAACACCAAAGACAAAGTCATTTAGGGAAAAGAAATTAGAAGTAGGAGCAAGGGAAAGTGGAACCAGTTCAACACTGACCACTTATGAGTTATTTGTGCTGTATGATCAAGTTAGTAAAAGTCCTTGAGTCTCATAAAATGAAGCTATAGGATTTGTAAGGTCATTTTCAGCTCCAACATTCAAAGTATCTGCATCTTCTGGTCTCCAGTATTCCCAGGTTGTCTTCTGAGTTGTGTGGCATGGCCATTGCTCCATTCAAGTTTGCTCTATAGCTTGGTGTCTTCTGCAAATAAACATGAGAGAAATTGTGAAAAGGAAACAGAATACCCAAAGAAACAGTCTGTCTCCATGTAAATGCTAACATTAGATACATAGAAATGTCTTTGCCTTTGAGATTTTCCTTTGCAGAGCAGAAGAAAAAAATAAACACAAGTGCTTTCACCTTTGCTCTAGAGTATTTATTACTTTTCACAGATTTAGAGAGACTGCCAGCATTTATAAGAGCATTTCATTTCTTTCCTCTGAAAAAATTTTAATAAAATCTTAAAGCCAATGTTTTTTTCTTAGCTAGCTTTCATAAAACAGGGTCAGACCTTACAAAAGTGCATGTTCATAAACCAGGGAATTAACTGCAAGTTTACATAATGATGACCATGTTTTCTTTAGCTGTTTATATCACTCAAACCATAATATGTGGTCATTTGGTTTTGTTTGATTTAGGATTATTTAAATTCTAGAATTGGGTGGAAACACATGATAAAAATTCTCACTTTCTGTGGTCAATTCCAAATGTTTTACCCCTATTCCTGTAGTTATAATATACAATATTTAAAGGTCTCTCCTCCTATATTCATGGTGTGGAGTGGTGGATTAATGCACCAGACTGCAAGACCATTTGAACTGCAAGGTCAGTGGTTCAAGCTCACCAGCTGCTCCTTGGAAACCCTATATATGGTCACTATGGGTCAGAACCAAATCAAGGGCACTTAGCAACTAACAACAACCTCTAATACTTAGAGATTTTTACATGACTTAAAACAGTATTATCTTGAAATGCTGAAAAGTCTTATGGAGAAATACTAAAATGTCTGAGAAAATTTTTTTTTTTAATATTATCTCAGAAGTCTCTGGAGGATGCTTTAAATTGTGCAGGCTACAAAGCGAGTTACATGTCCAAAACAATTTTATGGTGACTTCCAAACACTTTCTGGTATGCAAAGTCATTTGAAGTGTTAGAACACTCAAAGTCTGTGTGTTTTATTGCCATCTCTGTCAGATTCACCTTCAGACATAGATCATTCTGGTACTCAACTGGTGAGAATGTCTTTTGGACACAAACTCTACACTGACTTTCAGTTGAGATCTCTCTTCCTCAAACTGTCCTCAAGTATATATTGATAGCCTATAGCTATGGGCCAAGCACTATTCTCAGTGATTTGAAAATATACAATAATAGTAAATATTCTCACCCTTAAGGAAATACAATCTATTGGAAAGAAAAAATTCATACCTATGAAACAGCTGAAGATAGGTACAAATTTTAAATCATTCAGTTAAGACAATAAATGTGCTAAGAATTTGGCAAAGTTATATATCAATAAAGAGTATTTAATAACCCTTTGCACTATTCCTAAGGGATTTAAATTTAAAGTGAAGAAACATTGCAGTGAAGGTACTTGTGTATATTATCTAATGGTGAATTTCTTTCTGATTTACTCATCTAGGTAATGTGAAATAGACTATTCATATGCTGTACTTTTGCTTTGCAGAAAAAAATGATCTTATCCTCTCCCTCTTTATTTCCTTCTTTCTCTTTTTCTTACTTTCTGAGATGATTGAGAATCCCCTATAGATAGTTCAGCTACCTCTAATAAGTTGGGTCACAAAAGTAGCATCTATTCAGAAAAATAATTAGAAATTTTTAAATGCTTAACTTTTCTTATATTAAGATTAGATTTTTTGTTCATTTACTTAAGACTTTATACATTGAGGACAAATTTCCTAATAGCCATGAAATCTACCACTACTGTGAGGTCCATGTATAAATTGCCAACAAAGCAAAGCAATTTGGAAAACTGTCAGAAAATGAAAGTCAAAGGAAAATTTCAATGGAAAAATAAATATTACAGAAAAGGAAAAAAGCATGTATCTTAGAAGAAAAGATTCTCCAGCAGCTAAGAAAGCTATGTCCAAATGGGCAACACTTCTCAAAAGAGAAAAGAGATCAAATAGGAGAGAGAAGATGATAGGAAGTATAGACCATGCTGGGAAATGGCCCTTAAAAGTCAAACAAACAAAGAAAAAATAATAAAAGTTTCTAAATTGAAACAAAATGTAACTGTAATGGTTAATGCAATGCACTGAACTGCAGAGTCGGTTTGAACCGCAAGGTCAGCAGTTCAAGCTCATCAGCTGCACCTCAGAGACACTTAGAGGGTTACTATGGCTCAGAATTGACTCGACAGCACTTCACAACAAAGACAAACAAATTCAACTTATTATTGTTTTTGTCCATTCTTACAGGAAAAATAATTATCATCAGCAATAAGGCAGATTTTCTGTTTTTGCTTGTTTTGCATTTTGTTTGCTTCTTTTTTCTTTCATTTTTATGTTTTGTGAAAGGAATACTCACCAAGACACTGGCATAGAGCAGCTGGTTAATAGTAGTAACACATGAGCTTTTGTTACTATGTTTTGTAATGATAGGAAGAGTTAAGTAGTCTGAGATAAACACAAACATATACATTCTTACACCAAATGCAACTTACTTTTAAATCTTCATGTGTCAAAGCCAAATAAGGCAGCAGATGCCATTTCCAAAATCAAAGTAATATTGACTTTGACTTCACAGAATAAAATAAATTAAAATGCTTTTGTTCTGCTTAAAAATTTCACTTTAGGTATAAAAAAGCAAACAGTTTGACGATCTGCTTAATTAGTGCATTGCATTTACACTAAATGCAATGGATTTTATTACTATATACATAGTAGCCATTGAGTTGAGTCCAACTTTTGTTGATCCTAGGTGTATCAGAGTAGCACTGTTGCTCCACAGAGTTTTAGGGTGAAAAGTAACTGGAAAAAAGTGCACGTGAAAAAAACTCCACACAGAAAACAAAAAAAAACAACATACCATACTGATTAGGGTTATGTTTAGAGTTATGGTTAGCAATTGTCCCTCTGTGCACTTTTAGTGTGTTTTTATTACAGTGGGGATTTTTTCTGGGTGGACTTTTGTGCTAGAAACAGCATTTTTAATGGCTGATGTTGTTTTGTTTTGCTTTGTTATGAGACAGATCACTGTCCCATTCTTCTGAGGCACCTCTGCGCAGACTTGAACCAGCAAACTTTCAGTTAGCAAACAAGGACACCAACTATTTCACCACACAGTAACTGCAGCATAGACATTTGTTGCTAAGTGTCGTCGAATTGGTTTCGGCTCATAGCGACGCTGTATAGGTTTCTGAGGAGCCGCTGGTGAGTTTGAACTGGCGGTTCAAATCAACCTTGCGGTCCAGTGTATTATCCAGCAGGGCCACACCAGGACTTACAGCACCATAGACATATTGTAGAGTTAGCTGCTGACACCTGAGAAATGTAAAACTGATATTCCAAAAATATGATGCTAAATGGAAGAAAAATCAAAGCAAAAGCAAAACACTACTTTTTTATGAAGAATGCATCTATTGATAAAAATAGAACACAATAAAGTTTATCAACTTGGTTACCGGTTGCTGTCAAGTCAATTCTGACTTAAATTGACACTACAGGACAAAGTAGGATTGCCACAAAGCGTTTTCAGGTAGTGTAGTCGTTACGAATCGGGCTGTGAACCGCAAGGTCAGCAGTTCGAAACTACCAGCTGCTTCACGGGAGAAAGATGAGGTTTTCTGCTGCCGTAAAGATTTACAGCCTCGGAAACCCTGTTCAGGGTCGCTATGGGTCGGAACCGACTCAATGGCACTTAACAACAACAACAATCTTTATAGAAGCTAATTACCATCTCTTTCTATAGCACTGGTGGGTTTGAACTAGCCACCTTTGAGTTAACAGCTGAGTGCTTAACTACTGTGCCGCCAAGGTTTCTTATCACAATGATTATTGTTGTTAACGCTGCAATGTTGATTCTGACTCATAGTGACCCTGTTTGGGGTTTCTGAAGAGCACTTGGGCGGGGGAGGGGGGTTTGAAACACTGTCCTTGTGGTTAGCAGTCCGTTGCTTATCCTACAGTGCCATACCAGAACTCCTCAACATACCTATTGTTATAGTCGTTAAGTGCTGTCGAGTCGATTCCGACCCACAGCGACCCTGTATAGGGTTTCCAAGGAGCAGCTGTTGAGCCTGAACGGTCAACTTTGCAGTTCAAACTATTTTGCAGTCTGACTCATTAACCCACAGCACCACACCAGAATTCCACCATGCCTAGTGACTTAATATTTTTTTACCTTTACAGTCTATGCCAAAAATGAAATCTCACCTAGTATTCCATTCCAAATTCACTTTTAAACCATCTCATAGACGCAAGATCTTTACGAGAAATAGCTTTCACATGTGAAGGAATAAATCAAATGAACTTTTCTTTCTCATCTTAAAATGCAAACACCTACGTTTCATTTCTATAGAAAAATCCAGAAGTCTTTTGAAAAGCCACCTACATTTAAGATTTACACTGAAAAATACCCATAGAAAAAAAGAATTGTAGGAGTTATAGAGTCAGATATTTTTTCTTGTCCATTATTTGTACCATCAGCAATAGCTTAGGGGAAAAGGATTAAAAATATCAAATTTCTGTTAGGTGACACTAAGTGTAATGAAATCTCAAGGTTGAATTAATTCCTTAGCTTCTCATACCACTCTGAAGATCACTATCTCAATAACTGGCATCAATGGTCAACACTAGAAGACTAATTGATGATCAATCATGACAAGTGTACGACCTCATCCTTTCCAAACATTAAAATCTTAAAGAGATTTTATTGAGAAAAAAATTATATAGTAAAACAGCTAGATATGTATTTGATTTGCCTATTTGAAAGTACATTCTAACCTTGCATTTCAAATTTTCATTATACTATGCTAATAAGCACATGAGAATTTTATGGACTTGGTAGTTACTCATTTAGGAATGTTTTCTATCACTGAAAAGTAATACATTTAACTACTAGTCAAACAACCTCATAAAATCTCAGAGATAAGATTTCATAAAACATGGACAGCAGTAAGGGATGAAAAAAAAATTGTCTTAATGAAATTCCACGACAGCCATCGTATTTCTATGTGAAATAGTTTAACATGGAAGATAATTCACACTGAAGAATCTAAATTAGAATGAGTGCATCTTGGAGCAGAAGCTCGTCATAGAGGGAGGTTGCAATAAATTCCCTTTGCAAGACCAGCCCTATATGAAAATAAAAATATTTACCCATTTATTCAGTCAGTAACAGAGAGAAAACCATCTGGACATTTGAATCAGTTTAAATTGCCCAACCAGTCTTGTGAAAAGAGAAAGCTAGTCAGATTAAATGCTTATTTTGTTTTGGAACTAAACAATTGTCCTAAACTGTAATCATAAAATCCACATTTGCAGTATCAAATAAACAAAAGCAAATCAGTGAAGAAAACTTGTTTTTGTGTAGTAATTGGCAGGAGGATTAGCATTTCAGTGGATCCTATTTCCTAAACCTCCTCATTCCTGATAACAGCTTCAGCAGTGAGGTGACACACCAAAAAGCATAAATTATCTAAAGCTGGAGATAAGCAGAGGCCATTTGGGGGTTCTGAGAGCAATATAAATAGATGCAAAACAGTAGGAGAACCAGCCCATCCAAAACCTCCAAAGGATTAGCCATGTGAGCTCTGACTCCTTTGCTGTTGTTAGCTGTGATTTATCATCAGACAGTAAAGGAGACTCAGCCTTATCTCTGATAATTCAATGGCTTAATGGCAGTACCTTTATCTGGAGGTCATAATTAAGCTTGTTTGATCAGTCTGAGAACAAGTACCTATGCTGTGCTGGAGTCTAACTATTGCTTTTGGTGTCCAGGGTCTAACGTAATAAGAACATCATTGAAAGTGGCATTCGGAATTTTGTTCAAGTGCTGAAACAAGTTATTACTTATCTATGGAGTAGAATCCCCAAAATGAAACAAAGAATAGAGTCTCCCAAATTTCGAAATATCTGTATAATTTAGAGTTTAATAATACTAGGTTCCTTGATCCCAGGTGCTTAGATTTAAAATAAATTTGAAAAAAAAAAAAAAAAAACCCTGAAAGTGAAGACATATTATAATGTTACCCTTAACAAATAAAAGCAAATGCTTATTAAAAGGAGAAATGACATTTATTATTTCCAGTTGGAGCATTTGAAATTCTAATATTGCTTCAAAAGTAAGAGAAATGTTAGGAATTGTTTCAAATGGGTATAATAAAGCCTCATTTAACTGGACAAACTGGATGAAACTTTTGTTTCAGTTTAAGAAATTTATGGACGATTAAATATATTAATGAACTATATTTTATGGGTTTAAAGGAAACTGGTATGTACTTCTAGGAGAATGTGATGTCAGATGTAAATTTAACAAAGATACATTTGCAAGTAGCACTGTTGTTTATTAGGAAATATTCAGTATGTTAAAACACAGTGGCAGTTTATACTTCAAGTTTGTTAAATACATCATCTTACCTAGAATATTTTTTACTTAAAACTTTTAACAGGTCAGCTTTATCTTGGCTAAATAAAACTTACTACAGATTCTGAATTGTTATTGTTATTAAGTAAAGTTGGTTTTGACTCATAATGAACCTGCATAGGGTTTCCCAAGAGTGTCTGTTGGGTTCAACCCACCCAACTTTTAGTTAGCAGTTCGGTGCTTATCCTACAGTGTCACACCAGGACTCTACAAATTCTGAATTAATATATTGTAAACTTATGATATTTTTCTGTATTTGATTTCAGAATATGTTATTTCTGATTATTTTATAAAATTAAATAAAAGCTCCTTTATAAAGGATTTGCTGATCAAACTGACTGATTCAATTGATACTTGGTTTCCCTTCTTGTTCTGTCATTTATCTACCCAGACCCATGTTCAACCAGTTCCTTCAGACAAATACACCCACAAAAAAAAAGCATGCTTTGGCTCAAAGCACAACTCTGCCACACTATGTGACTTTGAATAAATTATTTCATTGCTAGCCTTCAATTTCCTACTCTTTAAAATGAAGCTAATAGTAACAATTGATGGAGGTATTGTGAGGCTCAAGTAAGAAAAGCCACGTGATTCACACAGTCTGACACACTATAATTCGCAATGAGGGCTAATTGTACTTCTCCCCATCCTTCTCTTCTTCATCTGGCAAAGAAAATAAGGGTAATTTCTTAGAAAATGGGGATACAGGAAATTTAGGAAAACCAGGTGTTAGATTAATGAATAGATGAGGAAGCCAAAAAGCTGGTGAAAAATAAGAAATCAACACTTGCCTACTATTTCTACTGCTTAAATCTATTATTTCAAGAGATTTGGTATGGCACTGCAGGATAATACTCTGGACTGTAAAGTCGGTTTGAACCACAAAGTTGGCAGTTCAAACTCAACAGCCACTCTTCAGAAACCGACTTGAGGGCACTTAACAACAAGAGGATTTTCTTTTGGTATTCACAGATATCTTTGCCCCCCTGTCTTTTGGGAGTCCTGGTGTGGTGATGTAGGATAAGCGCTTAACTGTAATGAAACACCAGATCTTGAGGTCAACCAGCCACTCATCAGAAACCCTATACAGGATCTCAATGAGTTGGAATAGATTTAACTGAACTTTACAACATAGGAGTCCTGGTGTGGCACTGTGGATTAATGTGTCAGACTGCAAAATTGTTTGAACTGCAAGGTGGTGATTCAAGCTCACCAGCTGCTCCTTGGAAACCCTAGACAGGGTCGCTATGGGTCAGAATCAACTCGATGTCACTTAACAATGTCAACATAGTTACATTAGACTCTGGTGTCATTCTGTATTGTAAGCACTCCTTCACAAGGTCATTTTGAACCAAAAGGCGGGTGGTTCAAACTCACCAGCCCCTCCTCAGAAACCCTACACAGGGTCGCTATGAGCCAGAAACGACTCAACGGCACTAAAGAACAACATAGTTAACATTAGACTCCTGATGTGGCATTGTAGGATCAGACTGGACTGCGAACCCTAAGGTCAGCAGTTCAAAGCCAGCCACCAGTTGTTCCTCGGAATCCCCTATACAAGGTCTCTTTCCGTCCGAACCGACTCAACGGTACTAAAAAACAACACAGTTGCATTGGAGTCCTGATGTGGCGCTGTAGACTAAGCACTGAACTGCTAACCTCAAGGTGAATATATCATACCCATCACCTGTTCCTTCGCAGTCCTGGTATGACGTTGTAGGTTAACGCGTCAGACAGCAAAGCCGTTTGAAGTGGAAGGTCGGCGGTTCAAGCTCAGAAGTCGCTCCTCGGAAACTCTATACAGGGTCACTATGGGTCGGAACCGACTCGACGGCATTTAACAACAACAACAATCTACTCCTTGGAGACCCTACACAAGGTTGCTATGTGTCGGCACAAACTCTGCAGCACTTAACAACAACATAGTTACCTTGGGGGCGCTATGGTTCTATAGCGTAAGTACTGATCTGCTAACAAGATGATCCATAGTCCCAGTCTACCAACTGCTCTGGAAAGGCCTTCTGTTCCTGCAAAAATTTAGACTTGGAAATCCTACACAGGGTCAAAATTGACACTTAACAACAGCAACAATATAGTTAACATTCATAACGGTCTTCAGTAAATTATCAAAAGGAAACGTAAATGTGTATGTGTACGTGTATCGCATATATATGAACATTTAGACATACGTGAATCAAAATATAACGTAATTACAATTTTATTTTTAATGTATTATAAAATTGCTCATGCACTAGCAAAGTGTCGATTTATATGTGTTAACTCATATGAAGAAATTGTTTGAATGATGTTATATGACTCTGACTTTCTTAATTGCTAACAGATGGTTAGGAGTCATGGTGTGGCACTGTGGGTTAATGCATCAGACTGCAAAGTCATTTAAACTGCAAGGTCGGTGGTTCAAGCCCACTAGCCGCTCCTCGGAAACCCTATACAGGGTTGCTAGGGATTGGAACCAACTTGACGGCACTTAACAACAACTGAAAGGTTAGAGGCTTGAGTCCACCCAGAGGCAACTTGGGAAAAAGGACAGGTAATAACATTTTTTTATTTCATCCATGTATTCCATTCATTTTACCACAGCCAAGGCCTTCCATAATATACTGTGCAAAATAATCCATGTCATTTTTTACCTGAAAAACAAATTTCTAAAATTCCCCATACATTCGCTTTGGATTTTTTGTAGACAGCCTTTATAAAGTTAAGGAAATTCTTGTGTATTTCTACTTTACAAAGGGAATTTATCATAAATAAGTGTTACATTTATTTCAAATGACTTCCTGCATCTATGAAGAAATGTGATTCCCCCTCCACCATTTATGTGGTGAAAAACACTTAAAGATTTTCTGATGTTTAACTACTTTCATCACTAACATGTTGTTACTGTTAAATGTTGTCCAGTCGATTCTGACCCATAGCCACCCTGTATAGGGTTTCCAAGGAGCAGCTGGTGAGCTTGAAGCACTGACCTTGCAGTTCGCAGCCCAACTCATAACCACTAAGCTACCAGAGCTCCTAATACAGGGTTGGAACCACATGATAGAAATTAGTAACAACCAACAAGAACATTGTGTTGGTGCCGCCTCTTACTATTAGCTAAATTTTAACTTAGAAGTTTTATATCTATGTTCATTTAAAATTTGTCTGTAATTTTGTTTTCTTAGATAGGTTAATAAATGGTTCCACTCACATAATGAGATGAATTGGACACTTTGCCCATGTAGCTATATTGATTTAGTTTACAGAAGTATCTTAGGAAAGAGAAATAGAATTTATTCCTTGGAATTTTTATATTATTTTCCTATAATATCCTCTAGGCCTAGTGATATTTGAAGAGAGCAATTTTTATTACATTTAAATTTCCTTCTTGGTAATCAATCTATTCAAGTTTGTTTTGTTTTGCTTTTGTACTTCCTCCCCAACCAGTTGAGCATTTTATACTTTCCTCAAAATTTACTTATATTTTTCAAGTCTATTGACATGTAATTTTACATAATATTCTTTATGATTTTATATATCTATTTTACTTAGGTTATATCTATATTTTATTCCATATTTGGATCATTAGCATATTAACTCTGTTTCATGGTGCATTACATAGAACTTTTAATATCTGTTTCATGACACTGGCCTTCCTTGTGAGGCTGGTGAATTTTGGTCATAGCTAATATTCTGCGATAGTATGCAAAAGTATCCTTGTGTTTGACCAACACATAAATGTTATATATATGTGTTGAGACACGCGGATTTTCTAGAGCACTGGCTCTCTCTTTGCGTTAGCTGCTAGTTTTCAGACACCGTTCCAAGAATGTTTCTATCTCAAAGGCATCTGAAGTATCAAATGGTGCCTATGTGTTGTTAAGTGCTATCGAGTCTGTTCCTACCCATAGCGACCCTGTAAAGGGTTTCCAATAGTAGTGGTGGTTATATGCCACGCAGTTGGTTCTGACTCATAGTGACCCTGCACAGGGTTTCCAAGGCTGCAAATCTTTATGGGAGCAGAAAGCCTCATCTTTCTCCCGTGCCTATACCTGCTTTGAAAAACATTTGTTTTTCCTAAGTGGAGTGGCCTGAGTTACAGCTTGTCAAATAACCATAGTATGGAACTAAGGAGCAGACGGTTTGCAGATTTTAGTATTTCCAACTCCTGAGACTGCCTGCTTTCTTTAAGGACACCGACTTGATGGTACCTCACAACAACAACATATAGGGTTGCTATGAAGAGAAGTCCAGTGTGAGATAAAGCACTGAACCACAAGGTCAGCAGTTCAAACTCACTAATCGCTCCTTGGAAAATCTAAACAGGGTCGCTATGAGTCAGAAGCAACTCCATGGCACCTATCAACAACAACAACATGAGTAGGAATGAACTCAATGCTAGTGGGGTTTTTTTGGTTTGTTTATTTGTTTTTAATTCATTTATTTATTTATTTAGGCTTGCCTTCCTTTGGTAGCTTTTTTGGTTGTGATTAATATTTAAGACATTTTTCTTTCTCAAAAATTCATTTGTTTTTCACATGCTAGAAAAAATATTTCTAAACTGATAAATCCTGCATTTACAACCACTAAATTATCTTTTTTTTTTTTTTTTTTTATTCTATTCACTGTGCTTCTCAGAACATATCCCATTAGGTAGGACACATTTAAGTATATGCCTTTGCTGCAGCATTCCTACAATGCTTGCTAATTGTTAAATGTCTCTTTGTTATGGTAGAAGCATCATTTTATGAATATATTCTCTGTTTCCAAATTGTACAGATATTTTCAAATGATCATAATTTCCAACAATTTCACTCAGGTAAAAGTGTCAGATGATGTACAAGAATACAAAAAAACCCCACACATTTCTCTCGACTCAGTGCCAATCTCTGACGACTCTGTGTACTGCAGAGCAGAGCTGTACTCCAGAAGACTTTCAAAGTTGTAACCTCTCAGAAGCAGATGGTCAGGTCTTTCTTCAAAGACACCTCTTGATGGATTTGAACCACCAAACTTTTGGTGAGTTGTCAAGTACTTAATCATTTGCACGACCGAGGGAGTTTCCATTTCACTTTTAAAAGAAAATCTGAGTCTGAAATATGGCCTTTAACATCACTTTCAATGTAATTCTTTTTCTGTGTGTACCTCAGAAATAACAGAAAAATTAATGGTGGAGGAAAAAATTCTGGAACCCTGGTGGTGTAGTGGGTTACAAATTTGACTGTCAATGGCAGGATCAGAGGTTTAAATCCACTGGTTGCTCTGCAGGAGAAAGATGAGACTTTCTGTTTCTGTAAAGATTTACAACCTCAGAAAATCTATAGAGAGTTGCTATGAGTCAGAACTAACTAGTAGGACACACAGGAAAATTCTAAAAAGTGTCTGTTTTTTCATATGCTTACCATAGTTTGAGTGCCTAACTGTATTAAAGCATTTGTTCATTTTCGTATTCATTTCTTTATACTCATTATATTTCTAAGATCTATTATTAGTTTTGACTCCTGGTGTGGCCTGTTAGATCAGTGCTGGACTGCGAACCAGAAGGTTGGTAGTTCAAACCTAACAGCTGCTCCTCAGAAACCCTATATAGGGTTGCCATGAGTTGTCTCCAATTCGACGGCACTTAGCTAAAGCAATTATTAATTTGACAATCTACAAGTATCTCTACATAGTAAATATTAAGAAAATCAAAGCAAGTGCCCAGGAGTTATAATTGGACAACAGCACAGATATAGAGGAAAACATAATTACTACTAAACTGCAAACTTTCCCACATGTAACTGGTAGGTTCTGAGTACAAAATCATTGGTGGAGAACAGAATGTATGCTTGATGAGGGCAAAAAATATTAGCACAGTTTTCTTTCAATTCTGTCCCTGTCACCTACCACAAATTGTTGTTATTGTTGTTAGGTGCCATTGAGTCGGTACCAACCCATAGTGACATTAAGCACAGCAGAACAAAACACTGCCTGATCCTGGGCCAATCTAACTATTATTGCCACGCTTGAGTCCATCGATGCTACTACTTGGCCAATCCATCTCATTGGGGGTCTTCCTCTTTTCCTCTGACCCTCCACCTTACCTAACATGATATCCTTCTCCAGCGACTGCTCCCTCCTGACAATATGTCCAAAGTATGAGAGACAAAGTTTGGTCATCTTGGTCTCTAAGGAGCACTCTGGCTGCACTTCTTCCAAAACGGATCTATTGGTTCTTTTGGCAGCCCATGACACTTTCAACATTGTCCTCCAACACCAAAACTCACAGGCATCAATTCTTCTGTGGTCTTCCTTATTCACTGTCCAGCTTTTGCTTGCATATGAGGTTATTGAAAATACCATGGCTTGGGTCAGGCACACCTTAGTCCTCAAGCTGACTTCTTTGCTCTTCGACATTTAAAACATTGTGCAGCAGATTTGCCTAATGCAATACGTCGTTTGATCTCTTGATTGCTGCTTCCGTGAGTGAGTGTTGATAGTTGATTCAAGAAGAATGAAGTCCTTGACAAATCTTTTCTCCATTGATAAAGAATGTTGTTTATTGGTCCAAGGGTGAGGATTTTTTTTTCCAGTGTCAACAAACAGTAGGCACTAAATATTTGTTGAATTAATGACTTATTGAATCAATGACGTATCTCTTTCGTTTGTTGTTAAGTGCCATCGAGTCGGTTCTGACCCATAGCGACCCTGTACAGGGTTTCCGAGGGCGTAAATCTTTACGGGAGTAGAAAGCCTCATATGTCTCCCGTGGAGCGGCTGGTAGTTTTGAACCACTGACCTTAAGGTTCACAGCCCAATTCGTAACCACTATGCTACCAGAGCTCCTTTTATTTAAATCCATTTAAATTCTGATATCACGTTAGATAGCTGATCATTCAATCTCAGTCAGGTTTAGCATTCCTCTGCTTCTGCATTTGTGTCAATGAGTCATAATTGCATCAGAACTAAGGCATAAAGATTTATGCAGAAACAAGGAGTGGATTTTCTTTTTTTTTTTTTTTTTTGATAAAGTTTAAAAAAAAAAAAAGATCAGGGAAGCACATCATCATATTGGGCCTTTACTAAAGATGAGTAATGTTAATTTCAAATCTGGAAAGTATCTCCCTTATTCTACTTCTGGAAGGAGAGTTGCAAACAGACTAAAAATGTTAATGGATTCTGGCTAAAATGGGATGGAGACCATGGAGGAAAAATTCTGTGGTCCTCCACAGTGAGTGGGACAAAGTAGCCCTTTCTATGTAGAGTTATATGATGAAATAAAATTACTGGAATAGGAATGTGCTTATCACATGGTCACATGAGTTTTAAAGCATCTGTCTACTTATAAAAAATGAGACAAAGAAATCTATGTGGTAGTTAACAGTTTCTTGAAGGTGAAGGATACAATACTGACCTGGAGGAAGTCAAACAGGGTAACTTCTGACAGCTCTTCTTTTCTTGGCAAAATTTAGAAAGGAAAAAGAACAAAGCACTCTGGCAGTTCTGAGAGAGTAAAACACATGCAATTTACAAAATAAGTGCTTCAAGGGACCTATGACCAAACTGATAGCCTCTTTCAAAGCAGTTATAACTTGCCAAGATAGACAGAAAAGTTGCAACCTATTCAGAATGAAATAGGTCTCTTTAGCAGAAGGAAATGACATTTGTGACACCAGCAACATCAAAGGCATTACTCTAAGAAAAGATGAATTAGTTCTCTGGGACATATCTAAATTGAAGAAGAATAATTGATTGACACAACATTTTGTTTTACACACAGTTATCTATAAAATTGTATAGGTCAGTAATGGAATAGGTAGAGACCAAACATGTGTTTGAGATATTGCTGATAACACTGTTAGAGGATTGTTGTTGTTAGGTGCCATCGAGTCAGTACTGACTCATAGAAGCCTGATGCACAACAGAATGAAACACTGCCCTGCCCTGCACCAAACTCACAATCATTGCTACTCCTAAGCTCATTGCACCACCGTGCCAATTCATCTCATTGGGGGTTTTCCTCCACTTTAACAAGCATAATATCCTTCTCCTGCAAGCTGTCCCTCCTGATAATATGCCCGAGTGTGAGAGA
>NW_006408703.1:5290694-5326630 GCF_000296735.1 Chrysochloris asiatica
ATAGTTTGTCATGATCCACACAATCAAAAGCCTTTGTGTAGTCAATAAAGCACAGGTAAACATCTTTCTGGTATTCTCTGCTTTCAGCCAAGACCCATCTGACATCAGCATCATTCATCGTTCTATGTCCTGTTCTGAATCCAGCTTGAACCTCTGGAAGTTCTCTGTCAAGGTGCAGTTGCATCTCACTGTAACGAGCACTGTTGCTTGTTGGACTCTTTTCCTGACAGTGTTCTAATACAGACCCTTAATGCCAGAAAACTTTAAAGCATCTATTTTCAAGTTGTCTGATCAAAGCTGATGGGTGGCTTTTGAACTGTTTCTTGGTTGGTGATTGAGGATGTTTCCATTCTATACTCAGCCATTCAATCTCAGGTTCGTGGTGATGAATCCATGTCTCGTCACTAGTAATTTTTTTTTTTTTTTAAAGATGCTTTGACCTTCCTTTGAGTATTACTCTAAATTGTGTTTTCAGATGTCCAAATTCTTCTGTTTATGCTCTTCCATGAGTTAGTCCATACCCATCTCACACATTTTTCTGAAACCCAAGTATGTGGTGGATTATTTCATAGGAAGAGCCATGGCTGATTTGCTACATAATCCACTGTCACACATCTATTCAATAGAATTATTTCATGTGCACATCAATGTTGTCATCAGCTGTGGGTATGAATGGGTGTTTTAATATAACCAGAGTGCCGATCATTTTTACTCAAGCATCAGACTACGAACCCCAAGGCTGGCAGTTCAATCCCACCAGCTGCTCTTCTGGAGAAAGATGAGACTGTCTGCTCCTGCAACGATTTACAACCTTGTAAACCCTACATAGAGTCACTATGAGTCAGAACCGTCTCCATGGCACTAAACAATAACAACAATATATATACATATATGCACATATTTGGATCAAGAAAAAATTCATTGGTGCTTGGTCAATTCCAACTCATAATAAACCTATAGGTAGTAGAACCACCCCATAGAGTTTCCTAGTCTAATCGTTATGGAAGCAGATCACCAAATCTTTTCTCCAGTGGAGCTACTTATTGTTCAAAGCAGCAAACTTTGGCTTAGCAACCAAGGGCTTAACCCTGTAACATTAGGAGAAGGCATATTCATATCAGCAGAAAATTTTAAATCTCCTTCCATTTTTGCATCAACCTTTAAAAGCTAGATTTTTAGAACACACTTATTCTAAAGTGATAGTGAAATACTGTGAAATGCTTTACTGAAATCAAGATGCAAGATGCACTTTTAATATGAAATTATGATTTGCTAGTCTAATAGTTCAATAACAAAACAAAGAGAGTCTGTTCATATGACGTAATCTAGGCATGTGGTACTTTCTTTTACTTGTTTTAGTGATTCAGATCTAATTTTACCCAGGGTTGTCACTGGTCTAGAGCCTCTGAATTCCACTTCTGTCATTTTCTCTTTAATATTAAGGGATTTGGTATGTTCAGTCATCTTGCATCTTTTTCCCACTTCCTATGACTTTTCAAAGGATTCCTGGTGTGGAGCTGTAGGTTAATGTGCCAGACTGCGAAGCTGTTTGAACTGCAAGGTCAGCAGTTCAAGCTCACCAGCTGCTCCTCAGAAACCCTATACAAGGTCGCTATGAGTTGGAACCAACTCAATGGCACTTCACAACAACAATGACTTTTCAAAGAGTTGTTGTCCTTAAACTCAGTGGAGTCTGTTCTAACTCATAGCAAACCTGTGTAGGGTTTCTAGGCTTTAAATTTTCAGGGGAACAGTCCTCTTTCTCCTGCAGAGTGACAGGTGAGCTGAAATCATGGATTTGTGGTTCGCAATCCAGTGTTTATCATATGGGTCCACAACTCTCCCTTTCTAAGAGTAGACATAGGAATTTTGTGACATTTCCAAATCAATGAATGCTTAGATTAAATTTAGATTAATTTGTCTCTGTCTAAAGATATAAATTTCAAATATTTAATAAAAGCCTCTCTTGTCATCATTCATATTTTCCTGTTCTACTTTTCATTTGGAGTCCTGGTGGGCGCTGTGGGTTCAAACGCCAGACAGCAAAGCCATTAGAACCGCAAGATAAGCCGTTCAAGCTCACCAGTTGCTCCTCGGAAACCCTATACTGGGTCGCCATGGGTCAGAACCAACTCGATGCTACTTCACAACAACAACAATTTTTAATTTAATGAGCTCTGGTAACATAGTGGTTACAAGTCAGGCTTCTAGCCTCAAGGTCAGCAGTTCGAAACTACCAGCTGTTCCACAAAAGATGAGGCTTTCACTTCGATCAAGATTTACAACTTCAGAAATTATACGCAGAGTCACTATGAGTCAGACAGACTCCACGGCACACCACCACCACTCTTAATGTAGGACTCTGAATGTGATACTGTGTATTAATGCACTAGACTTCAAAGTAAATTTTAACTACAAGGTTGATGGTTCAAGCGTACCAGACGCTTCTCAGAAAACCTATACAGGATCTTGGAAACCCTACACAAGGTCACTAATGGTCGGAACCAACTCAACCACACTTAACGACAATTCTTAATTTAAATTTACTTTAACAGTATTTAGTTTACTGTATCTAGTTTGAGGATCCTCTTATATAGACAAGACTTATTTATGAAAAGAAGCAGACACTAAGTCTACATGTGTGAAAATTCGGGGGAAGGCAACTCATTTTTTTTTTTTTTTTTGGTCTTTTCAGTAAAGATTTCTCAGATCCACATCCATATGCAACTAATTATTGTCAGTAAATTTTAGTTCACTATCAGAGAACAGGTCATGTTGTTTTATAGACTACCAGTGGAGTGCAAGGTTGACTCTTCCCCTCCTCCACTCTTCCTTTGTCATGAAACTGAAGAGCTTCTGATGAGTCTGAACACAGGTCTACTTCTCCCAGTACAGTCAAACATAAGAGAAAACATACTCTACTTCTTCATAGTGTCTGCCATCTTGTCATGCCCACAACAGACATTTTTCTGTTACTGCAAGCTTTCAGTTTCCTCAAAACTCCTCCAGCACCAACTAGAAGGATTGGAAGTCATACCAAAAAAAACACACAAAAAACCAGGAAGGGGTTTTTTAAGGCTGGAATAAGTTTTGACAATAAGGAAACTGGCATCAGAAAGATATATTTTTAAAATAATTATGAGAATGAAAAATTGAAGAATACAGTATATATAAATGACAAGTTAGAATACATTTTATACGTTCACAATCTTCTGTCTCTAACACACACACACACACACACACACGAGACATTATAAGTAGATTTCCACTTTTACCCTTTTTGAAGTTCGGTGTTTGTAGTCTAGGTGTATGAGGTGGGTAGAGAGGAAATTGAAAAAAAGACTGGTATGTCTGTATTGATTTGCACTAGAAAGGGAAATACATGAAACTAAATTGGCAGGGAGAAAAGAAAGAAATGATGGATAGAGAAAAAGAAGATCCTGTTCAGATTGGGTCTGAAGAGAGGACCAGGGATCCATCAAGTCTTAGTAACTGGGGACCAGCTGAGCTGAAAGAAGTGAGAACAGCAGGGAGCAAAATGGATTATGAATGGAATTCCTCTCTTACATGTCAAAGTTAAATGTTCAAAGAGGCTTTAAACACTATTTCAAACATTGATAACTTTCATGTTTATATTTGTTTTGTTTATTTGCTTTAATATATAACATCTTGCTTTAGACTGGCTAACTTAGGGCTTTATTTTCTAACTTGATGTAAAAGAAGTCAAAATTTTCACTTCCATGTAAGATGGACTGATAGAGATCAGACTTATGCTTACAACATAAGCACACAAAAGTAGAAAACAAAAGGAGCAAGAAATATCAAAACACTGGACATTAGGCAACCCAGAATCTTGAGAAATGGGAAATGTAAAGAAGTAAGAACATAGGATGCATAATAAAAAGAAAATTCCATCAACTGAAACCACACAGTCTTGAAACAGATGCTAGAACTAGCACAAGAGAACATTAAAACATTTATTGTAACTGTAATCTCAGTGTTAAAAATATTAGTGTATAAATTGACGATATTTTTAAAAGGTGCCACAGAAATTCTAGAGATGAAACAAAACATCTAAAATAGAAATCACATTTTTAGTTGTTGTTGATAAGTGCCATTGAGTCACTCCTGACTCATAGCAACACTATGCAGGGTTTCCAATGAGCGGCTGGTGACTTGGAACCACTGGCTTTGCTGTCTGGTTTCAACCTATCTTGCAATCCAGTGCTTTAGCTCACAGCTGCACACCAGGGCTCCAAACATCACATTAGATCAGATTTATGGGCTATTAGATATCATAGTGGAGTCCTGGTGCAGCACTTTAGGTACTACACTGAATTTCTAACCTAAAATTAGGCAGTTCAAACCCCAGCCACTCCTTGAAAACTCCATATTCATAGGGTCTCTATGAGTCAGAATCAACTCGATGGCACTTAACAACAGCAACCAGCTATCACAGTAGAAAAGATTAGTAAACGTGAAGACATAGCAAATTGCACACAGAGATAAAACAGAATTTTAAACATGAAAGGGCAGAAATGAGCTGTGTCACATCATCAAGAACCATAATGTATCAATACGAAGTCCCTGAAGGACAGATTGGAAGATCAAGGGACAGAAATTATTTTAAGACATAATGCCCAAAATTTTTCAAAATTCACAAAAACTATCAGCACACAGAGGAAAAATATACTTGGCACCTTATAATTACATTGCTCAAAACTAGTGATAAAGGAAAAGCTTAAAAGCAACCAGAGAAACAAAGAAAAGGATAATTGAAAACAATGCAGGTGAGAAGAAAATAGAGAAGTATATTTAAAGTAACTAAAGAAAAATCGTGTCAGCCCATCATTCAATATCCAGTGAAAATATGTTTCAAAAATGAAAGCAAAATAAAGACATTTTCAAATATAAAAAAGCTGAAAGAATTCATCACAAGCATACCTATATTATAAGAAATGTTACAGAAAATCCTTCAAGCAGAAAGTAAATGACACCAGAAATGTGGTTATTTGATGAAAAACATCTAAAATTGTGCAAGTAAATATATAAGAATTTTATTGTTATTTAAATCTATCTAAAAGATAATTGACTCTTTAAATAAAAGTATACTAATGTAATACAGGGATTATAATATATTTAAAAGTAAAATGTCTGGCAATAGCACCAAGACCAGGAGAAGATAAATGGGACTATGTAAAATACATCATAGAACACAAATATTTATGAGGTAGAAACTGGCAAGCTGATTCTAAAATATATATGGAAATGCAAAAGGAATTAAATATCCAAAACAAATTTGAAAAAGAACAACAAATTTTGAGTATTAACAACATGTAATTTTAAGAATTGTTATGAAATTATTGTTATCAAAACTGTCTATAATTGGTATGTTGATGTTGCTGTGATGTGCCATCGAGTCAGTTCCAACTCATAGCAAACCTGTATAGGCTTTCTGAGGAGTAGCTGGTGGGTTTGAACCTCAAGCTTGCAGTTAACAGTCTAGTGCTGATCCTACCACAACTCCAATATCGTCATGTGGTTGTTGTTGCTAAGTGTCTTTGAATCAGCTCTGACTCACAACAACCCTATATAGGATTCCCAGGTTTAAACCACCAACCTTGTAAACTGCCAATTCACATTAAAACAAAAATGAACTATCATACACCAGAATTTATAAAATATAAAGGTGTGATCACAAAAATTTTGGTGAGGATGTGAAGTTAATTCTACAACCTACAATGAATGACACACCAGGATTCTAGTATTGGCATATATTTTAAAAAATAGATTAATGGAATTCAATAAAGAACCTGGAAATTCACCTAAATAGATGGAGAATGTATTATTATTGTTGTTGTTGTTGTTCAGAAGTTGAAAAGGAATTGAGTTGTTGTTGCTAAGTGCTGTTGAGGCAATTCCAACCCATAGTGACACTATATATGGTTTCTGAGGATCAGCTGGTGAGCTGGAACTACCGACTTTGCAGTTCAAATGGCTTTGCAGTCTGGCACATTAACCCACAGTGCTACACAGAGAAAGAATAATCTTCCAATTTTACCAGATTCATACTTCATACATTCCATGTTCCGATTTTCAATAGATGTTTATAGTATTTAATAAATACAATAAGTCTAAGATTTGAGCATATGCTTCACGAAAAGACATATAGATGGCAAATGTTATTGCTGTTGTTAAGTACCATGGAGTCGATATGGCAAATAAGTACCTGAAAAAAGTGCTCAGCATCATTGATCACTAAGAAAATCTACTATAAAACCAAAATGAGCAATTATACTCTAGAATATCTAAACCACTACTTGTCTGCAATTTGTGTACTGTTTTGGCTTGCATGTTGCTGTGATTCTGGAAGCTACACCACAAATATTTTACATACCTGGATCACCCATGGTGGAAAGGTTTCAGCTGAGCTTACAGACTAAGAAAGACTAAGAAGAAGGAGAGATAGGCTGAATACTTAATCACTGAAAACCTTATGAACACTGTCAAAGAGCATGAGAATAATGAATACTGAAACATGATGAAGAGCATCAAAATATTATCAGATATATTGCCAGCTGATAAGACCCTCAGATTGGAAGACACTCAAAATACCACTGAGGAAGAGCTGCCTCCTCAAAGTGGACTTGACCATGATAATGCAAATTGAATCAATCTTTTGGGACCTGCATTTTTCTGTTGGAACACAACTCAAAATGAGGAGAAACAGCAGTAAATATCCATTAATAATGGGAATATGGCATGCATGAATCTAGGAAAATTGGAAGTTGTCAAAAATGAAATGAAATACAAGAACAGCAATTTCCAAGGCATTTTGAATCTGATAATCACATAGTTTACTACGCCAGAATGACAAATTGAGGAGGAATGTCATCACATTCATGATCAGAATATTTCAAGGTCTGTCTTGAAGTACACACTGTTTGTGATATCCATACCCTATAAGGACGGCCAGTTAATACTATTATTCAAATTTCCACAACAATCACTAAAGCCAATAATGATGAAATTGAAGAATTCTACCAACATCTTCAGTCTGAAACTGATCAAACATGCAATCAAAATATATTGGTAATTGCTGGAGATTGGAATGCAAATGTGGAAACAAAGAGGATGGATCAGTAGTTGGAAAACATGGCATTGGTGATAAAAATGATGCTGTAGATCACATGATAAGATTTTTAAAGACAAAGGACTTCTTCATTGCAAATACCTTTTAAAACAGCATAAAAGGCAGTTATACACATGGACCTAACCAGTTGGTATGAACAGAAATTAAACTGAGCCCATCTATGGAAGAAGACAATGAGAAAGCTCCATATCATCAGCCAACACATGGCCAGAGGCAGACTGTAGAACAGACCTTCAACTGCTCATATGCAAGTTCAGGCTGAAGCTGAAGAAAATTAAAACAAGACCACAAGAGCCTAAATTTGACCTTGAACATATCCTACCTAAAGTTACAGATCATCTCAAGAACAGAATTGATGAAATTCGGATGGGTCTCTTGTGATGCAATAGTGAATAGTTTTTATCAGGACTGATTGTGAGGGTTGGAAAAGTAAAGGTAGACGTTTTGTAGCAAGGAGAGGAGTGATTAACTTTTCAGCTTAGGAGCAGAGGTCCCTGGGACCATCAAGGGAGAAGAGCGGAGAGCGGGACCCTACCCAGAGAAGCAGTGATGCCTGAGATAGAGTCAGAGACGATGACGTAGAGTGATGGAGCATCTCAGGACTTTAGATCCAGAGAGGGAGAGGGGCTGTGTGCTGATGACCGGGGTGGGGATGGGGGGCAGGCTTGTAGTGTATACCCTTTGGTTGGTCGATGATGCATGGAGAGGATTATAACCATAGCAATGAAACCATATATGATAGGATGAATATAAAACTAATGTTCTCCCATTTAAACTATCACATAATTCACAATAAAACATTTTTTAAAAAGAGTAAATAATAGCCATTATTAGCACAACGTCAGTGAACAAGAAGAAATTACAAACAAATGAGAGTGCCTTTATGGAGCAAACATGTTGCAGACCGTGTAAGATTAGTCAGAGGTTCGAGGCCCTCTAGGGCTGAGTGTAACAAATGAGGCCACTGGCAGTTAATGGAAAATTGCTTTCATCTTAATATTCAGGTATATATATTAAATTAATACACTGGAGCCTTTGAAAATCCACAGATAAATGTGATATTTTCCTAAAGCCGAGACTAAAGGTTGCAAGGTTAAACCTTTCTCCAAAGGATTAACTAAAAATATCTTAGCTACTTCTCGGTTCTTTGTTCTATAGACAAAGAACCCATCCTCCCTAATCCCTTTTCAAGGTGCAACCCATTCACCTGGGCATCTCCTGCAGAACTCTCACCTTCCCCCAACTGACCTCAGGGGCTATAGATATGTTAATTGGGCCTGAGAATCCAAGTTGCTGGCCTGGGATTCGAACTAGTGAAGTACAATGTAAAGTTACCTGAATGTCTGGAAAATTACTGATGTTAGCTGTATCCTGTTTTAGTCCCTCCCGGCTTGGTGTGAAACTCCTCCCCTAAATAAAACAGAGGCCCGAGCCTCCTCAGGTGTGCATTACGGGTTGGAAGGCATGCATTAAAGATTGCAGGGCAGTGAGTCGCTGCCTGCAGAGGCCATGATGCCTGTAGTCCCAAGCCTGCCCACCAGTGATGTATCCACCCTGGCTTTGGGGTGCCTCATTGTCTCCCTTCTTCTGTTTGTCTGTGTATTCTTTCGCTATCCCTATCGCCGCTGGATCTCCCCTCCTCGTGAACCAAAAACTAGTGACAACTATGTCGAGGGAAAACCCCGACACAAACATACTATAAAAACAGAATTTAAAAACAAATTAAAACAAAGTGCTGGGAAAAAAAGAAAAGAAAAGAACAGATTTGATGAAGTAGACACTAATATGACTGAAGCCTAGAAGAGTGTAGGATGACATCAAGAACACCATATAGGAAGAAAGCAAAAGGTCATTAAGGAGACAAGAAAGAAGGAAAAGATTGAAATGTATGTCTGAAGAGACTCTGAAGCTTGCTTTCGAGTGCAGAGATGCTAAAACGAATGGAAGAAATGAAGAAGTAAAAGAACTGAACAGAAAATTGCAAAGGGCAACTCAAGAAGACAAAGTCAAATAGTAACTAAAATGCCTTGCTCAGTCCATGGGTCTAGAACCCACAGCTGTTCTGGCTTTCCGTGTCACTGCTTCTGAGCCTATGTCTGCTGCTTTTTAAGGTGGGGATCTCATGCTCCACTCATCCTCTTCCTTATGAGCCTGGGATCATCTGTTCCTGCTTCTGATATGGCTCCTTTTAAACCCAGCTGGATGGCAAAACTAACCAATCCCAGCCTTAGAATTTACAATTTGGACAATCACAATTAATTCTGCTAATAATGATTCACAATTAGATCACAAAATCCTCTAAGCATCATCCTCTACACCCTTTCACCAGACCCATCAGGAAAGCAGAAAAACTATTCTGTAGGTATTCTCCCTTGTCCTCCTCATTCTGAGACTAAGCACAGCCATGAAAGCTTATAAGTGAGGCACTTCATGCCTTTATAGCTTCCCATTTTTAATATCCAATTTTTAAATTGCCCATCATTATCAACCCAATACTCTGAAGAGACAAGTATGTTCTATGTTCTGAAGAATATTCCATTCCTGTTGGAAGTTTGAGCAACTGCATCCCTAAACAGAAGTGGCTCCGTAAGATAAGCCCACATGAAGTCCACAGTCTGAGCCCACCAACCACTCCACAGAGAAATATGGGGCTTTCTGCTCCTGCAAAGAACCGCTGATAGAATACTGGTTACAGGTCAGCCTGCAAATATCATGGTCAGCAGTTCGAAACTACCAACAACCGGTTCTGTGGGAGAAAGTTGAGGCGTTCTGCTCCCATAACGACTTACAGACTTGGAAATGCTATACAGGGTTGTTATGATTCAGAACAGACTCAAAGGCACTTAACAATAACAACAACACACATTAACAAAAATCCAGTCCATCAAATTGTAGCAAGTTACACTTGCTCACAGTATCAAACATCTTTCTCTTTAGTTGGTTTCTGGTCAGCTCAGGCCTAGTCATCCAAGTTAGGTCAGATAGGTACCAGCTGGAAGATTGAGAGTTCACACATCTCCCTGAACTTCAGACAAGCTGGCCCCGTCACTCTCAGCCCTAGTCCCCAAGTGCTAAATCAGTGTTCATGGACTTAGGAGTTCACAGACCTCCCTAAACTTCAGGTTTCTTCTCTCTGTCATCTCAAGGTAAACAGGTGCCAATGGAACAAATTCAGTTTGTCTCTTCATTGCTGCATTGCCCCCATTTCCACTTAGCAAATAGACCCAGGCAATCACCAGTGGGCATACTAGCTGCTGCATACTAGCTGCTGCTTACCAAACCCCTTTTAACTTTCAGTCCTAGAACTTTCTCTGATGGGCAGGCTTTTTTTTTTTTGCCTTGATGCTTCCAAGACAAACACATTGCTTAAAACTCAAAAAGCCAAACAGTCCAAGATCGGCAGGTGAGCCTAGAAGGCAGACAAGAAGACAAGCAGACAGGAGTCCCAAGTCTCCAGCAGAAAATGAAAGAAAACTTTTCCTGTATGTCCATTATATTGGGAGCAAGCCACAACCCCAAGGATTGGCTGCCCATAGCCAATCAGCATAGAGTTAACTCTGCCTGTACTAGGTTTCACCATAGGGCTGACCACATCTCAAATGCCAGACCACTGGAATTCCTGGCCCCAGTCAAGTGGACACAAAACCTTAACTAACACAGCCAGTATCTACCTACAACCTGAGGCTCTCGGTGCAAATTGCCCATTCAATCCACAAGCTATGGGAGGCAATAATATTTTTTACGTCACAATGGTTTAGAATAGTTTGGTGTATACAATAGGTAACCTATACAAAGAAGTTTGTGTATTATTATTAGAAGAAAATAATGCTTCAGAGATATAGCATCTGAAACATGTCCACATCTCCAATCATAACAGACCCTGGAAATTACTCTATATTTCTAGATTCCCTTTGCTAGACATCATTGACTAATGAGCTATATTCTTTGCAGCGTGGAAGATAATACGTTCTCCAATTTAAAGAAGGAAAACTTGTGAATTATTTACATAACCTGTGTTCTGAGGTATGCACATGTTTGCATATAGTTTTCCTAAAAATAACAATATTGTTAGATTTTAAGGTCATCTTCTTCGATTTTCATTTTTAAACAAAACATGTGTGGAAAACATATGGAGCGATTACTTTCAATTTAAGGTGTTAGAAGAGTGCATATTTTAATACACACATTTAAAAAGAAACACCTTCCATTATCTCTTTTTGAAGTATGGTAGATAAAATGTTTTAGAATCTGTCCCACTGGATATTTCCAGAATGTGAAAAGTCTCCCAAGATGATTGCAGTTCTTTAGGAGTGAATCCAAAGCAGCCTGAGGTAAAACATTTATTTTCGGTCTTTGGGATTCTTAGCTATCCTCTTGCTCCTAAAACTCCTGCTATATTGACAGTGCTCATGTACACCTTGTATCCCGTTATCTTTCCCTGTACTAGTCATGTACTCCCAGCCACACGACTCTTCCTGCAGGCCATTGAACCGTGAGGAATCTGCTTCTTTGTATTCCTCACAGAACTTGGCCTAGTGATATGCTCAAAATAGCTGCTCAGATGGCTGCTGAATGAGAACATATCTTCAAAGTACAGAAAATGGAAAGACACACTGCATTTCATTTCTACCTTGGGCAAGAGTTCTTTAGTTGTGCTATATCGCTACTTTCTGTTCCCAGAGACTAAATTTCACATTAGCAAGCATCATTACTTTCAAAGAAAATCCCCAGTGTTCATGACATAGTTCCAACCAAAGAGATGGCTAAAGGTTAGGAAGGAGAAGGCACAGGAATGTGGAAATGATTGGGTTAACTGCTGAGCTTTGAAGTCGTACCTTGTAATAAGGGGTCTGTCAGGACCTGAAAGGTGAAAAACATGGAAGTAAAGGTCAAGTTGTTAAGAAATAGGCTGGAATGAGAAGTTAGAGAGAGCAAGAAGCCAGAGCCTGGAGGGTCAACCACAGTCAAAGGAGAGACATAAATAGAGACAACGAAGACCAGTAAAAGTGGACAGAGGAGAACTGGTAGGAAAACTTAACAAGGAGGCTACATGAAAACAAGACAGTCAAGCAGTTAAGAGCCTCTGATGGATGAGAATTTCAGGACAGGTAGTGTAGCATGTGGATAATGCCAATAAACCAGCCAACATTAATAGGAAATATTTCTTCAGTCTATCTATCTATCCATCTCTCTATTTCTCTATCTGTCTGTCTGTCTGTCTATCTGTCTATCTATCTCTCTATCTGTCGTCATCTAGACAATTTTGACTCACTGTGACCAGAAGAGGGCAAAGTCGAACTGTGCTTTTCAAGGCTATGGATTTTTGGAAGAAGATTACCAAGTTCTTCCTTAATTGTGTCTTTAGGTGAGTTTGAACTGCCAACCCTTTGTTTAGTTGAGTAGCTGAGTGCTTAAGCATTTGCAGCACCCAGGGAATTATTTCATATAAATAGTTATCAATTGCCTATGATAAGTTAAAATTGACTAAATGGCAGTGGTTTGGTTTTGGTTTCTGATAAGCTCAGTGCCAGATAGGATTGTCAGGGATGTAGACATATTTAGACAGACCCACTTATTCCCTTCATAAAAATTACATTAAAGAGCAGAAGTAATAAATGTCTACACAGTTCCGCAAAGTTAACTACAGAGAATTTTTCTGAACCGGTCACTTCTTTCTACCCAGTTCAAAGTGCCAATCTACCTCCAAAGATGAATGTCAAGTAGATTTCCAAATGAATGTAATTAGAATACCTATCCATTATGGCAGGAACAAACTGAGGAGACAGAGGAAGCCAAACAGGGATCCTTGCTCCACTAAGCTCTACAGTCCAATGTTAGAAAATCAGTCACTTCTCAGTACAAAGGGATCTCTACCACCTGGTAGAGAGCAGCAGACACTTGGGGTTCTTCTCACCTCTAAATTCTGAACAAGTTACAACTGTCTGCTCTGATTTGGATATCAATGAAGCACTTTCTCCTGGAATTTTTTAACATGGAGCAGGAATCAGAACACATCTTAAACATAATTTTACCAGGTACAAAAAGAGATGACATTTTGAAAGAGAGTCCTCTGTGAAAGGTCAACTGTACCCCCACCTCATTCAGAAGCTCATTCTGTGGACATGGAGCATGCTCTGAAGCTCCTTGAAGCTCTCTGTGTTGGTTTCAACCCACCCAGATACTGCCATTACTTTGTGGCATGCTTCCACATAGGCAGAGGCAGCCTCTAAACTACTCCCTTATTTAAAAAATAAAATTTAAACAAATGCCTATGAGTAGCCAGCACTGACAGGCATTTCTCAGAAACTCAGTTTATAATGACATCCTTGCCTCCCTCATATGCATTGTTTGGTAGCTTCCTCTCATCATCACCTGCATACTAATGAGAAAACTATTCTCAGTATCACAGCAATGAAGAGGTAGTTTTTGAAACATAAATAAGGCTTCCAAAGGATAACTGTTCATAGCAACCAAGGTATAGATTAATAAGGTAGGATATAATCACAAAGCAATAAGTAATAAATGCACACTTTCTCATGCTCAGTATATGGACAAAAACTGTAGTCTACTTCTGGATTTTGCAAAATATTTCTAGTATTTTAACAAACTGTGTAAATTCTTATTCAAAAAATAATTAATGGAAGGTAGAAGAACAAGATAGATAAGGGAACACTGAGACAGGTTTGCAAAGGCCTAGTGGGACAGAGATAAATAGTGATGCATACTCAACCTTGGAACAACAAGGCTCTGGGATACAGGGATCTAGGTATAGCTTGAAGAGGGTAAATAATACTAAAATCCTTGACTGCCTTATGAATATTAATTTCCTTTGCCTACTATTGTAAAATAGACACTTGAGTGGTATAGAAAGGAATGTTGGGAAGCATGATTAGAGAAAACTTGTAAGCCCGTCTTCAGCCTGTAACTGATTGGAATACCACAAAGGGGTTCTACAACTTGCCAAGTGAAATAGGCCTTGTACAAAGCCTTCACAGAGTATAGGACCTTAGGTGGAATCCTGAGTCCCATCCACGACCTTGTGAGATGAGACATTCCCACTAGAAAGGACAAGCAGACTGGAACAGCTACAGTGACAGAAGATACATCTTCATGAAGAACCTGACCTATACTCAGAGCAGTAGTTACTCTAAATACCAACAGAGAGGGAAAGAGTCTTCAAATCAAGTATCAATGCTATCTGCTCTGTGCACAGGGTAGATAGGGATGGGCAGCTTAGACATTGTCTATCTAAAATGAGGGGACAATAAAGGCACGAAGTGACTGGCTTACGAGGTTTCAAGAGGCAGCTTAGTTAAGAGTGTGGGGGGAAAGAAAGAGTCCCCACTGAATAGTTATCATCTTGTCTAGATGGGTCTGGTGAAAGGAGATGGGGATAAGATTCGTAAGATTCAGTAGTGAATAACTGTTATCATGACTAATCGCGACTGTCACAATTGTAAAGGTAGAAGTTTTGTAACAAAAAAAAGGGGGAGTGATTAATCTTACAGTCCAGAAACAGAGGACCCTAGGACCATCAAGAGAGGAACACACAAATAGAATGTGGGACCTTATCCAGAGAAGCAGCAGCACCAGAGATGGATGTAGAGATGGGGGCATGGAGGACTCTAGATTCATCAACTAAGAAGAGAAGGACTAAGAACTGGTGGCCAGGAGCAGACTTGCAGAATGTGCCCTTTGGAGATGTAATTTATTATATATGCCTGAGTGGGTTTTTTTGTTTGTGTTTTAAAAAAAAAAAAAAAAGCTAAAGTGGATAAAGAGAAATACTTTTAACTGATGGTATATGGAGGGGATTATAATCAATGTAATGAAACAAGTTATATGAATTGTTGAATGTGAAACTGATGATATGCCCTGTAAACTTTCATTCAATCCACAATAAAAACCTTAAATTAAAAATAATAATAATAATAATAATTAATGGTTTGATTCAGCATTTGGAAATCAGATCTGGATTTGAACCTCAGCTATGTTACATGCTATCTGTGTGAACCTGAGTAGTAAATTAAATTAATTTTTTAAAAGTACAAGCAGTCCTTCAAACAGAAAAGAGGATTCTATGTGGTTTAAAAGCAAGGATAGATGTGCATCAGGGTTGTACTCTTTCACTGCACTTACTAAGTAAGTGCAGTGAAAGAGTATGCTGAACAAATAATCTGTTCACGCATGCTGAACAAATAATCCCAAAAGCTGGCCTATATGAATAATAATTCAGCATCAGGATTGGAGGAAGGCTCAATAGTAACCTGTAATAAGCATATGGCACAATCTTGCTTGCTAAAATCAAAGAGAACTAGAGGCACTTGCTGATGAAGATCAAAGAACATAGACTTCATTATGGATTACACCTTACATAAAGAAAACAAAAATTCTCACAGTTGGATCAATAAGCAACATCACAGTGAAAGGCAAAAGCTTTAAGTTGTCAAATATTTATTTCTCTGTACTTGGATCCACAATCAACACCCATGCATGACAATGACTTGTTTATTGCAAGCAAAAGTTAGGAAATCAAGTGATAGAGTGAGCAAAATTGCTACAAAAGATCTCTTTTAAGTGTTGAAAAGCAAAGATGTAACTTTCATGAGTAAGGTACACCTGTACAAAGCCATGGTGCTCTCAAGTGTCTCAAATATATGCAAAATTTATACTCTGAATAAGAAATACAGAAGAATTGCTACATTTGGATTATGGTGTTGGCAAATATTAAATATACCACGGACTACCATAAGAATACTAATCATCTGTGTTGAAAGAAGTATAGCCAGAATGGCCCTTAGCTAACCAGTAATGATGGGAAGGCTTCCTCTCATGTACTTTGGACATGTCATCAAAGGGACCATCCCCTGAAGAAGGAAACCATGCTTAGTAAAGTAGAGCATCAGCAAATAAGAGAAGACCATCAATAGTATGGATTGTCATAGTGCTGCAACATAGGAATCACTGTGATGACGCACAGGGCTGGGCAGTGTTTTGTACTGTTGTGCTTACGGTCATTATCATAGGAACAAATGCAGAAGCACCTAACACCAACAACCTAATGGAGGGATTAATTCTACTACTTGTAGAGCAAAGGAATAAAATATAAGAAGCCCCAAACCAAAACAAAAAGCTGTTGCCATCCAATCACCTACAGCTCACAGTGACACCATATGTTGGAGACTATAACTGTGCTCCCTATGGTTTCCAAAATCGTATTTTCCAACTGGTCCTGGTGTGGTGCTGTGGGTTAATGCGCCAGACTGCAAAGCTGTTTGCATTGCAAGGTCGGCGGTCCAAGCTCACCAGCTGTTCCTCAGAAACTCTATACAGGTTCACGATGGGTCAGAACTGACTCAATGGTGCTTAACAACAACAACAATTCTTACTCTTTATTTCCAACTTTCCCATTCTAATCACTAGTAATTATCAATGCATCTTGCTCGCATAGTTGATTAATTTCAGAGTGAAAAACTTGGTAGAATTCTTCAGTTTCATTAGCATTGGCTCTAGTGGTTGCTATGTAAATTTGAATAATAATTGTGTTAACTGATCTTCCTTGTAGGAGTATGTATATTTTCCTGTCGCCTACAATGACAACATTGTGCATTTAGGTAGATTTTGAAATGTTCATTTTGACAATGAATATGTCAAAAAGAATTATGTCCCAGGCCGTGACCTAATACAAGTAGATAGACCTTTCTTCCATAGTGCCTTTGTATGAGTTTTAATTGCCAGACTTCCTGTTAGTAGTCAAATGCTTATCTGTTTGCATATCCTAGAGACTCCTCACACCTATGAACTCCTTAATAAATGACAGCTGAGTTGCTTTTTGAACTGTCACATGAACAAGTAGCTATGCAAACCTGTGAGGAGTGTACCAGTTATCAGCAGTTGTCAGATATGGTGAGCATGATCCCTAAAATAATCCTGGCTTCAAAATACATGAAGACCAGTTCATTTCCTTATGCATTGCCTCATTGCAGATCACAGATTATTTCTAGTGGGCACCAGAAGAAACTGTTAGAATTTCAAGTTCTGTGGGTGTGTGATGTTTGTGTGTTAATAAATAAGACACAAGGAAAGAAATTAGACTTAGCTAATATTTAAAACCCACCGTTCATCTATCAGTTTGTTGTAATGAGATGGCTTTTATGTTGGTTTGATGCTGGAAGCTATGCCACCAGTAGTTGAGATACCAGCAGTGTCACCCAGGGTGGACAGATTTCAATAGAGCTTGCAGACTACAAGAGACTAGAATGAAGGAGAAGTAGACCAATTGTGACTAGTTAATCACTGAAAATCTTAAAAATATATAACAGCAGAACGTTGTCAGAAATAATACCAGAAAATGAGCCCTTCTGGTTAGAAGGCACTCAAAATACAAGTGAAGAAGAGCTGCCTCCTCAAAGTAGTGTTAACCAAAATGATCAAATGGACATTTTGAATGGACAAAAGCTTTGGATATCTTTACAAATCAAAAAGGAAAGAAACAAAACCAAACAGCTGTAAGCATCCATTAATAACCAGAACATGAAATACAGGAAAATTGAATCTAGGAAAATTAGAAATCATCAAAACTGCAATGCATAATTATTGATACTTTGTTGCTATTGTTTAGTGTTGTTTAGTAACCCAGTATAGGGTTTCCAAGGAGTGGTTGGTGAGTTTGAACTGCTGACCTTGTAGTTCAAACCAACTTTTCAGTCCAGGACTTTATCCCACAGCACCACACCAGGATGGACTGGTATTGGTCATTTTTAATTACAAAATCATATGGTTTACTGTGCCAGGAATGACAAATTGAAGAGTCATATTCATTGTCAAAATGAACATTTCAAAGTCTACCTAAATGCACAATGCTGTCATTGTAGGCGACAGGAAAATATACATACTCCTACAAGGAAGACCAGTTAACACAGTTATTTTTCAAATTTACACTGCAACCACTAGAGCCAATGATAATGAAACTGAAGAATTCTACCAAATTTTTCACTCTGAAATTAATCTAATATGCAGTCAACATGCATTGATAATTACTAGTGATTAGAATGGGAACAATGAAAATAAAGAGGAAGAATTGTTGTTGTTGATGTTAAGTGCCATCGAGTCAGTTCTGACCCATCGTGAACCTGTATAGGGTTTCTGAGGGGCAGCTGGTGAGCTTGAACCACCGACCTTGCAGTTCAAATGGCTTTGCAGTCTGGCGCATTAACCCACAGCGCCACACCAAGGCTCTAAGTTGGAAAATACGATTTTGGAGACAGAAGCCATGCTAGAGATGCTGTTATTGTTAGGTGCCACCAACAGAACGAAATACTGCCCTATCCTGTGCCAACCTCACAATCATTGTTGCTTGAGCCAATTGCTGTTACCACTGTGCCAATCCAGCCCATTGGGGGTCTACCTCTTTTTCACTGACCTTCCACTTCACCAAGCAGCATGTCCTTCTCCAGAGATTGGAGGTCGCATGATGGAATTTTGCATGAACAGTGATTTATTTATTGCAAATGCTTTTTTTTAAACAATGTGAAAAAATATTTTACATATGTCCCTCACCAGATGGAATACACAGGAATCAAATTGACTATGTCTGGGGGAAAAGTTGATGATGAAGCTCAATATCCTCAGTCAAAACAAGTCCAGGGACCAACTGTGAAATTAACCATCAGTTCCTCCTATGCATGTTCAGGCTGAAGTTGAAGAAAACATCATTGATTTTGTCAAATTGTCTGGTGTTTTAGCTACAATATGAGGGATCTTAAAAGTTTGCAGACAAATTCCATTATCTTTTCATTCTATTTTCCCACAATCTCTTTGTATTTGTGAACCTATATCAATAACTTTTTTGAGAGTGAAATAGTAACTAAAGAAAAGGAAGTGAAAACTCAAAAAAAGACTCCTCCGCACAGTTACTAATGATATTGTAATTAATAATGTTGTAATTCAATGTAGAACGATTTTATAAACTGACATTGTTAGTATTCATATAATTTAACAAATATTACACTTAAACAATTTACAACCATATTTATCTCATTTTTTATGATTAAAAGGAGTCCTGGTGTGCCACTAGGCTGCTATCCCACCAGCCTCTCCGTGGAAACCTTATGAGTTGCTGCTATGAATCAGAACATACTCAATGGCACTTAACAGCAACAATGATTAAAGCTGATAATTAGTATTAATAAGGATTCTTCATTACCTGGTGGTACAGAAGGAAGTCCCTGGGGGTGGAGGTGACACTAAACCTAGTGATGCCACTGTCGGAAACCCTATGGGGCTGTTCCATTATGAGTCAGCATGACTCAGTGGTCGTAGGTTTTGGAATATTTAAAACAGCAAGATCCCCGGTGGTGCAATAGTTAAGTGCTCTGCTGCTAACCAAAAGATCTTCAAATTTCTTCAAATACAGATTTATTTGTTCTTCTGGCTGCTCTGTGCGAGAAAAACCTGGTGATCTTCCTCATAAAGATGACAGCCTAGAAGTTCTATTAGGCAGGTCTACTCTGTTTTATAGTGTCAGTATGAATTGAAATTAACTTGACAGCACACAAAAACAACAATATTTAACAGGCTAAAATTGGCACACACACTTCAATAGTGTGATATAGTCACATGTCATGGAGTTTCTATGAAGAATTTGAGAAAAGAGTACAGGGGAGGATGAAACACTCATTTCTTTCATGCTTCATGTTTGCTTTCAACAATCTGCAGTGACTAGTTTACCAGTGGCCAATTAAATGGACATTTAAATTATATAATCTACCATTCACTATGGTAGATTACAGTTCATATGGATCTGAAAGCTGGACAGTGAATAAAGAAGACCGTAGAAGAATTGATGCCTTTTAATTGTGGTGTTGGAGGAGAATACTAAAAGTACCACGCGCTGCCAAAAGAACCAATAGATCTGTTTTGTAAGGAATGCAGCCAGAGTGCTCCTTAGAGGTCAAGATGGCCAAACTTTGTCTCTCATACTTTGGACATATTGTCAGGAGGGAACAATCACTAGAGAATATCATGCTTGGTTAGATGGAGGGTCAGAGAAAAAGAGGAAGATCTCCCAACGAGATGGATTGGCCAAGTGGCATCATCAATGGACTCAAGTGTGGCAACAGTAGTGAGGTTGGCCCAGGATAGGACACTGTTTCATTCTGCTGTGCATAAGGTTGCTATGAGTGGGTGCCAACTCGATGGCACCTAATAACAACCATTCATTAAATCAACATTCATAAAGTGGACGGGTGGCTTAAGAAGACTTCTGCAAGACAACTGCTGAATTCAGAAGGGAAAAATAATATAACAGTTGGCTTTAATGTGAGTCATCTGGAAGGCAGTTCAATTTGACACTGTGGCTGTTTCCTCTTCTGTGAGTATAATGGGCATGGAGGTACAACTCTCTGATCTCAATTATCTGATTTCCCTTAAGAAAAGGCTTGTGATACAGTTGCAAAGAGCCCAGTTAACTGACCAAAACCACTTTCAATGGAGTCAAATTCAATCAATAATTTGGACTCTATGTGTGTCCAAATAAAACTGTACTCCATATGGTTTTCAATGGCTGATATTTTAGAAGGAAATCACCAGACTTCTCTTCTGATTCACAACTGATGGATTTAACATTCAACTTTTTGGTTAGCATCTTAACTCACCATTTGCATCACTCAGGGACTTAGCTGATGGTCTCCAGCTCTTAGTGCCTGCAAGCTCTACCTCCTCTGCACATCCCTGGCAGTCCCAACACATAACACAGCAAACCCAATCTTTCTTCTCCTAATCCCCATGCCCCCCTTCCCTCTACCTTTCTTTACATGGATGTCAGAGCTGCAGTGCCTTGCCCGTTCTTGCTTTCTTCTCCTTTCACCATTCACAGGCATTCTTCCCTAATAAACCACTTATTCTTCTAACTCCATCCAAGCATTTACTCCCCACTTGTTGTTCTTGTTCATTGCCATGGAGATGGTTCAGACACGTAGTGACCAAATACACACAGAATAAAACACTGCACAGTTCTGCACCATCCTCACCATCCTGTAAACTCAAGCCCGTTGCTGCAGCCACTGTGTCAATCCATCCCTTTGGGAGTCATCCTCTTTTCTGCTGACACTTCACTTTACCAAGAATAATGTCCTTCTCTAAGGACTAGTCCCTCCTGGTGAAATGTCCAGAGTATGAGAGATGAAGTCTCGCCGTTCTAACTTCTTAGGAGCATTCTGGCTATACTTCTTCAAACACAGATTTGTTTGTTTTTCTGGGAGTCCATGGTACTTTTAATATTCTTCTCCAACACCATAATTCAAATGCATCAATTCTTCTACACTCTTCCTTATTCATTATCCAACTTTCACATGCATATGAGTCAAATGAAAATACTATGGATTAGCTCAGGTGCACCTTAATCCTCAAACTGTTATTTTTGCTCTTTAACATTTGAAAGAGGTCTTTTGCAGCAGATTTTCCTGATGCAACAGGTCCTTTGATTTCTTGACTACTGTTTCCATGAATACTAACTGTGGACCCAAGCAAAATGAAATATTTGACAACTTCAATCTTTTCTCCATTTATATAGAGTTGTTTATTGATCCAGTGGTGAGGGTTTCTAAGTCCTTTACTTTGAGGTTCAATCCATACTGAATGCTGTAGTCTTTAATTTTCATCAGTAAGTATTTTTAAGTCTTCTTTACTTTCAGCAAGCAAGGTTGTATCATCTGCATCTCGTGGGTTATTTATGAGTATTCCTCCAATCCTGATGCCACGTTTTCTTTCATATAATCAAGCTTCTTGGATTATTTGTTCAACATGTAGATTAAGTAGGGTGAAAGGATACAACCCAGGGGCATACCTTTTCTAATTTAAATCATTCAGTATCCCCTTGTTTTGTTCTAACAATGTCTTTTGATCTACGTACAGGTTCTTCATGAGCATAATCTGTCTTCTGGAATATCTATTCTTCCCAATGTCATCCATAGTTTGTCACCATCTATGCAGGCACAAGTAGCATAGTCAATAAAATATAGGTAAACATCCTGATGTGGCACTGTAGGGTCAGCATTGGAGCACAAACCACAGCTCCTTGGAATCCCTAGACAGAGTCACGATGAGTCAGATTTGACTCAATGGTACTTAACAACAGTAACAAAACCATCTTTTTGGGAAACCTAGCAACCAAGGTCCATCTGACATCAGTAATGATATATCTCATTCCACATCTGCTTTTGTGTCTGGCTTGCATTTCCCACAGCTCCCTGAGGATGTATAGCTACGATAGTTTTTGAATCATCTTCCTTAAAATTTTCCTTGCATGTAGTATTAATAATATTGTTTGATGATTTCCATATTCCAGTGGGTCACCTTTATTTGATATAGGCACAAATATGGATCTATTTCAATTGCTTATCCAGGTAGCTGTTTTCCAAATTTCTTTACATAGATGAATGAACACTTTCAACATTGCATCAGTTTTTAAAATGTGTCAATTTGCATTCCATCAATTCCTGGAGCCTTGTTTTATGCCAATGCCTTCAGCACAGCTTGGACCTTTTCTCTCAACGTTATTGGTTCTTATCAGATGATACCTCTTAAAATGGTTGAAAGTCAAGGTATTCTTTTTGCTACAGCCAGTCTGCATTCCTTCCATTTTCTTTTGATGCTGCCTGCATCCATCAATGTTTTGCCCAAAGAATCTTTCAAGAATGCAACCTGAGGCTTGAATTTATTCTTCTGTTATTTCAGCTTGAGAAATGCTGAGAGCTTTTTGTTTGTTTTCCTTTTTGGTTTTCTAGCTCCAGGTCTTTGCACATTTCATTGCAATATTTTGTCTTCTTGAGCTGGCCTTTGACATTTTCCTGTTGAGCTCTTAGATTTCCTCATTCCTTCTGTTCACTTTAACATCTCTGCAGAAAAGAGCAAGTGTCAGAATCTCTTCTAACATCCATTTTGGACCTTCTTTCTTTCCTGTCTTTTTATGGACCATTTGCTTTCTTCCTTTATGAGGCTCTTGATGTCATCCCAAAGCTCTTCTGGTCTTTGTCATTAGTGTCTAATGCATCAAATCTATTCCCAGAGAATCCCAACAACTTAGTGAGTTTCTGGAAAATGGTTAAGAACTAGAATCTGTGAACAATTGGTTTTCAAAAGAAACTGAATTATTTTTATACTACAACCTCTTATTTTGTTTATTCAATTGTCCATTTTTTTTTGTCTCCTTGTACCTTTCATAATAAACATTCCCCTTTTAATTTGGTGCACATTTACCATTGCTAATGGATAATTTTTAGACGTTTCACATCATTGCTTTGCATGGATCCTTGGCAGATTTACTATAAAAATACACTTTTATTCTGAATTTTTATAATTATTGTCTAACTTACCCCCACATTATATTTCCAGAAAAGAAATAATTCTTAAATTATTTAATCAAACACTTATTGGAGATTTATTCTGTGCCAAACACCTTTTTATTGCTCTTGGTTATTATCAAGTCAGTACAGACTCATAGTGTCTTTATTCACATCAGAACAAAACAGAGCCCAGTCCTGCACCAATCTCACAACTATTGCTCTGCTTCCTCTTCTTCGCTGACCTTCCACTTTACCAAGCATGATGTCTTTCTCCAGGGACTGGTCCCCCCGATAAGATGTCACAAGCATGAAAAACAAAGTCTCACTTAACTTCTAAGGAGCATTCTGGCTGTATTTTTTCCAACACAGATTTGTTTGGTATTCTGGGTAGTCCATAGGAGTTTTAATAGTCTCCTTTAACACCATAACTCAAATGCATCAATTATTTTATTTTCTTCTTTATTCATTGACCAACTTGCATATGCATGTAAGGATATTGAAAATAGCGTGATTTGGGTCAGGCGTACTTTAGTCCTCAAACTTACATCTTTGCTCTTGGGCACTGTTAGGTCTTGTGCACCAGATTTACCTAATGCAATATGTTGTTTGATTTCTTGACTGCTGTTTCCATGAATGTTCATGATTGATCTGAGCAAAATGCAGTTTTTGAAAACTTCAATCTTTTCTCCATTTATCTTGATATTATTTATTGGTCTAGTGGTAAGAATTTTTGTTTTCTTTACATTGAGATGCAACCCATAACTAGGCTGTTGTCTTTTATCTTCATCAGCAAGTTTTTAAGTATCTCCCTTTTCAGCAAGCAAGATTGTATCATCTGTATATTCCATATTGTTATTGAGTCTTCTAACCCTGATGCCATGTTCTTCTTCACATAATCCAGCTTCTCAAATCATTTGCTTAACATACAGATTGAGTAAGTACAGTAAAATTATATAACCCTGGCTCACACCATTCCTAATTGTAACCATTCGGTGTCCCTCTGTTCTGTTCAAATGACTGCTGCTTGTTCTATATGTAGGTTCATCATGAGCATAATTAAGCATTCTGGAATACTCATTCTCTGCAACGTTGTCCATAGCATGTCATGGTGCACACAATCGAAAGTCTTTGCATAGTCAATAAAGTACATGTTAACATTTTTAAGATATACTCTTCTTTCAGTTAAGATCCATCTAACATAAGCAATGGTATCTCTTGTTCCACATCCTCATCTGAACCCTACTTGAACCTCTGACAGTTCCCTGTCAATGTATTGTTGCAACCATTTTTTAATTATCTGCAGTTGATCTGACAACCAATATTTCCTGTATTTGTAGTGTTTCTATTCTACTGAGTGACAGAGACAGGAAATAAGCAAACAAATAACTCACTGGGAGTGTGCCTCATGACTCTTTATTTTGGTCTCTGCTTAAATGTCATTTTCTAAGAACACTAGATCCCAAATAATATTTTCCTTTTTTTTTCTGTTGGACGTTTCTTTCTTTCACATATTATATTAGAGATATGGCACAGTAGGACAAGCACTTGACCACAGGTTAGTTTGAACTGCAAGTGTTTCAAACTACCAGCCCCTCCTTAGAAACCCTATATAGGGTTGTTATGAGTCTGCTACACTTAACAAGAACAACAATATTTTTATTGACTTAGGTGAATCATCCACTAGAATGTAAACTTCTTGAAATCAAGTGATCTAATCATTTGTCTGAATCTTTAAGTCCTACATCAGTGCTATGCGGAGAACAGATACTCAACCAACATTTGCTATTGTTATTGGTCAGCTCTTTTTATGAGGTCTTACCTAATGACATAAAACAATGAAAGCTTATTAAGAAGTTGTTTGTGATAGTTAAGGTTTTGTGTCAACTTGACTGGGCCAGGATTTCCAGTGGTTTGGCATGTGGTTCACTCCATGGTGAGATCTAATACAGAGTAGTAAACTCTAGGATGATTGGCCATGAGCAGGAATAATTAGCTCTATCATGATATGGTGTGAGCAGCCAATCAATTGAAAGTATGTTTACTCAGGGGTATGGCCTACTTCCAATACAATGAACATTCAGGAAAAACTTGCTTTGCTTTATGCTAAGTCTGGATCTTGCATCTGACTCGTCTTCCAACCTCTGGTTAATCCAAGCCAAATGAAGTCTTTGGCAACTTCAATCTAAACTTATAACTAGACTTAATTCTCAGTGAGACCCAAAAGGTGAAGTACAAATTGTGTCCCAGGAAGAGGTATGCAACACTCCAAAATAATTTCCTGTTTTATTTTATTTTTTTCCTATTATGTACAGACTGAAACCAGGAGAAAATGTATGGGGATGGCTATTAAGAGTGTGGGATAATGGTTCCTGGACCATAGAATTGGATCGGTCTGAGTTTATTGATATGGGCCCACTAAGCACAGATTCTGCATTCAGTGTTTCAGCTTGAGAAGTTAGGAGAGGATCTAATCATTTATTTTGGTAGTTTACTGAAGCATGGATTGTGTGGTACCTACAATACACCAGATTGAACTACCAGACCTGTCTTGGTATTCTGTAGAATAGGAAATTCAATGTCTTTGGGACACTGGCATGTTATAGTGGATTTATCAAGATAAGCCCATAAGACCACACCTGGAGTGCCCAAAGGGCACACCTTCTACCATAGCAGTGAGGAACAAATTTGTGAAGGGAGCCCCGGCATCCTTGAATACTGCTGTGATTGTTATATTATTGTGATTGCTGTGTAAGCCAGTTTTGACAGTGTGAACTTCCATAATTTAATTAAGACACCTAATTCACTATGGGGCTGATTGCACTCTGTGGCAGTAGGGGCCAAGTGGCAGCCCTTAATCGACAAAGGTTAAGTTGGGTGTGGTTACCATAAGGGACTGAAGAATTAAAGCAGCAATCAAAATAGTCTTGACTTGTGTGGACTTATGGCATTGGATAATTAGGCAGGGCTATCCCTAGAAGTGAAATAGATGGGAAACCTACTAAATATTTTCTTGATTTGTACAAGAGAAAGAATTATAGGTCTAGTGAGCAACAGTCTAACTTGAATCACCAGAATAGAGTCACAGTCTCTCAGTCAATTATCAAAGATCGTTTATAGAACTCAACGCTTTAAATGAAGGGATGGCTGGATCCCCTTGAAAAAAGACCCCACTATATTGCCAGCTATTAGTCTTTATTCCAGCCTTATCCAAAAGAATCTACTGCTTTTTACAAGAGTGATTGTTCACTGGGGGAAATAAAATAATCAGACCTTTCAAGGATTACTGGATACTGGCTCTGAATTGACACTAAATCCAGAGAATCAAAACATAACTGTGGCTAATTAATCAAAGTTTGGGTATATGGAAGCCAAGTTATTAATGGAGTCTTAGCTAAGAACCGTCTCACTGTGGGTCCAATGGTTTGCAGAACTCATCCTGTATTGATTTCCCCAGTTTCAGAATGCATCATAAGAACAGACATACTCAGCAACTCACAGAATCACCACATTGGATCCCAGGAATGGGCAATAAGGGTTATTATGGTTGGATAAATCAAGTAGAAACTACTAGAACTACCTTTACCTAGGAAAATAGCAAACCAAAACAATACTGCATTTCTGGAGGGATTGCAAAGATTAGTGTTACAATCAAGGATTTGAAGGAGGCAGGGGGTTGATTGCCATCAAATTCCTATTTAACTTGCCTATCTGGCCTACATAAAATGCAGATGAATCTAAGATAATGACAGTGGATTATAGTAAATTTAACAAAGTGGTGACTCTAATTTCAGTTGCTGTTCCAGATGTTGTTTCATTGACTGAGCATATTAATCCATCTCCTGATACCTGGAATGCAGCTAGTGATCTGACTAATGTCTTTTTCTCAATTCTAGTTTATAATGATCACCAGAAGCCATTTTTCTTCATTTGGTAATACCAACAATACCCTTTCACTGTCCAACCTCAGAGGTACCTCAATTCTTCAGCACTCTGTCATAATTTACCACAGGAAATTTGATTGCCTTTCCCTGCCCCAAAACTTCAATGTTATTTGTTTTATGTGCTGTGGAGTCAGTTCCAACTCATAGCAACCCTGTACAGGGTTTCCGAGTCTGTAAATCTTCATAGAAGCAGAAAGCCTCATCTTTCTCCCGTGGAACAGCTGATAGTTTCAAACTTCTGACCTTAAGGTTTGCAGCCCAATTCGTAACCACTACGCTACCAGAGCTGGTCCATTATGTTGATGAAATTATGCTGATTTGTCCGAGTGAGGAAGAAGTACTAATGTCTTTAGATTTCTTGGTAAACTATCTGTGTGCTGTTGTTGTTGTCAGTTAACATAGAGTCGGTACCGACTCATAGTGACATTATGCACAGCAGAAAAAAACACTGCCCGATCTTGAGCCAACCTCACTATCATTGCCACGCATGAGCCCATTGATGCTGCCAGCTTGCCAGTCCTTCTCTCTGGGGGTCTTCCTCTTTTTCTCTGACCTTCACCTTACCAAACACGATATTCTTCTCCAGCTATTGGTCCCTCTTGACAATATGTCCAAAGTATAAGAGACCAAGTTTGGCCCTTCCAGTCTCCAAGGAGCACTCTGGAACACTTTTTCCAACACAGATCTATTGGTTCTTTTGTCAGCCCATGGCACTTTCAATATTCTCCTCCAACACCACAAATCAAAAGCATCAGTTCTTCTATGGTCTTCCTTATTCACTGTCCAGCTTTCTCATCCATATGAGGCTATCGAAAACACCATGGCTTGGGTCAGGCACACCTTAGTCTTCAATCTGACGTCTTTGTTCTTCAACACTTTAAAAAGGTCTTGTGCAGAAGATTTGCCTAATGCAATATGTCATTTGGTTTCTTGATTGTTGCTTCCATGAGTGTTGATAGTTGATCCAAGAAGAATGAAGTCCTTGACAATTTCAATCTTTTCTCCATTGATAAGAATGTTGTTTTTTGGTCTAGTGGTGAGGATTTTTGTTTTCTTTACATTGAGCTAAATGGTGGTAAATTAATCCAACAAAAATTAAGGCACCTTCCATCTCAATGAAATTTCTAGGGGTTCTGTGTGTGTGGTATGTAGAGATAGCCCTACTAAAGTTAAGGATAAGTAGTTGCATAAGGCCCTTCCCACAACTAAAAAAGACGCTCAACACCTTGTATGCCTCTTTGGATTTTGGAGGCAATATATTCTTGTTTTGAGTGAACTACTCTGGCCTTTATAACAAGAAACTTAAAAAGCTGATAATTTTGAATGGAGCTCATAAGAGAAGGCTCTGCAAGAGATTTAGGTGGCTGTGCAAGCTACTCTTCCACTTGGACCATGTGATCCAGCAAATCCAATAGTGTTTGAATTGTCAGTAGCAGATAGAGATGCATTTTAGAGTCTTTAGCAAGTACCTGTTGGTGAATCACAGCACAGACCCTTAGGATTTAGGAGCAAAGTCTTGTCATCCACTGTAGATAAGTTTTTTCCATTTGAGAAACTGCTTTTTCTTTGTTACTGGGCCTTAGTAGAGACTAAATGTCTAACCATGAGCTATCAAGTCACCATGTGACCAGAACTACCCATCTTGAACTGGATGTTGTCTGACCCAGAGAGTCATAAAGTTGGATATGAACAGCAACACTCCATCATTAAATGGAAGTGGTATATATAAGACTGCCTTGAGCAGGACCCTGAAAGCACAAATAAATTGCATGAGGAAGTGACCTAAATGCCCATGCTTTCTATTTGTGCCACATAGTCTGTATTTATGACCTCATGGGAAATTCTTTATGATTGGTTGACTGAAGAAAAGAAAACTCATGCTTGGTTTACAGATGATTCTGCATGATAGGCAGACACCACTTGGAAGTGGGCAGTAGGAGTACCACAGCCCCTTCCTGGGACTATCATGAAGAACAGTAGTGAAGGGAAATCCTTCTAATGGTCAGAACTTCAAGCAGCGCACCTTTTTGTTCATATTGTTTGGAAGTAGAAATGGCTAGATGTATGAGTATATACTGATTCATGGGCTGAGGTCAATGATTTGGCTGGATAGTCAGGGAATTGGAAGAAATATGGTTAGAAAATTGGTAACAAAGAGGTGTGTGAGGGAGAGGTATATGGATAGACCTCTCTGAATGGGCCAAAAAGTGAAGATGTTTGTGTCTCATGTGAGGATGCACCAAAAAGTTACCTCAGCAGAGGAAAATTTTAACAAGCAAGTGGACAGGATGCATGTTATATGGAACCTAATCATACTATTTCTCCAGCTACTCCTTTTATTGCCCAATGAAATTGTATTCATTATTGATATTATGGACCTCATCCTAAATGTATAGTTAGACTTTTATGCATTTTAGATAATGGTACTATGAAGATATGACCAAGATAAAACCTCCAATATTTCATCTTCAGTTCATTCTTTAAGCTATTCACATTTGTGTATGTTTTAGGTGTCTTAATTCATAAATGGGGAGTCCTGGTGTGGTACTATGGGATAATACATTGGACTGCATAGTTTGTTTGAACAGCAAGGTTGCCAGTTCAAGCTTACTAGCCACTCCTTGGAAACTCTATACAGGGTGACTTTAGGTCAGAACCAATTTGATGACACTTAACAACAACAACAACAATTTATAAATGGAGTAGTAGTGTAGCATTGTAGGATAAGCACTGGACTGAGAGCCACAAGATCAGAGGTTCAAATTCACCAGATGCTCCTCGGAAACCCTATACAGGATCGCTATGAGTCAGAACCAACTAGATGCCAATAAACAACAACAACAACAATTTATAAATAAATACCTGCATATATATATATATTGTTTAACTATGAATAAAAATATATTTCTGATAGGTTATACAAACACATTTAAAAATATGCTCAAGGCATGAGTTTTAAGTTGCTTGTGATGCCATAGGATAAGCACTCCACCGTAAGGTCTGTTTGAACCTAAAGGTCAGTGGTTCAAACTCACCAGCCACTCCTTGGAAACTCTATACAGGGTCACTAAGAGTCAGAACTGATTTGACAGCACTTAACAATAACCAACTATGATATAAAATTGTACAGATTTCAGTAAAAATTGACATAAATTTGTTCCTCAAAAAAAAAAAAAAGGAAGAGTTTCAGGGCCAATTAAATATTCATAGTTTTCAGAGATTATATATATATTTGTATGTTGCTGTTGTTGAGTACCATTGAGACAATTCTGATTCATAGTGACCAAGTATAGGGTTTCCAAGGAACAGCTGTTGAGCTTGAACTGCCCACCTTGCAGTTCAAATTGAACTTGCAGTCTACTGCACTAACCAGCAGCGCCACACTAGGAATATATATATATATGTTATACAAACACACATTTATATAATATCAGAAGTACCATGGATTACCAATAGTGTTGGAAAACTATAGCTAAAATGCTCCTTAAAGAAGAGGATGGCAAGACTTCATCTTTCATACTTCAGACGTATTATTAGGAGGGACCAGTCCCTGGAGAATGATATTATGCTTGGTAAAGTGGAGGGTGAGTGGAAAAGAGAAAGGCCCCCAACAAGATGGATTGGCACAGTGGCAGCTGCAATGCACTCAAGTGTAATGATTATAAGGACATTGCAGGATTGGGCAGTGTTTTGTTCTGTTTAGCATGTCACTATGTGTCAGAACTGACTTGATATATATGTATATCACATACTCAATATATATATATCAGCATACTTGTTTTGTTGTTGTTGTTATTGTTAAGTACTGTTGAGACGATTTTGATTCATAGCAACTCTGTACAGGAGTCAGAAGAATCTGGTACATTTGAAGTCCAGTGCCAATCCCACAACGCCACAACAGAAGTCCATACTAGTTTTAGATATTTAAAACGGACCAATAAACAACATTCTTATCAATGGAGAAAAGATTGAAGTTGTCAAGGACTTCATTCTTCTTGGATCAACTATCAACACTCATGGAAGCAGCAGTCAAGAAATCAAACGATAGATTTCATTAGGCAAATCTGCTACACAAGACCCCTTTAAAGTGTTGAAGAGCAAAGATGTCAGCTTGAGGACTAAGGTGCTCCTGACCCAAGCCATGGTATTTTCAATAACCTCATATGCATGCAAAAGGTGGACAGTGAATTAGGAAGACCTTAGAAGAATTGACATTTTTGAGTTGTGGTATTGGAGGAGAATATTGAAAGTGCCATGGGCTGCCAAAAGAACCAATCAATCTGTTTTGGAAGAAGTGCAGCCAGAGTGCTCCTTGGAGGCCAAGGTGGCCAGGCTTCATCTCTCATACTTTGAACATATTGTCAGGAGGAACCAGTCACTGGAGAAGAATATCATGTTTGTTAAGGTGGAGGGTCAGAGAAAAAGAGGAAGACCCCCAACGAGATGGATTGGCCAAGTGGCAGCATCGATGGAGTCAAGCGTGGCTACAGTAGTGAGGCTGGCCCAGGATTGGCAGTGTTTCTTTCTGCTGTGCATAGGGTCACTATGAGTCGGTACCTACTCGATGGCACCTAATAACAACAACAAATGTATTTAAAAATTATGGCTTCTTATGACTGATCTAGCTAATTAAATTATTGAGACTTGAATCTTGAATTGTGCAGAAATAAGTAAGGAAGTTACCATATAGTATGAGATTATTGGTGGTGGTGGTGGTTGTATGCTGTGGAGTTGGTTCCGACCCACAGCGACCCTGCACAGGGTTTCCGAGGCTGTAAATCTTTACGGAAGCAGAAAGTCTCATCTTTCTCCCGTGGAACAACTGGTAGCTTCGAACTCCTGACCTCGAGGTTCACAGCCTGATTCATCACTACTATGTTACCAGAGCTCCTTATAAGATTATTAGAGATCTGTATTTAGACATATCTGTATACAATTGATTGTAATCTATTTAGTCGTTTTTTATTTATTATTTTTCTATTACACCTTTGGGAAAAAAACAAATCTTTATCCATTCCCATAGTTTCAGGATTTGTATTTTGTTGTTGTTGTTACTAAATGCTGTCTTGTCAATTACGACTCATAGCCATTTCCAAGGAATGGCTGGTGGGTTTGAACCATCAACTTGCAGTTATCAATCCAGTGCAGTTATTAATCAATACAGTGCCACATCAGTTTTGTATAGGCTAATAAAATTCATCTGCTCATACTGAAATTAAGCAAGGAGATTGCTAGGGCATGCGTTTCTGCTCAGAATCAATGTTGATTTGGAATGACCTTTGTGACCTTCATTCCACTGGACTGAGTCAGCACTATGAGTATGTTAATAACAACAACAACAAAAATGGCTCAGTTTCAGCAATGACTCAATATCAGACATCTTCTAGAGACTATTGAAATATTAGCATTACCAAGTGACACTAGGAATTAAAAACAAAGAAAATGATTGGTTTTGTTCTACATTCTGTGAGAAATCAGCCATGAAATCTGTAAAGCAGTACATCTCCTGCATTTATGGATTTACAGTTAGGATTATGTATTATGGTAGGACAAAAAGGATTACTACTAGGGTCCCAGTTCATATATGCATGGATTTATTCCACCAAAAAATATGTTTTAAAACATTTCTCTAGGATCATTGGATGGATGCGGACAAGTTGTTTCAGTAATACATTTTAGGTTACCTTAAAATTAAAAGAAATATTAAAAGTCCAATCAAAACAGTATCTTCCTAGGGGATCTGCAGGACCAATTAAATTCAGAGAAGTCAGCTCAGAAAGTTATGGATTTGGGGGATTCTCAAGCTCTAGGTAAACTTTATAAATTTTTCTCTGATGACACAATATGATCATAGGGGCTTATTATGGAGAATTTCAAGAAAATTGAAAATCACATTAGTGATAAAAATGTCAGAAAAGCTGTACTGAGGATATTTTTTTCTATCATGATTTTTTTTTCTATCATGAAAATGAATCTTCAAAATTGTTGCTGTTGTTACTTGACCTCCAGTTGGTTCCAGCTCACAGCGATCCAGTAGAGGGTTTCTGAGAAGCAGCTGGTGAGTTAGAACTGCCAATTTTGTGGTTCTCAGTCCAGTGCTGATCCTACAGTGCCATCCCAGGAATAGCTAGGAGAATTTCCTGGGGAAACCTTAGCCCTTACATCCCTAATCCTGCCCCTTCAGATTTTTTTTGTTTTTTGTTTTTTTTAATTCCCAAAAGTCAAATAACATTTAAAAGGGACACAATCTGTGCTCTGGAGGGTGCCCAAATTGTCATTTTGACTTGGAGTAAATCAAAGATTGTATAATTCTTCAAAGAAGAATTAGAGAGATGGAAACACTGTCTTGAGAAGTATATAGACTTAAGTACAGGCTATGTCAAGAAACAATAGCTCTCATTTTGATATTTTTGATTAATAAAGGTTTCTAGGATTTTCTAGAAATAACTTTTTACTTACCTTCATACATATGGTTAGAAATGCTCTATCTAAACTATTTTCAAATTCCTCATGAAAAATAGTTTACTACAGACATTTAGATGAGTTAAGTTAGGATTAATTCTTAATTAAGAAAAGTAAAACTAAGGAATGCTCGTTCATCTTTACCCCAAAATATCCTTAGAACCCACTCCAAGGTATTTGTTGACACTTCAGCTCACAGATCAGATTGCTTAATTGTATGAATCAAAAAGATTCTTCTTCAAAAGGATAATATTATTAATAATTTTATTGCATGCTGTACATCTCAATCATCACAATGGACAAAAAAGGCATGCAACGTTTTATTAGATGTGAAGATGATGCTATTAAATTAACTGCAGTATAAGTTTCCATTTAGTAAAAAGTCCACTAGTAAGTAAATCTTTCCAGAAGATGCAGACATAAATTTCAAGTAGGAAGACTTACATCAATTCTCACTATCCCCAATTTCTCTCCTCCCATTCTCCCTTAAACCTACTCTAATAAATATCCATCCCCACTGCTCTGCAAAAACTGTTGTTGTCAAGGTCATTATTGGGTGAGTCCCAGGCCTCATTTTATTTGACTCATCAGTGACATGTAACAGAGTTCATCACTCTTTTTTCTCAACCTTCTACGAGATTACTCTGGGTTTTCTTCTTAACCAAGTAGTTTCTTCACTTTATTCTCCTTTGGTGGTTTTCTTCCTCTCTCTGGGCTCTGAAAAGCTATGGATTTGCTCTTTGAACATTTCTCTATCCTTACTCATTCCTGGTTATGATACTCAGTTTCCTTGGTTTTACTTGCCATCTATATGCTTATTTCTTCCTAACTTGTGCCCCAACTTTAGTTTCTGTCTTAAACCATAGGCCTACTACTGGACTGCTTTTTCCACCTCTCCTTAGATATCCAAGAGCCCTTCAAAATGAGCGTATCCAAATACAGACAGATTTCTACCTAGTCCCAAATTGGTTTATCTTCCAGTCTTTTTTTTATTTATTAGTAAGACTTCCATCTTTTTAATTGCTCTTGAAATAAATCTCAGAGTAAAAAATTCTTGCTCTGACATATCAGAAAGGAGACTAATCTCTGAAATTTATAGAAAACTACAATACCTCCAAAACAGACAGTCAAACAATACAGTTAAAACATGTTTGACAAAAAAAAAAAACTCAGATATTTCACCAAAGAAGACAATCAGACAGATAACAAACGTGAAGAAATGTTCACAATCATTAGACATTAGAGAGATGCAAATCAAAACAACAATGAGATATCATCTCATATCAAAACTAATAGCAAAGTTCATAAACCCAGAAAACAGCAACTGTTGGCAAGAAGAGACTGAAACCCTCCTGTATTGTGTGTGGTACTGTGAAATAGTGCAACCACTGTGGAAAATAGCATGGCACTTCCTCAAAACACTGAAAATAGAAGTCCAATATGATGCAGTAATTCCTCAACTTGGTATATAGTCACAAGAATTAAGTGTTAGGACATGAGTAGATACATGCATACCAATGTTAATCACAGCACTATTTGCAATTGTAAAAAGATGCAGACAGCAAAAATGGAAAAATAAATTTGGTACATACACACAATGGAATACTATGAACTGTTGAAGAATCTGTGAAACAACTAACAACATGGATGAAACTGGTGGACATTATGCTGAGTGAAATTACTCAATCACACAAAGACAAAAATATGAGACCACAATTGAAAAAGTCAAGAAAAGGTTTTCTTGATAAAAGAAATATTCTTTGATGGTTTCCAGAGGTGGAAGAGAAGGGAGAATAATTCACTTGTTAGAGAGTAGATGCATGTCAGCTTAGGTGATGAAGAGAACAAATTACAAGAAGAATGAGGTTTACAGAAAAGTGATAAAGACAGACAAAGACACAAGAAAGTATGCAAGGGGTAAAGGAATAGAGGGAAATAGTGTTTTTTACACAATCCTTGAAAAAAAGTGTTCTATGGGTAGGACTTTTGGTGTGGTGCTGTGGGTTAATGTGCTGGACTGCAAAGTCTGTTTGAACC
>NW_006408703.1:5328120-5329406 GCF_000296735.1 Chrysochloris asiatica
AAGTGTGGTGAGATCTGGGGACCCCTGAGTCCATGGACAAGGACATAGCCATGGAGGGCTAAAGCTGAGAGCAAAGTGTTCAACTGATATGAAGTGAGGGAAAATGCACAATAACACCCAAAATTGTAGCTAGTACCCATTTGATCTACCTTTGATGGCTTGATTATCAGAACTTGACTAGAGGAAGATAATTTTTTTTTTATTTTTGATAAAGGAAACAAGTGTAAATTGCTACAACTTAAAGAACTTGATCGACACTTATGGATGTAGTAGCACAAAATACCAGCTGAGAAGGAAGGAGTCTTCACATCAAGGATCAATCCTATCTATCCCTTCTGTATATAGGGTTAATAAGGATGGGCAACTTAGATGTTGGCTACCTAAAATGGGGAGCTATAAAGGCATGAAGTAACTGTCTTACAAGTTTTTAAGAGGTAGCTTTGTTTCAGAGTATGCAGGAAAAGGTAAAATCCCCACTAAATAGATTTCATCTTGTCTAGACGGGTCTGGTGAAAGGAGATGAGAATAAGATACTTATGATTCTATAGTGAGTAATTGTTATCAGGACTAATTGTGACTGTCACAACTGTAAAGATAGAAGTTTTGTAACAAAAAGAGGGACTAGTTTATCTTACGTTCCAGCTACAGAGGACCCTAGGACCATCAAGAGAGAAGAGCACTAGCAGAATGTGGGACCCTATCCAAAAATGCAATGACAGCAAAGATGGAGGCAGAGATGAGGACATGGAGAGATAGAGCAGCTGAGGACTCTAGACTCGTGGAAAGAGAAAAGCTGTGTGTTGCCAGCCAGTAAGCAGGCTTGCAAATGTGCCCTTGGGTTGTTTAAATGATTATATTTTCCTGAGTGTTTTGGTGTGTGTCCCACCCATCCTCCATAAACAACTAAAACAAAACAAAACAAACAACAACAACAACAACAAACAACAACAACAACAACAAAAAAAACCCAGAAGGAATAGAAGCAAATACTGTTGAATGATGATGCATGGAGTAGATTGTAATCATTGCTTTAAAATGATGGTGTAAGGGGAGAACAAACAACAGGGTGGATTGGGTAGAAGTACAGTGAAGAGCTCCATCAGTAACAACACAGAATACTGGACAAGGCAGGCTCCGGGGAAGGTGCCAGAACTCTGAACCACATATAAAGGAATATTAAGAAGGTTGGAAGTCTTATAGCTAGGGGAATTTGTAGCAGAAGTAAGAAATCCAATGCTATATAATGCAAGAAGCTCAGCTGCTACTGGAGCCACCATCTTGGGAGA
>NW_006408703.1:5331031-5336439 GCF_000296735.1 Chrysochloris asiatica
TGACCTTAAGGTTTGCAGCCCAAATCATAAACACTAAGCTAATGGGGTCCAGGAAATTGCTAGACCAAACATAGATTGTTGATTAACATAGCAACAATCAACAAACTGTTTGAGTGGGATGAATTGGGGGAGGGGAAAAGAACCCGTTTGAGGACTAGGAACTTTAAGAATGCTACCATCAAGGGAAAGTAAGCAACAGCAGGTAAAGATTGTTAACCCCATAGTAGTTCGTCAATGAGGAAACCCCATAGTAGTTGGTCAATGAGTCACGTCAGTTAATGAGGGTCCCGCAGATCATCTTCCCATATCTTCTGGGTTTGGCACCCAATTTTGCAAAATTGAATAAAAAAAACCTCACTCTTGGTTAAAAAAAAAAAAAAGATGATGTAAACCCGATGTTCTCCCATGTAAACTCTCACTCAATTCACAATAAAAATTAAACAAAAAAAACTTGTGTGGCCATCTAGGGTACAATTATTGGTCTTTCCATTTACAGAAGAAAGAATAATGATGAAAATTGAATAAGTCAATCGAACAGGTGAACATCAGCCAATATGATATTAACACCAGATGAAATAGATGGTGTCTGGCTACAGCTACCTACTGCTCTGATAGAGTGATAAAAAATGTGAATCAAAATTCTAAATTAAAAAGTAGGGCTTACTGGTTAGAAAGAGACTGGAGGAATCTGAAACTATAGCCCTGGAACACCTTTCAGGTCTGGAAAGGAATTCACTCCCATAACCCAATTTTCAGTCAAGCAATAGATAAGTTTATAGGGGGGGCAACAACACTAATAAGGCATGCTCACCATGGAATGATCAATTGTTCAAAATCCAAAGGGCAACATTGACCTAAGGACAAAGTTAACAAAGTTTACAAGGGATGGGAAGGAGGGTAGACTGGACATAGAAACTCTAGGGAGGAAGTTGGCTAACTGTTGTTGCACTGAAGAAATTGAAATCAAGATGAAATGAAGTGTATGATTTGTTGAATGTAAAACTGATGATCTCAGTAACATTCATTCAATTCACAATAAAAAAAATTTTTTTAAAGATGAATAAGCCATGCTTTCAGCCCTCAATATGCTTAAATTCTAGTCAGAGAAACCATGTAAATCCACATATCTAATAGAGTGAATTTGCAAATCAGCTGTGGTTTGTGCTCTTTATAGTTCTGGGAAGTGCATTCTAATGTGTTCTCTAATGTCCCAATTAGCACATATGAGCTTCCCAAAGTTGCTTTGGGGTCCATTTAATTTCTGATAATGGAATAATATGCACGCTTTCAAAACTGTGAAGCTGGTTTAAATATATTATTTCTTTTCTAAATACATATGCGTTGAAGATGCTAATTAAATCAAGTAAACATTTTTTCAAAAAGGAGCCTGTGCTTGAAGGAACAAGATTTTCTCACTCTGCCTTCCATGGAGAGTGACACCTTACCAACAACAAGCCTTGCAGGCTAGGCCCTCAGAATGCAAAAATATACCAGTCAAAGGCTCACACTTACCTCAAGACATCATGTCCTGATATAAAGATGTCTTAAAGTATGTCCACGCTCCCCATGTAGGAGTTGTTGTTAAGTGCTGTTGAGTCAGTTCCAACCTATAGCCACCCTGTATAGGGTTTCTGAGGAGTGACTGATGGGTTTGAACCACCAACCTTGCAGTTCAAACTGACATTGCCATCCAGCCCATTTCCCTGCAGTGCCACAACAGGATTCCTTCCATGCAGGGAAGACATGACTACAACGCAGGCACCCACAATCTATGTGAGTTATTATGAAAGTAGGGAAAGGGGTATGATCTTTTTATGACAGTTTATACTTATGGATTGACTACTTTGTATCTGCTGTGAGGAAACAAGATAGCACCCTGAGCCCCATAGCTATTGTAAGAGACATGACCCTTTCATAAGTGCCCTTGGGTTCCTTCTCTGGCTCTTGCTGACAGTTGTTTGCTAAGTATTGCAGTAAAAGCTGGGTAGAAGAATAATGCCTGAACTATATAACCTTGTCTGAGTCTCATGACTGCTAAAGAGCTCTTCTTGAGCTTGTTTCTTTGAACAGGAAAAAAAAAAAAAAAAAAAGATCATGCAACTGATATATATATCCAGAATTCATATAAACATTAACACATTAGATACACATTCAAACTACTATGCTGGGATATGCTCATAATTATTCTGACTATTGTGTTCACACTTTTACCCAGAAAAATTGCACCTTGAGATTGTCGTGGTGATTCACATTTGAATCTATTCATGTCTAGAGCAGAGAGAGATACCAAAATAATTTCAAAATCCTTCCCCCTTTTAAGATGTAATATAAGGCACATCTCTAAAGTATCACTGAATTGAAGTATAATTTAGTAACCTAGGAGGAAGGAATTAGGAGTTAAACTTGGGGTTTTTACTACTAAGAAAATTAGGAAGTAACTTAATCACACTGTTTATATTTCTGCTAAAGTTAGTAACAAAAATAGGAGACAATAGGTTAGATAACTGTTTTATTCTACTAAACATGTGTTAAAAAGAAACTGAAGTCTTTCTATTAGCATACAACAAAAAAATATGCTTACTGTTTGTGTAAAAACTATGAAAATGTCAGTATTTCTTTTTTTTTCTATTATTTAAAAACCCATGCATAGTTTTTTTTTTTTTTTTTTTTTTTATTGTGGATTCAGTGAAAGTTTACAGGGCAGATCATCAGTTTTACATTCAACAAATCATACCCCTTGTTTCTTTACAATGATTATAATCCCCTCCAAGTACCATCTGTTAACAGTATATCTCTCTATTCACTTTAACATTAAAAAAACAATAACACTCAGGCATACATAATAATTTACACCTCCAAAGGGCACATTCTGCAAGTCAGCCTCCTGGCCACCAGCTCTTAGTCCCTCTCTTCCCATGAATCTAGAGTCCTCAGCCACTCCCCCTCTCCATGACCCCATCTCTGCCTCCTTTTCTGGCATCTCTGCTTCTCTGGATAAGGTCACGCATTCTGCTTGTGCTCTTCTCTCTTGATGGTCCTAGGGTCCTCTGTTTCTGGACTGTAAGATTAACCACTCCCCTGTTTTTGTTACAAAACTTCTACCTTTACAATTGTGACAATCATAATTAGTCATGATAACAGTTATTCCCTATTGAATCATAAGAATTTTAGCCCCATCTCTTTTCACCAGTCCCATCTAAACAAGATGAAAACTATTCAGTAGGAACTCTTATCTTTTCCTACACACTCTTAAACTAAACTCCCTCTTGAAACCTTGTAAGCAAGTCACTTTTTACTTTTATCGCCCCCTCATTTTAGGTAGCCAATGTCTAAATTGTCCATCCCTATCTGCCCTGTGTACAGAGGGGAGATAGCATTGATACTTGATATGAAGATTCCTTCTCTCTCTGTTGGTATTTAGAGTTACTACCTCCATGAGTATAGGTCAGGTTCATCAAATTGTAGTAATTTACCCTTGTTTCTTTTATCATTTAAAAAAAAAAAAAGTTGTTGTTTTTTTTTTCTTTTAACTTTCCTCTAGTCAAGTTCTGATTATCAAGCCATCCAAGTTAGGTCAAATGGGTACTGTTTGGGTGTTCTTGTACATCTCCCCTCACTTCATATCAGCTGGATGCTTCACTCTCAGCTCTAGCCCTCCACGGCTATATCCTTGTCCATGGGCTCAGGAGTCCCCAGGTCTCACCACACTTCAGACCAACCAGTCTTTCCTCTTTTCTCTCTCATCTCCAGGTCAACAGGAGTCAATGGACTGTGGTTGAACTCAGCCCATTTCTTCATTGCTGCCTTTCCCCCTCTTCCAATCACCAGTAGACCAATGTGGTTGCTAGCAAGCTTACATGACTGTTCATGTGTTCTCTTTCAGTTTCAGTACTAGAGGGGAGTTTGTCCTGAAGGAACTTGTTTGCTTGCCTTGATGGCTTCCTGGTGAACTGCTTGCTTATTCTTGTAGGAGCCAGTCATGTTGACCTTTTTGTTTTGGGTTTTTCCTGATGATCTTTCTTTGAAGATATATCTTCTCTTGCTCTAGCTGTTCCAGACTTAACTGCTTGTCCTTTGTAGTGGGAATTTCCCACCTCATAAGTTTCTAGATGGGATTCAGGATTCCACCTAAGTTCTTATACTCTGCAAAGGCTTTGCTTTTGCAAGAGACCTATGTCACTGGGCAATTTCTAGAATCCCTTTTAGGTATTTCAATCAGTTATAGGCTGAAGACAGGCTTACAATGTTTCTGTATTCATGTTTCCCAACATACCTTTCTATCCCACTCAGGTGTCTATTTTACAATAGTAGGCAAGGGAAACCAATCTTCATAAGACAGACACTCATTTTAGTAGTTTCCCGTCTTCAAACTGTGCCTAGATCCCTGTATCCCAGAGCCCTGTTGTTCAAAGGTTGAGCATGCATCACTATTTACCTCTGTCCCACTTAGGTCATGCCAACCTGTCTCAGTGTTCCTCTATCTATCTTGCTCTTCTGCCTCCTCCCCTTTCTTGTATTGCCCTCCCCAAAACCCGAACTAAACCCCCCACCTCAACCCCACTGTTGTGGTTACGTTATATAGTCCATTAAATCTTCCCTCCATTTAAGGCAGTCTATTTTATCCTGTAGTGTACCTGACTTTCTCACCACCTAGATCTCTGTTCCTCTGTGTTTACCTTCTTTTATATTGTAATTGTTTTGATTATAGACTGATCTCCTAGATCCTCTGATTATAGTTTTATTCTGTTCTTGACTCTTCCATTTGTCAACTGAGTACAGGGTGATGCTGCCACATATGTCATTCTGTAGTTGTTGTCTGTTCTTGTTGGTTCTCAGTCCACAGAACTTCCTTTAGGATGTTTTTCATAGCAGGTTTGGCTTTGGCAAAATCCCTTAGCTTCTGTTTATCTTGGAATGTTTTGATTACACTGTCATACTTGATTGACAGCTTTTCTGGGTAGAGGATTCTTGGTTGGCAGTTTTGTGGGTTTTTTCCCAGAGTTTTATATATGTCTCCCCATTGCCTTCTTGCCTGCATGGTTTCTGTTGAGAGATCCGAGCTTAATCTGATTTGCTTGTGCCTTTGTATGTTATAATTCTCTTTTCCATAGCTGTTTTCACTATTCTGTCCTTATCTTTGATTTTGGTGACCTTGATTATTATATGCCTTAGTGATTGTTTTAGGATCTAACCTTCCTGGGGTTCGTTGAACTTCTTGAATGCTTCACCTTTTCTGCTTTTCAGGATGTTAGAGAAATTTTCTTGCAGAAGCTCTTCAACTATCTCCTCTGTGGACTTGTGTGATTGTTCCTGTTCTGGAATGCCGGTAATTCTTAAGTTATTTCTCTTCATTTTGTCCAATATGAATCTTAGGCCTTCTTCTGATATTTTATCCTTTTTTGTGTTTG
>NW_006408703.1:5337320-5338700 GCF_000296735.1 Chrysochloris asiatica
GAAAGAAAGAAAGAAAGAAAGAAAGAAAGAAAGAAAGAAAGAAAGAAAGAAAGAAAGAAAGAAAGAAAGAAAGAAAGAAAGAATGTCCACACTTTTATCACCACGGTTGTCAGGTGTCCATGGCTGCTTTGATCATTCCCCTGCTTGGTCTCTCCTAAGGAGCAGCTGAGTGTCTTGAATTATAAAGCACTAGATTTCTTGCTTCTGCTACAATTTCCCCTAGCTGTAAGCCTTTCAACCTTCTAAATATTCCTTCATATTTGGTTCAGAATTCTGGCACCATCCCCTGAGCTGCTTGATCCGGCATTCTGTGTTGTTGCTGATGGAACTCCTCACTGCCCTTCCACCTTCTCTGCCATCTTGTTTGTTCTTCCGGATATCAGTATTTCTTGAAGCAAAAAAATTTCATCTGGATAATAAGTTGTACTGAAAACTTCATTGAAAAAAACAGAAGTTGAGACAAATTAAGCAAGTTAGAGATTACCAAGAGTCCTGGTGTGATGCTGTAGGATAAGCACTGAACTGCTAACCTCAAAGTCAGAGTTTCAAACCTACCAGTCACACCTCAGAAACACTATACAGTGTTGTTGTGGTTCTAAAAGTTTGGCCCTGCAACTACAGCATCATTTAGAAATTTGTTAGACATATCTGTTCACAGCTACCTATTTCTGACCAAATGAATCAGAAACTTAAGGTGATGGTGATACCCCTAGAATTTGATAGCCACTGATATAGTTCAAGGCATTCACTTAACAAATGAGGAAACTACAGATTAGAGAGATTACCAGATTTATATGGGGCCTGAAGTAAGACGAAAAACAAAGTTTCTTTTACTAGAGCTATTTATTCCTCTCACACCTTAAATAATTTACTTAAATTACAAACTTAGAGCTTGTGAGTGGTTATCTAAGGTTCAACTCTTGGTCTTTCCCCACCCTGAACAAAGAAAAGTTAGGAAAGTTAAGAACACTGAAGATGCATGGAAACAATCAGTCCAGTTTACTAAGGGACCGCTTCAACATCAATGTCCATGACCCTGAGAGAGAAGAGATATTTGGTGCCCAGCTTCTACTACCAACATTAGAATGTCCTGGATAGAGTGAGAAAAAAATGTGGAGCAAAACTAAAAATTACAAAATCACCAAGCTTATTCATCAAATAGTCTTGTGAAACCCTACTTCCATGGATCAATTTTCAGTCAAACATTTAACAGGTCTATAATGGGAACGGTCTTCCTTATTCACTGCCCAGCTTTTGCATGCATATGAGGTTATTGAAAATACCATGGCTTGGGTCAGATGCACCTTAGTCCTCAGTCTGACATTTTTGCTCTTCAACACTTTAAAAAGGTCTTGTGCAGCAGATTTGCCTAATGCAATA
>NW_006408703.1:5339264-5344544 GCF_000296735.1 Chrysochloris asiatica
AAAGAGGAAGACCCCCAGTGAGATGGATTGGCAAAGTAGCAGCATCAATGGGCTCAAGCGTTGCAACAATTGTGAGGTTGGCTGAAGATCAGGCAGTGTTTCAGTCTTTTGTGCATAGGGTCACTATGAGTCAATCCCAGGGACTCCATGACACTTAACAACAACAACAACATAATAGGAACGCTGTATAAATAACAATAGGAAGGTCTGTATTCCTTAGAACAATCAACCATTCAAGATCAAAAGGGAAGCATTTGATTAACGATGAAGTTCAGAAGGCTAGAAGGGTTAAGAAAGAAGGAGGAATGGAAAAGGGAAACACAGGAAAAAAGTGGAATTGATGTTGCATTGTAAGAATTGCAATGAATGACATGAAACAAAACTTGTACACATTGTTGAATGGAACTTTTGTTTGCTCTGTAAACTTTCAGCCAACTACCACAAAGTGTTGTTTGTTTTTAAATTCTGAATTTAGGTCATGAGTTAAGTAACAATTTTCTGTAAAGAATAGCAGTGAAAATTTAGATGTGTGACAAATCTGCAAGTTCAAAGCACAGAGATAAAACCACAACTTCAAGATTATGTGTTGTTTGCAGGTTAAGGACTCCATTTTTATTTATTTATTTATTTATTTCGTAGGTTTGGACTTGTCTCAGATAATTTTATGGTGTTAGGTTAAAAATGTTACAATTTTAAGACATTAATAAAATAAATTTGTTGGTATTGTTAGTTGTCATCAAGTTGACTCCAACTTACAGCACTATTATGTATAACAGAATGAAACATCAACTAACTGGTACAGTACCATCATTATGATCATTTACATGAATAGGTTTTGAGTCTTTTTAAGTCAAAGACTATGTCTGTAATCTATCAGAGTGTTTTATACTTTCTAAATTTTTATAAATTGTTTGCAATTCTTATCATGTTTTATGCCTTTTATGCTCTTTCTTCTAAACAGTGTAAAATGTCAAGCCTCTCATCATGTGAAAGAGTAGGTCTAGAAACCTTTGTAGCATATTCAAGAAGATTGACTAATTTTTTTTATAATTCATTTTTTAAAATATTTTTTGCTGTTTATTGACTTTATTGAAACATCTTTCATATTTTACAATTACACTTCTAATGATATTTAGGAGTAAATATGAATGAATGCCCTATACATGAAACAATGTGGCTTAAAAACACTGGGTTGAGCACTATTATTCCATTTATATGCACTTCCAGAATGCAAATTCACATATGAAGATAGACATGTAAGAGAAAATTGAGTAGTGGAACAAATTGACTAGAAAGGGAATTTTAGGAAAATGGAAATAGTCTATTTCTGGTTTTGTTAGTGACTGTTAGTGATTGTGCCATGTATAAAATGTTCAATATTTGTCAGACTGGGCACTTAAGAACTAAGAATTCTATTTTATATAATTATTCAATTAATCTTATGCCATAAAAGCAAATAAAACAAAATACAGGTAAACACAACATTTCAATAAAATTGTGAACTTTGGAAAAGAGTCATGGACAAGGAAATAACTCATAAGTAGATGTAAAGTATTAGTATTATCTCATCTTTGGTGGTGTCACAAGTGTCTATTATAATATTAAATAAAACATTTAAAAGTAAGATTATTGGGACAATGAAGAGTGCGTCGTAAGTCAAGAATTACATTTAATTCAAAGCTAGGCATGTGAAGTTCATATTGGAAAACTAAATTATCCTTTTATTATTTTATATATAAATTAAACATTTAAGACCACAGTTACTTTGCAGTGAATTAGGAAGTAGAATAGAAACAAAACATTCTATAAGGGCAATGGATGAGAACTTCCCCTAAAATCATGACATTGAACCTCCAAACCATAGAACCAAATGCCATGAGGTTTTTGGTTGTACATAAGTTCAGTAGCTATGTTTTTTTTATTTTGGGGGGTTGTTAAAATTTCTCATGATCCACAGAGTTGAAAGCTTTTGCGTAGTCAAAAAATCACAGGTGAACATCCTTTTGGTATTTTCTGCTTTCAGCCAAGATCCATCTGATGTCAGCAATGATATCTCTATCGTACGTCCTTGTCTGATCTGACTGCTACCTATGGGAGTTCCCTATAAGTGTACTCTTGCAATAATTTTTAAATTATCTTTATCAAAATTTAATTGCATATTATATTAATCCATGATATTGTCTGATGATCTCTACATTCTGATGGGTCACATGTCTTTGGAATGGGCACAAATATGGATCTTTTCTAATCAGTTGTCCAGGTAGTTATCTTCCAAATTTCTTTGCATAAATGAGTGAGTGCCTCCAGTGTTGCATCAATCTGTTTGTTGAAAGATTTCAATTTGTAGTGCATCATGTCCCTGAGTCTTGTTCTTTGCTAATAACTTCAGTGTACCTTGAACTTCTTCCCTCAGTACCACTGGATCTTGGTCATATACTATCTCTTGAAATGGTTGAACATCATCCATTTCTTTTTGGTATAATAATTTTATATTCCTTCCATCTTCTTTTGATGCTTTCTGCATCATTCAATATTTCAAGCTGAGGTTTGACTTTTTTTCATCAATTCTTTCTGCTTGAGAAATGCTGAGCATGCTTTTCCCTTTTGGTTTTCTAACTCCAGGTCTTTGCACATTTCATGATAATATTTGGCTTTGTCTTCTTGAGCTGCCATTTGAAATTTTCTATTTATCTCTTTTACTTCCTCATTTCTTCCATTTTCTTTAGTGTCTCTATGCTGGAGAGTAGGTTCCAGAGTCTCTTCTGACATCCATTTTGGTCTTTTCCTTCTCTCCTGTCTTCTTAATGACCTTCCGCTCTCTTCCTGGATGATATTCTTGATATTATCCCACAGCTCTTCTGATTTGGTCATTAGTGTCTAATTCATAAAATCTGTTCTCGAGATTTTCTGTAAATTCAGGAAGAATATGCTCAAGATCATATTGTCAGTTATAATGGACTTGTTTTAGTTTTCTTTAGCATCAGCCTGAACTGGCATATGAGCAATTGATAGTCTTTTCCACAGTCTGCCCCTCGCCTTCCTTTGACTGATATGGAGGTTTTACATTGTCTCTTCCCACCGACACAGTCAATTTCATTTCTGTATATTTCATTTGGTGAGTCATGTGTATAGTCATCGTTTATGTTTAAAAAAGGCATTTGCAATGAAGAAGTCATTGGTCTTTCAAAATTCCATCACATGATCTCTTGCATTATTTCTGTCTCCAAGGCCATATTTTCCAACTACTGATCTTTCCTCTTTGTTTCCAAACTTTGCATTTCAATTGCCAGTAATTATCAATACATCTTGATTGCAAATTTGATAAATTTCAGACTTAAGAGGTTGGTAGAATTCTTCAACTTCAACATTACTGGCTCTAGTGGTTTTTCATAAATTTGAATAACAGTGGCATTAACTGAACTTTTTTGTAGGCATATAGATATTATCCTATCACAAACTCTGCTATACTTTAAGATTGACCTTAAAATGTTCTTTTTTACTATGAATTTGTCACCATTCATCTTCAGTTTATCATTCCTGGCATAGTAGTCCATAACACTACGAGATTCAAAATGACCTATATCAGTCCATTTCAGTTCACTAATACCTAGGATATCAAACTTCAAGTATTTAATTTCTTTTTTGACAACTTTCAATTTTCGTAGATTTATACTTCTTCCATTCCGTATTCCGATTATTAATGGATATTTGCAACTGTTTCTCCTCATTTTGAATATTTGCCTCATCAGCAAATAAAGATCCTGAAAGCTTTTCTCCATTTACGTTCTAATAGTCAACTCTACTTTGAGAAGGCAACTCTTCTCCAGTTGAATTTTGAGTTCCTTCCATCCTGAGGGAATCATTTTCCAGACCTAAATCTGAAAATATTCTGGCTATTCATCACATTTCAATATTCGATATTCTGGTACTATCTGACAGTGTTACACTCTTATTCATAAGGTTTTCAGATGGATTTTGGATGAAAGCAGAGACTAACTAGAAAGATGTTTACTTGTGCTTTATTGACTTTGCAAAGACTTACAACTCTTGTGTAGATCATGAGAAACTATGAATAATATTGTGAAGAATGGGTATTCCAGAACACTTAATTGTGCTCATGAGAAACCTGCACCTAGAACAAGAGGTGCTACTTAAAACAGAACAAGGGGATACTGAATGGCTTAAAATCAGGTAAATTGTGCACCAAGGCTGTATCCTATCACCATACTTATTCAAACTACTGAGCAAATAATCTGAGAAACTGAATTATATTAAGATGAATGTAACATCAGGACTAGAGGAAGCTTTATTAACAATCTGAAATATGCAGATGATACAACCTTGCTTGCTGGAAGCCAAGAGGCTTAAAATGCTAATGAAGAATGAAAACTATAGCCTTTACTATAGATTGCATATCAGTGTAAAAATTAACATCCTCACAACTAGACTAATAAATAACCTCATGATAAATGCAAAAAATATTGAAATTGCCAAAGACTTAATGTTTTTGAATCCATAATCAACACTCATAGAAGCAGCAGTCAACAAATCAAAAGATGTATTATATTAGGCAGATCTGCTGCAAAAGACCTTTTTCAAGTGTTCAAGGGCAAAGAGATCAGTTTGATGACTAAAGTGTGCCTTACCCAAGTCATGGTATTTTCAATCACCCCAAGTTGTACAATGAATAAAGAAAATTGTAGAAGAATGATGCATTTAAATTATGGTGTTGGAGAAGAATATTAAAAGCACCATGGATTGCCAGAAGAACAAACAAATCTGTCTCGGAAGAATGATCCTTAGAAGCCAAGATGGTGACACTTCATCTCATATACTTCAGACATGTTATCAGGAGGGACGAGAAAAGGGCATTGATTGGTAAAATGGAGGATTGACGAAAAAGAAGAAGCTCCCCAACATGATGGATTGATACAGTGCAGCAACAATGAGCTCAAACATTACAATAATTGTGAGGATGGCAAAGGACTGACCAGTGTTTCCTTCTGTTTTGTACAGAGTCCATATGAGTTGGAACCAACTCAATGAAGCCTAACAAGAACAACAACAATATGTACAGATTTTTAGACCTTATGATAATTGTGGTTGAATCTTTCTCTTTTGCTTCAATCATTTCATTTTCATCACTCTGAATTTTGTTGTTGTTGTTGTTGTTTTCTATAAGCAAATTGAGCATGCTCTATTATGATTACCTTATCACTCTTAAATATTTTTTAATATTGTTGCTGTTGTTAAGTACCATCCAGTCAATTCTGAGGAGTG
>NW_006408703.1:5345646-5351539 GCF_000296735.1 Chrysochloris asiatica
GTTAGGGGTCTTCCTCTTTTTCTCTGACCCTCTACCTTACCCAGCATGACATCTTTCTCCAGCGACTGTTTCCTCTGGACAATATGTCCAAAGTATGCCTCACTTTTAGCCTATGTAAAATGCATGCAAATATATTTATCTCAAAAAGTACACTGAAAAATCAATCAAATTGTATAATGCATTTTCTATATTTTCTCTCTCTTATGATAATGTTACACGGCACTATTACTATACATCAGACAACTACTATTAATTTGAAAGTCTTGCTGAAGAAATACAGCTGAAAATGTTTTCCACAAAAAGTCAAAATCATGATAACTATCATAGAGCTAAATTGGTGTACTCATATACAGAATCACTTAGAATTCTGAAATAATATTTGAAAAAAAAACTTGTGCTTTTGTATTTTACATGATATAGAGTGACCCACAGGGAAATATGCTGCTATTTCATGAATATTTTACAAACCCAAAGGATGTATTTAAATTACCCAAAAACAATTTTATGGCAATGATAAACGTATCACTATTGATCCAGAGGGATGATCCAACTCCCCATTTCTTGGCTAAGGAGGATTAACATAATTAAGATGAATATCCTTCTTTGTGCATTCCCCCACTGTAGACATGTATAAAACTTTATGAAAAATCATGAGAGAGAGGAAACTTTTATTTTCCTGGGGTTATAAAGGGTGAGGGTGAGAGAGAAGCTTGCAAGCAGTGATCATCTATAAAATTTCCTTTAAGTGAGGAAAGAGCAAAGAACTGGAAGAGTTTATTCAGGACTTTCCCAAAGCATCTAAATCCATAGTCCAAATCAATGGGTGCCAAATTTGCTGCACATTAGGAGCACATGGAACAATAAATATATATATATATTGTTGTTGTTATGTGCTGTGGAGTCAGTTCCGACTCATAGCGACCCTGTACAGGGTTTACCGAGGTTGTAAATCTTTACAGGAGCACAAAGCCTCATCTTTCTCCCACGGAACAGCTGGTAGTTTCAAACTGCTGACCTTGAGGTTCTCAGCCCAATTCATAACCATTACGCTACCAGAGCTCTCACTCTCTCTCTATATATACATATATAAATTACACCTCAGGCCAGTTTTCTCAGAATGCTGGTGGCAGGAGTCAGACATCAATAGGGTTTAAAGATCTCCACGTGATTCTAAGATGCAGCAGAGTTGGAGAATCGCCGCTGAAAGTATTAACTTGGAGCCCTCAACCTTAGACTCAGTTCCCTTATGTTCTTATTTGTTGTTGTTGTTAAATGCTGTCAAGTCAGTTCCAACTCACAGAGACCTATAAATAACATTAATTTATAAGCTAAAGTTTTTTCAGTAAAGCAAAAATGTTAGGTGCAATCACTTGTAGCACTTCACTATTGGTAAAGCTTGCCTTTAAAAATTAAAGAAAATCTGAGTCAAGTTGTTGAGTAAAGTAGGAAATGATTTAAAAAATATATTTGAAGAGTCTAGTATCTAGAAAGGGAGCTTGGTGAATCTGTAGGCTAAGCACTGGAGTTAAACAGAAGGTCAGCAGTTTGAGCCCAATATCTTCTAGTGGGAGAAATACGAGATTTTCTACCCCTCCAAAAATATGCAGGCTTGGAAACTATACAGAAACTATGAGAAAAACAGACTTGTCAGCACTTAACAACAGTATCTGGTAAGATTTCAAAGTTTGTAAGCAACATGATCAGGGCTAAAATAGAGGGCATGGGGTACTAATAGATTGGAGTCAGGAAGAGAATTAGGGGTGAGTTTAGATTGTTTCTGAGAAAACTAGGCCTCAGATTCATGTGTTGTTTAGTGCCTGCCCACTAGTCTGTTCTGACTAACAGAGTCCCGGTATAGGCTTTTCAATGTGGGACCAAGGAGCTTCAGCGTTAATCTTTAACCATGGAGAGGTTAGTGGGCTCAAATGCAGGCCTTGTAGTTGCATTCTAGTGCTTTTCCTGCAGAGTCACCATGCCTCCATTATAATCATGGTCACATAAAATCTTTAACTTGTAGTTTATTGAGAAGTGGAAACTTTATTTTGAAATATGAACAAGAAATCTATTATTGCATTTAGAGTTTTTGAAGTGGAATTATTTGTTGCTTCAACTTCTAGGGCCCATTACTCACCTATGATGGCTGTGAAGCTTGAAGCTATGCTACTGGTGAAGTACCAGCAGGGTCACCTCTGGTGAACAGGTTTTAGTGGAACAACCAGATTTAGACAAGTAGATGGACATCCTGGCAATCTACTTCTAAAAATATTGGCTAGTGAAAGTTTATAAATAGTACTGGATATTGTCTGATAGAATGCCTGAAACTGAGCCCTTCAGATAGGGAAACTCACAAACTCAGAGGAAACAGTTGCAAATATCGTTTAATAATTGGACTGTGAAATGCATGAAGTGTAAATCTAGGAAAATTGGAAGTTTTTAAACACTAAATGGAACACATGAGGATAGATATTCTAGTCAATAATAGACTAAAATAGATTGGTATTTAACTACAACAATATATACAGATGACACTACATTCATTGCTTGTTGAAAGCAAAAATGATTTGAAACTATTATAGATTAAAAATGACTTCAGCCTAAATATGGATTATATCTCAACATAAAGAGAATTAAACAAATCTTTTAAACTAGACCAATAAGCAACATCATGATAAAAGAAGGTAATACTGAAATTCTCAAGGATTTCACTTTACTTGTATCCATAGCAATACCCATCAAACCAACAATCAAGGAATCAGATAATACACTGAAGTGAGTAAATTTGCTGGAAAGAACTTCTAGTATTTCAAATAGCAAAGAAATCACTTTGATGACTAAAGTGTGCCTGACCCAAACCTTGATCTTCGCAATTGCCTCATATGCTATATAGCGAATAAAGAAGAATGGAGAAGAATTGATACCTTTGAATTATAATGTTTGCAAATATTGAATGTACCACGGACTTCCAGAAGAATGAGCAAATCTGTTCTGGAGAACGTACAACAGGATGAAGAGAGGCGGGAAAGACTTGAACTCACGTTATTTGGACATGTTGTCAAGAGAAACAAACCCTGGAGGACTTCCTGCTTGATAAAGTACAGGGTCAGTGGTAAACAGGAAGATCTTCAATGAGATGGATTGATAGTGTCTGTAACAATGGGTTTAAACATAGCAATGATTGTAAGACTGTTACAGCAATAGCAGTGTTAGTTCTTTTGTACCTACAGAGAACTGAATTAAAGGAACTTAACAAGGAATCTTGGTGTGGCGCTGTGGGTTAATGCACTCGACTGCAAAGTCAGCTTCATCTGTAAGGTCGTTGGTTCAAGCTCACCAACTGCTCCTCAGAAATCACAATCAGTCAGAATCAACTCAATGACACCTAACAGCAACAAAGCAACAAGAAAGTACTTATGGTGTTTTCTAAAGTATTCAAAATGGTGTGAGAAATGGTATGAAAAAGTGCTGCTTTAGAAGTTTTGAATAGCTGTGTATTTCATCAGTCTTTATTTGTAAAATCTGCAAACAAAAATAAAAATCTGCCATAAAAATTTTGCAAAGTAAAAATTGAATTTGCCCTACTCTCAAGGAGCTCTGGTAGCGTAGTGGTTACAAGTCGGGCTGCAAACCTTAACATCGTAGTTCGAAACTACCAGCCCCTTGGCAGGAGAAAGATAAGGCTTTCTGCTCCCGTAAAGATTTACAGCCTCGGAAACCCTGTACAGGGTCGCTGTGGGTCGGATCCGACTCGACGGCACTTAACAACAAGATATTCTAAAGTCATTGAATATTGTTGTTTATTCACCAATGTTAGCATTTTTGAATAATATAACAAATTTCCTTTATTTTGGAAAGATCTTTGTAACTAAGTAGCAGGATTTTCCCTGAGAAATGGTGTCTATAACAATAACAGTTTTATTCAGTAAATGATTTCAAGTAATTTTCAATTGTTGTTGTTAGGTTCCATCTAGTCAATTCCGACCCATAGTGACCCTGTATAGGATTTCCAAGGAGCAACTGGTGAGCTTGAACCTCCAACCTTGCGATTGAAACGACTTTGCAGTCTGATGCATTAACCCACAGCGCCACACCAGGACTCCAATTTTCAATTACTACCCACAAAAATAATGGATTGGCCAAGTGGCAGCATCAATGGATTCAAGCGTGGCAACAGTAGTGCGGTCAGCCCAGGATCCGGCAGTGTTTCATTCTTCTGTGCATAGGGTCACTATGGGTCAGTCCTGACTCGATCACACCTAACAACAACAACAACTGACAAAATAAAAGATATAAATCAAAAAACATCTGACACTGAAAGCTTGAAGAATCAAGTGGTAATAATTCTATATGAGTAGAAATTTACCAGGTTGCTGTTGTTAGTACCGACTCATAGCGACCCTAAGCACAACAGAATGAACCACTGCCCAGACATATGCCGAACTTACAGAATTTAGGCTTGAGCACATTGCTGCTGCTGCTGCTGCTATACAAATCCATCTCTTCCGGATCTTCCTCTTTTTTGTTTTTACTGTCCATTTTATCAAACATGATATTCTTCTCCAGGTTCTGATCTCTCCTGATAATGTATGAGTGACGAATTCTGGCTATCCTGAATTTCAACGAGCATCCTGGCTGCACTTCTTCCAACATAGATTGATTTGTAATTTTAGCAGTCCATGGTACTTTTAATATTCTCCTTCAACATCATAACTCAAATGCATCAATTCTTCTGCAGATTTCCTTATTCACTGTCCAACTTTCACATGCATATGAGGTTATTGAAAATACCATGGTTTGGATCAGGCACACTTTAGTTCCCAAACTGACATCTTTGCTCTTGAGCACTTTAAAGAGATCTTGTGCAGCAGATTTGCTTAGCACAATATGTCATTTGATTTATCACCTACTGCTTTCATGAGAGTTAATGGTTGATCTGAGCAAAATGAAGTCTTGGACAGCTTCAATATTTTCTCCATTTATATGGATGCTATTACTGGTCCAGTGGTGAAGGTTTTTGTTTTCTTTACATTGAGATGCAACCCATGCCAAAGGCTGTGGTCTTTAATTGTCATTAGTAAATATATTAAGTCCTCTTCACTTTCAGAAAGTAAGGTTGTATCACTGGCATATCACAGGTTGTTAATCCATCCTCCACCAACCCTGATGCTACACTTTTCGAAATATAATCCAGCTTCTTGTATTACGTGCTCAGCATACAGAGTGAGTAAATACGGTGAAAGAATGCAACCTTGGAGCATACCTTTCCTAATTTTAAACCATTCAGTGTTTGCTTGTTCTGTTTTAACAACTGCCTCTTGGTCTATGTTCAGCTTCCTCATGAACACAAATAATATTCCAAAATACTCATTCTCTACAATGTTACCCATAGCTTGTCGTGATCTATACAATCAAAAGCTTTTGCATAGTCAACTAAGCACAGGGAAGCATTGTTCTGGTATTCTGGTGTGGCATGATGGATCAGCAAAAACTGCGAACCATAAGATCTGTAGTTCAAACCAACCAGTTGCTCCTTGGAAACCCTACAAAGGGTCACTTTGAGTCAGAAATGACTCGATGACACTGAACAACAACAGCAATTTTTGGTACAGTGACTCTTTGTATCCCTTCCATCTTCTTTTGATGCTTTCTGCATCATTCAATATTTTGCCTATGGTTGTTGTTGTTAGGTGCCATCGAGTCAGTTGTTGTTGTTAGGTACCAACAATAGCAACTTTATGCACAGCAGAATGAAACACTGCCCAATCCTGGGCCAACCTCACTACTGTTGCCACGCTTAAGTCCATCGATGATGCCACTTGGCCAATCCATCTTCTTGGGGGTCTTCCTCTTTTTCCCTGACCCTCCACCTTACCAAACATGATATCCTTTATGTGAC
>NW_006408703.1:5354328-5388214 GCF_000296735.1 Chrysochloris asiatica
TTCGTAATTCCATGTTCTGATTATTAATGGATATTTATTGCTTTTCATTTCAGTGTGCCCCACCAGCAAATGAAGGTCCTGAGGCTTTACTCGAGTTGTGTCATCCCATTCAACTCTACTTTGAGGAGGCTGCTCTTCCCCAGTTGTATTTTGAGTGCCTTCCAACTTGAGGGGCTCATCTTCTGACACCATATCTGGCAATATTCTGGTGCTTTTCATCGTGTTTCAATATTCAATATTCTTGTGTTGACAGTGTTCCACTGCTATTCATAAGGTTTTCAGTGACTAAATATTTGGAATTAGTTCATCTCTCCTTCTTCCTAGTCTGTCTTCATCTGGAAGCCCAGCATAAACCTGTCAACCATGGGGGACCCTGCTGATATTTAAAATACCCATGATATAGTTTTTAGAATCACAGCAACATGCAAGCCACCACAGTACAACAAACTGAAAGATGAGTGTTGGAGAAACTCACTATAGTAAATCTATAATATGGAAGTTATGACAAAGTTGGTGTCAAATACCTTATTAAAAACAGAGAATTTCAACTATTGGAAGTTAAAAGACAACTTTAAATTTCTCACAATAATTCAACTATGGATTTTGCCCAGTACAGTAGTCTAATCAAGATTGTGAATTCAATGACTGCATGCTGTCTGATGGGAAGTTTATACACTGTGATTTTAAATCGTTCATGTAAGCATGAATTTAGATTCGTTTTTGACTTGCATTTTATAGCTTAACTGAAGCTCTTTGGATAGTTATTCAAATTGATTACCTTTTATATGCTGAACTGTGCAAGAAGGCGAAATATTTTTCCTACCACTGACACAATATAGAATGCATATCTACATAAAGTAGGGGAAGATTCTGTTTTCCTATAATTTTCATAATTCTGCCTACAGCTATTTAGAAAATAGATAAGAAATGGATTTTGCAAATCCGTGCAATTTTAGAAAGGCAGGTACTTGGTATACTTTTTTTGAAAATTGACTTCCCAAAGGTTGTGGTAGAGAAAGGAAAGAATATTTGGGAAAGGGGGAGAATTAGGTTATAAAAAGAATAATTAGGTGTTTCTCTTTCTTCAGCTTAGATTTCTTCACTAATAAAATACATTGAGCTTTGAGAAACAGTTAAACTATTATCTGGTTCATAAGTTAAGCTAAGTTAATTGCAGTTGAGTCAGTTCCAACTCATGGCAACCTTGTATAGGGTTTCTGGGGAACAGCTGATGGATTTGAACAACTGAACTTGTGGTTTTGCAATCCAGTGCTGATCCACAGTACCACACCAGGATTGCATTATGTGTACAGGCCAAGCTATCATATATGCTTCCAAACACCTCATTCAGTGAGCTGTTTCTTGTGTATGTGTGTGTTGTATCAGTTCGTCAATAATTATTCCCGCTTCTTTAACAATCCACTGACTTTTTTACCTTTACTTCTTTTTCCGCTTACATTCTTTTTATCTGTGATGTCAGTTGAATCTAAGAATACAATTTCTGTTAATTCTCAGTAATCAAATACATTTGTTATATGTTTAAATGTTTGTATTTAAAGATTGTATCCTGGGCTCAGGTACAGGCTGGGGAGATGTTAACTTTTGTTCATACTTCCCTTCAGATATTTCTGTTAGTCATAACAAAAATGATTAAGCATCATCGAGTGGGTTCTGACTTTTAGCAACTCAGTATAGGATTTAAACTGCCGACCTTGCATTTCAAATCAACCTTGCAGTCCAGTGCTTTATCCTATAGCCCACACACAAGTATGTAATGGCTTGTCATTTCTTGTTGTTGCTAAGTGCCATCAAATTGATTCTGACAAATAGTGACCCTGTATATGGTTTCCAGGAGCAGCTCGTGAGTTTGAACCACCAACCATGTGGTCTAGTAAATTTGCTCTCTCAAGTCTTCTTGAAAAAGAGAGACTAGCTTGGATTTTCACGTTCACTGAAGGGATTTGATCACTATATAGGGAACCTTATGGTGCTGATAAAACTACAAGGTTGTCAGTTCAAACCCATCAGTTGCTCTGTGGAAGATAGATAAGGATATCTATTTCCATAAGGATTTATAATCTCTGATACCCTATCTGAGTTGGAATTGACTCCATCGAGGTGGTTTTTATCCTTCTTCCACTACTAGAAATTTTATCCCTGGGGTCAGGCTTGGTAGAAGACAAGGAATCCTGTATACCTGTCAGTGTCATGTGGAGCTCTTGGAGGAGACAACAGAAGGAAAGTGAAATTGTGTTCTACTAGTAGAAAGTATATGTTAGCTCTCTGTCTCTCTCTTTTTCTCAAAGCACGATTTTGAAGCAGATAGTTTAGTCTCATTTAGCTGATGATGAAACAGTTTCAAAAAGTTGATGGAGTTTTTGTCATGGTTACATTTAGTGAATGTCCAAGTCTGTACTGTAAAAAAATTATTTTATTCCCATATTAGTGCAGTTGTCTAATTTACATGTGGTTGGTGTTGTTGTTAAGTGCTTTGGAGTCAGTGCGGACTCCGAGTAACCCTATATAGGATTTCTGAGGAGCAGCTGGTGGGTTTGAACTGCTAATCTGTGGTTAATAAAATAAACTCTGATTTACTTCGTTGTTTCTCTGCCTTTGACTAAATAAATTATAATTACTATTATGTGTTGATCCATACAATTGTTGACTATATGTACCATATTCTATCTTGATTTGTATTCTGTTATTTGCCAAACTGTCTGCAATCCTGATTCCCAAAGCTATACAAAGAACCCTATACAAGGTTGCCATGAGTTGGAACTGACTTTGTATTGTATCCTACAGCGCCACATTATGCATAACCCAGAGTCCACCTGTAAGGCAGTTTCTATGCAGGTTCCCATGCTCCTTTTTATAGGCCATGCTCCACACAGGAAGTCTGCATGATCAGACACATGGTTTTCTTCTTTCAAAGTTTCTTCAAAGTTTAAGTCCATATGCTCTACAATTTCTATCATTTACTGTTTCATAATCACAGAACTCTGAGGCCTAAAAAATATCTTTGCATTTAAGATGATTTTAATCTTCTTGAATGCTTAAAGTCAGATATATGTCTACTCTCTTAATTTACAAATACTTACGGGTCTTTAGTCACAGAACTTAATGAGTAAGAGATTAATAGACAGGCACTCTTCTAAGAGCCTTTTTTATATAATTCTTTATTTAATTGTAACAACCACACTATAAAACAGGTATTATTATCATCCCCTTTTTGCAAAGAAGAAAATCAGGAAAAAAAATATATATTTTTTTTTTGCTAACACAGGCATCCAGCTAGTAATTGGTAGAATTGGGATTTAAAAGTAGAAACAAAAACATTTTCTATTTTGTTTGGTTTGTCACACAGAAAAAAGCTTTCTTTTAAAGCTTTTCCTTCAGCCAAGCTCAAGTATTTGTGTATGCTTGGTTTGCCCAAACTTGTTATTATTTACCTAAGGACAGAAGAAACTTAATTGTCATACCTTGGAATCCCATGAAAATAACTATTTCACACGTCCATTTCAGAAATGAACACAGGGACTACCCTCACCTTTGCCAACAGATTTGTAAAGTTACATTGAGAGATGATGTTGCTGACTTGATAACCAAAGGTGTGAGCTTTGGGAATCAGGATTGCAGACAGTTTGGCAAATAACAGAATACAAATCAAGATAGAATATGGTACATATAGTCAACAATTGTATGGATCAACACATAATAGTAATTATAATTTATTTAGTCAAAGGCAGAGAAACAACGAAGTAAATCAGAGTTTATTTTAGGACACTTTGAAGTGTATTTCTTAATCTCAATAACATCTAGATATTTATATATTCAGCCACAATAGTATTGAGGTGTTTAGTTTCGAAGCAGTTAACTTAGACATATGCATACATATTTCTGTCTGTCTGGAGTATATAAAGCCAGAAAATGCAAATGCAATCTTTTTTATTTTAAATTGAGTCAGGCCTTTGAAAGTCCAAATAATAACATCAACAACAACAAAACATCTCAAAAATGCCAGTCATCCTATAGGATTTTCAAGTGATCAGAAACTTGGTGAGTAAAGTCAAAAAAGGCCTGCCATGGTTGAGTCCAATGTGAATATTTACAACAAAATTATTCATCTAAAATTATACAGAGTTTAAAAGAAAAATTGACCCTACCTCAGTCATGTCATTTCAACTTCAGATGTTCTGCTCTAGTTCTATGGCTGACATTTCAAGACGAGCAAAGCATCGATAATAACATTACCTAACACTCTCCATACAGTGCTAAACCAAACAAACATAATTAGACATGCGTACAAACAAGATTAAAATAGAGAAATCAAAATTTACTATACCCTGGAGCACGACTGAACAAGCAAACATCATTTATTCATGCAGAAGTTACACTTGTTAAATTCAGGTAGCTTACACATGCGCTGAGTAATACCCACCTCCTGTAACCTAGGGGCCAACACACAGAATTCATGGCAGCCAAGAAACTCCAGGTGGGCTGTAAGAGCAGATAAATAGTATGTAGTTTGGAGAGTAGGGAACATGATTTAGAGTTTATGGGATTAAGAGACCTTGCAGGTTACATGCTGCAAGATCCCAGGGAGCTTTAGAAGCTAAAAAGAAAAACCTTGAACTTAAGCATGTGCCTGACTAGAAGCCACTGAAGTGAAAGCAAAGCAGAGGGGACAGAGGAATTTTTGGACTATGTAGCATTCAAGTCAGGAGGCTTGAAAAGGCACAATGTAGTTAGAAAACACCAATCTATGTATCTAGAAAAGATATTATTATCATTAATAAATTTTAAAAGCATCAATGTCTTTTCCTATACACATATTAGAATTTACCAGGCTAAATTGAAATGTGGAAAAGTAATTGGTAAGAAGATAGCATCTTCAAGTTCAATTAAAAAATTAAAATCATCATAATGTCATTTTAAATTGGTTTAATATTATTCGTCTTATTTGTCTGTTTAGTTTCATGTGCTCATCAGCAGAACTCTGTAGGAAAAAAGCAAAGCACATTATCTCCTATCTGACAGATGAGGAAGCTGAGTATCATAGGGTTTAGCTATTCTGTCCACCAAAGAAAAAAACTTGGAAATGGTGGAATAAGAATTAATTCTGAGAGCTTATGACTTTTTCCTCTACCTTAGTGGCTTTCATTCTCTACCAAGCATAAAGGATTTTCTTTGATAATAAATTTAAGTAGAGAAGTCCTGGTGTGGCACTGTGGGCTAATGCACTGGACTGCAAGTCATTTGAACTACAAGGTCAGTGGTTCAAGCTCACCAGCTGCTCCTGTGCAGGGTCGCTATGGGTTGGAGCCAACTTGATGGCACTTAACAACAAAAACAACATATGAGTCCTCCTTGTGTGGCACAGTAGGATCAGCATGGGACTACAAATCATAAGGTTCGCAGTTCAAACCCCTCAGCTTCTCCTCGGAATGCCTATGCGGGTTTTCTATGATTCAGAATCAACTTGATGGCACTTAACAACAACAACAGCCACACATAAAAATAGTTACAACTTAATAGTGAAAACCGAGACCCTTCCATGTAAGTGAAAGATTTCATATTAGTAACATGTGCAAGGTTTTTCTTTAATCTCAAAGACAGCTATGTAGATATTCATTCATTCAGAATTATTGAATATGTAACTGCCCACATTTATTTCAACTTTATGCAATACTGGGTAAGCTTATGGAACTAAAGATCCCTTTTAGTAGCTCCATGGTCATAGTTCATGTATAGAGAACCCACCACGATACTGTAGTGGAAAATTAAATCTTGATTTAAGAAAGAAAGCAAAGCCCATGATGATATATTTACACATGGTAGATTACAAATGTCTTTAAATGCATATGTGTAATAGCAGATTTTGATTATTTTCATTAGCATATCAAATATATGAAAGCAGTAGATACAAATATCTGTGGCTTTCTTTCTGAACACACAGAAAAGGAGAAAAATAGAATCAGTTACTGATTTTGGGAACAGAGAATAGAGGTAGAATAATAGAAGCATCCATTTAACCTATTAATTCAATATACATAATAAATAAGAAAGCATGAAGAGGTACATTTTAAGACTATTTAGGAAGAAAACTAAAAAAAAAAAAAATAAGTTAACGATCACACAGGATTAAAATGGCAGGCTTTGCTCAGGAATCAAATTCAGAAGTGAGAAGGGATTAGGAAAGAGGGATGAATTAAAACAATAAACACATGGAGGACGTGGAAAGAGAACCGCTACACTGTGGGAATTGTAATCGGTACCATGAGTCAAAATGTGTATGAATTGTGAGATGGAAAACAAATTTTCTCTGTTAACTTCTACCCAAACCACTATAAGAAGTCAAAAATCAAGCAAGCAAACATTACAGAATACAAATGATTAATGGCAAATAAGAGGTTTTCTAATAGACAGTAGTGTAAATTCAAGCAACAATTGCCACCAGCACGTCTCAAAAAAAGCAGTAAAAGATAAAATGAAAATATCATTTAGATGAAAGAAAATTTAAATTGTTGTTGTTAAGTGACTTCAAGTTTATTCCAACTCATACCAACCACATACAGGGTTTATGAGGAGTGGCAAGTGCGTTTGAATTTCTAATCTTACGCTAGCTACCCAGTGTTTCTCCTATAGCACTACACCAGGACAAAATCTATGAGCAAAGATGTCAGCTTGAGGACTAAGGTGCGCCTAACCCAAGCCATGGTATTTTCAATAACCTCATATGCATGCGAAAGTTGGACAGTGAAGAAGGAAGACCATAGAAGAATTGATGCTTTTGAGTTATAGTGTTGGAGGAGATCTGCCAAAAGAGCAAACAGATCTGTGTTGAAAGAAGTGCAGCCAGAGTACTCCTTAGAGGCCAGGATTGCCAAGCTTCATCTTTCATACTTTGGACATATTTTCAAGAGGGACCAGTCACTGGAGAAGGATATCATGTTTGGTAGGGTGAAGGGTTAGAGAAAAAGAGGAAGACCCTAACAAGATGGCTTGAAAAAGTGGCAGCATCAATGGGCTCAAGCATGGCAACAATTGTGAGGTTGGCCCAGGATCAGGCAGTGTTTTGTTCTGCTGTACACTATGAGTCAGTTCTGAAGATCACTATGACTCAGTACAAACTGGATGACACCTAACAACAACAACAACATATCTCATTTACTATTTGAAGTATGGCACTGTATGGGACATCCTATATGGCTGTGTAGGATCGGTGCTGTTCTTCAAACCACAAGGTTCAAACCCACCAACTGCTCAGCAAAAACCATTAAAAGATCTCTATGAGTTGGAACCAACTCGACAGTACTTAATAATAGCAACAAATTTTCTACAGTAAGCAGTTCAAACTCACCCACTGTTCTGAGGGGGAAAGATAAAGCTTTCTGCTCCTGTAAAGATTTATAGCCTCAGAAACACTATTGTTGTTGTTGTTGTTAGGTGCCATCGAGTCAGTACTGAGCCATAGCAGGGTCTCTATAAGTCAAACCCAACTCAAAAACATGTAAGAAAAACAAATTGTCTGCTATAACTCAAAATATAATGTTAATAAAATATTTTATTTGTTTTATCATACTTTTTCAAAGGTATTTTCAAGTTTTGGATGAAAAATAAGAAAAATTATATTATGATGCATAGCTTGAAAGAATATGTTTTTCCTAAACTTAACATATTGTCCAGTTATTGTGGTATTGTTACATGCCATTGAATCCGTACAGACTCATAGATACCCTACGCACAACAGTGCAAAACACTGCCCAGTCCTGTGTCACCTCACAATTGTTGTTATGTTTGAGCCCATCACTGATGCCACTGTGCCAATCCATTGCACTGGGGGTCTACCTCTTTTTCTCCTAATGCTCACTTTACTGAACATGATATCCTCCTCCAGGGACTGGTTCTTGATAATATGCCCAAAGTAAGAGATACCAAGTCTGGCTATCCTGGCTTCCAATGAGCATTCTGGCTATATTTCCTCCAACACAGATTGGATTATTGTTTTGGCAGTCTATGGTACTTTTAATATTCTCCTCCAACACCATAACTCAAATGCATCAGCTATCCTATAGTCTTCCTTATTCACTGTCCAATGCAATACATCATTGGACTCCTTGACTGTTACTTCCATGAGTGTTGATGGTTGATCTGAGCAAAATGAAGTTTTTAACTACTTCAATATTGTCTCCATTTATATGGATATAATTTACTGGTCCAGGAGAGAAGATTTTTGTTGTCTTTACGTTGAGGTAAAACCAATACTGAAGGCTGTGGTCTTTGATCTTCATCAGTAAGCATTTAAGTCTTCTTCGTTTTCAGCAAGCAAGGTTGTATTAAATTTAAAAGGCTGTGTCATTTGCAGATGACAGGTTGTTAATGAGTCTTTCTCCAATCTTGATGCCATATAATCCAGTTTCTCGAATTATTTGCTCAGGATACAGACTGAATAAGTATGGTGAAAGAATACAACCCCAGCACACACCTTTCCATGTGGTGTTCGCTTGTTCTGTTTGAAAACTGCCTCTTGGTTTATACACAGGCTACTCATGAGCACAATTATGTGTTCCAGAATACTCATACTTCACAATGCTGTCCATAGCTTGTCATGGTCCACACAACTGAATGCCTTTGCATAGTCAATATGGCACAGGTAAACATCTTTCTGGTATTCTCTGCTTTCAGCAAAGATTCATTCATCTGATGTCAGCAATGATATCCCTCGTTCCATATCCTCTCATGAATCTGGCTTGAACCCCTGGAAGTTCTCTGTCAATGTATGGTTGTAGCCATTTTTTATATATCTTTAGCAAAATTTCACTTGCAAGCAATTTTAATGATATTGTCCAGTGATTCCTGCATTCCATCAGTCACCTTTCTTTGAAAGGGGCACAAATAAGGATCTTTTCCAGTTAGTTGGCTAGACAGTTGTCTTCCAAATTTTTTGCCTCCAATGCTGCATGAATTTGTTGCAAGATTTCCATTTGTATTCCATCAATTTCCAGTGCCTTGTTGTTGCTAATGTCTTCAATGCACCTTGAAATTCTTCCTTCAGGATCATTGGCTCTTGATCATATGCTACCTCTTGAAATGGTTGAACATCGACCTTTTCTTTGTTTTACAGTGACTCTATTTATTTCTTCCATCTTTTTTTTTTAAATATATATTTTCTGCTTCTTTCAGTATTTTTTCCACAGAATCCTTCAATGTTGCAAGACAAAACTTAAATTTTTTCATTACCCTCAGCTCGACAAATGTTAAGCATGTTCTTCCCTATTGGTTTAATAACTCCAGTTCTTTGCACATTTTGTTATAATAATTGACTCTTCTTGAGATGCCTTTTTAAATTTTCTATTCAGTACTTTTAATTCCTCATTCCTTTCATTTGCTTTAGCATCTTTATGCCAAAGAGTAAGTTTCAGAGTCTCTTCTGACAGCCATTTTGGTATTTTCCTTCTTTTTGTCTTCTTGATGACCTTTTGTGTGTTCTACATGATGTTCTTGATGTCATCCCACAACTCTTCTGGTGTCTGTTCTTTAGTGTCTACTACATGAAATCTGTTCTTCAGATGTTCTCTAAATTCAGGTGAGATATGTTCAAGGTCATATTTTCGCTCTCATAGACTTGTTTTAAATTACTTCATCTTCAAGCTAAACTTGAAAATGTGCAAATTATGTTCTGTTGCCTAGTCTGTCTCTGACCTTGTTTTGAGTGCTGAAATGGTGCTTTACCACCATCACTTTCTACAGATGTAGTCAATTTGATTTCTATATATCCCATCTGGTGAGGTCCATGTGTATGGTCATCCTTTTTGTTGAATTAAAAAGGTATTTGCAATGAAGAAGTCATTGTCCTTGAAAAGTTCTGTCATGTGATCTCATCATCATTTTTATCATTATGATTATATTTTCCAACTACTGATCCTTCCTCATTGTCTCCAAACTTTGCATTCCAATCACCAGTAATTATCAATACATCTTGATTGCATATTTGATCAATTTCAGACTGAAGAAGTTGGTCTAATTCTTCAATTTCATTATAAATGGCTTTAGTGGTTAGTGTGTAATTTTGAATAATTCTTGTATTACCTGGTCTTCCTTGTGGGCATATGGATATTATCCTAACACAGACAGCATTGTACTTCAAGGCAGATGTTGATGTGTTCTTTTTCATTATGAATGCAACACTATCCCTTCTCAATTTGCCATTCCTGGAATAGTAAAGTATGTGATTGTCAGATTCAAATTGGCCAACATCAGTCCATTTCCTCTTTTTTTCTGACCCTCCACCTTACCAAACATGATATCCTTCTCCAGTGACTGGTCCCGCCTGACAATATGTCCAAAGTATGAGAGACGAAGTTTGGCCATCCTGGCCTCCAAGGAGCACTCTGGTTGCACGTCTTCCAACACAAATCTATTGGTTCTTTTGGCAGCCCGTGGCACTTTCAATATTCTCCTCCAACACCATAACTCAAATGCATCAATTCTTTTATGGTCTTCCTTACTCACTATTCAACTTTCGCATGCATATGAGGGTATTGAAAACACCATGGCTTGGGTCAAGTGCATCTTAGTCCTCAAGCTGACATCTTTGCTTTTCAACACTTTAAAAAGGTCTTGTGCAGCAGATTTGCCTAACTCAATATGTTTTTTGATTTCTTGACTGCTGCTTCTATGAGTGTGGATAGTTGATCCAAGAAGAGTGAAGTCCTTGACAACTTCAATCTTTTCCCTGTTTATTGGTGCAGTGGTGAGCATTTTTGTTTTCTTTACATTGAGATGCAATCCATACTGAAGGCTGTGTTCTTTGATCTTCATCAGTAAATGTTTCAAGTCCTCTTCACTATCAGCAAGCAAGTTTGCATCATCTGCATATCTCAGCTTGTGAATGAGTCTTCCTCCAATCCTGATGCCACATTTTTCTTCATAGAACCCAGCTTCTTGGATTATTTGCTCAGCATACAGGGTGAATAAGCATGATGAAAAAATACAACCCTGTAACATACCTTTCTTCATTTTAAACCTTTCAGTGTTCCCATGTTCTGTTCGAACAACTGCCTCTAGGTCCATGTACAGATTCCTCATGAGCACAATTAAGTGTTCAGAAATACTCATACTTTGCAATGTTGTCCATAGCGTGTCATGATCCACACAATTGGAAGACTTTGTATAGTTAATAAAGTACAGGTAAGCATCTTTCTGGTATTCTCTGCTTTCAGACAAGATCCATTGGACATTAGCAATGATAACCCTCAATCCACATACTCTTCTTAATTCAGCTTGAACCTCTGGAAGTTCTCTGTCAATGTATGCTTGCAACCGTTTCTGTATTACCTTTAGTAAAAATTTACTCTCATGGGATAACAAAGATGGTTCTGATGATTTTGTTTAGCATATATTAAGTACTCATTATTTTTATAAGTACTTTCCAAATATGAATAAAGAAATCCTATAGCCCTTGACTGGCTCATCCTGGCTGACTTGCCCTGTATTTGGAGTCCTGGTGTGGCTCTGTGGGCTAATGCGCCAGACTGCAAAGCCATTTGAACTGCAAGGTCAGGGGTTCAAACTCACCAGCTGCTCCTCGGATGATACCCTATTCAGGGTTGCTATGGGTCGGAATGGACTCAATGGCACTTCACAGCAACAATAACACAGCCCTTGAAAGTATGTGCTATTTATGCCCATTTTATGTTGTTGTTAAGTGCCGTTGAGTCGGTTCCGACCCATAGCGACGCTGAACAAGGTTTCTGAGGCTGTAAATCTTTATGGGAACAGATAGCCTCATCTTTCTCCTGAAGAACCGCTGGTAGTTTCGAACTGCTGACCTTGTGGTTCTCAGCCCGATTCGTAACCACTATGCTACCGGAGCTCCTTTTATAGGTGAGAGGAAAGCACAGAGAAAGAAAATAATTCTTCTCTCTGTTGTAAGTAATAGAGCTAGAAATTAATCAGAGATGACTTGGCTTCAAGTCCTGTGCAATTACTCATGACATTATGTTGTCTCTCCATGATGTAAATAATGAATAGACTTACAGTCTGACCCAAAAGTCTGTTTTATTAAATTCCTAGTGAAGTATAAAATTATTGACCTAGTCATGAAATTGAGGACAGGAATAAGAGCATTTTATATAATAGGTGATGAAAAAAATATTTCTCCTATTTAAGCCTAATTGTTAATACTGTCAAAATTACATTTCACATACTTCTGTAGAGTACTGTTCCATCAAAAGCATTTTTTCCATGTCCTTTGCCCTATCACACAAGACATTGTTAAATAGCTTCTCTCCTCAAGTCCAATTTCTTCTACTTGATTTCATGATCTTCTGTAATCTAGCCCTGCTATTGACAACCAATGGTAGCTCCTATTTTCTTTCAACATCTGGAAGATGCTTCTATGTACTAAATTATAGCATGGTCTTGTTTACTAATTAGCCCTTTCTACCTTCCTTCCTCACATAGGTGGACAACTTCAGGCATCTCTTCTCAGTCCCTGGGGGTGTGTGCCTGTCCTAGTCTATCACAGAATCATCCATCCATGCTCTGAAATTAGTTTTCTTTCTCAACACTCAATTTACTACCACCTTCACTGCACCCCATTCATCCTTGATAACACCTGATCTTAGCTACCTTTTAGGGGAAATAAAAAACAATTTGAATTAATTTACACTCCAAGGATTCTCAAATATTTATAGCACGTCTATTGAGTGCAACTTCTAACTCTCATAGGACTAAAAACAAAAATTTCCATTTGACTTCTGCCCTCCAAAAGCACTTGATCTAGTGGAAGAGAGACACATACAAATAATCTGACAGAACACTGTGAAATAATCCCAGCACCAGCAGCATAAGAAAAGCACAGAAAAGATCATTAATTCTGGCTCCAAAGGGTCAGGGAAAACATGCACAAAATGACTTTTAAGTTGTGTCTTAAAGAAAGAGTGGGTTTTCCTCCATTTAGAAAAGTGAGAGGAATGTGAAGGTGGAGAATAAAAATATAAAAGCATGAAAGTATTGTCTGTTGCTCTGATTCAGGAAAAAAAAAATAAAAAGAGTAGTTTATTGTTATTTTAAATACCATAGACAGATCTTGGTCCCCTAAACTCCATTTCCACAATATCATTTTTTTCTGGTCAAAATTGCCAATAGTTCTTCTTGCATCTCCTATTAAACCTGGTTTCTTCTATTTGGTTTTCACATTTTTCTGTAATTCATCACTGTCTCTCTCTATATATATATATATACCAATGATATCTCTTAATTCTTTTTAAAATTCTAAGAATTGTATTTCTGTTTTTGCTGATCTTATTTTGGAAGTAGATCAAAACAGGGTGAATCGACCTTGTATTGCTGGCTCCAGATAGCACCTAATCTAATAAACCCTAACTCACTGTAATCAAGTCGATTCTAACTCATAACTCACAGAGACCATATAGAATAAAGTGGAGTCCGGGTGTGGCACTGTAGGATAAGCACTGGACTGCTAACTGCAAGGTCGGCCGTTCAAACCCACCAGCCATTCCTTGAAAACCTTGGAAACAAGGTCATTATAACTTCATGGCACAACAGATTATGCATCAGTTGTTCCGAATCCACTCGCTGGACCAGGTTTGGTTTTTCTTTCAGTTTTATTACCTGTGTCATTGTTAAATGCTGTGGAGTCAGTATCAATTTATAGTGACCTCATATAGGGTTTCTAAAGAACAGTTCACCTTGCAGTTTGCACTCCTGTGCTTATTCCACAATGCCACACTAGGTTTCCTATTACCCGTGTGTTGTTGTTGTTAATTGCCGTTGAGTCAGCTCTAATCCATAGCTACCCTGCATAGGGTTTCTGAGGAGCGGCTGGTAAGCTTGAACCTGTGTAGAGCCATTGAACTAGAAATAATCCTTGCATTAATTCATGTCCATTATCAGAAGAAGCTCTACATATAGGTCTTAGCATTATCAAGGTCTTGTCGTTTCTTTTCAGTTGGGTTCCAGTAAGGACACATGCAGATGGTTGTGCAATCGAAGGATCTTAGTGAAAACATACGATTGCTATAAGGTACACACAACAAATTTTCGGCTCAGCAGGTTTCTCTGAAAACACTCCTACATATGTGAGTGCTGAAGAGTGATGTGTGTTTTCTATATCTGGAAAGAGTACACTTTAATCTAATATTACGTCGGGTTTTCCATGTTAGCAGTGCATCTCTCTTGCAAATTGACAGTTGGATAGCAGGAAAAACTTACAACTTTCTGTTGTAATAATAGCTTTTAAAGTTTCTTCAAATTCATCTTACTTTTTAAAAGTGCTCTTGAGTTGTTTGCATCATTTCTGTGAATTGTCAAACATATTTAAAAGCATGAGATTCAGAATATGTGGTTTAATTTTTGTTTTGTTTTGTTTTCCTGGAATTTTTTTGTTCATTCATATTCATTTTGCTTATTGAGTGAAATGATGAGACATGAAATGCCCATTTGTCCTCTACTAACCAAGAACTTAAATGCATCTAGCTAACTGCAAGGTCAGCAGTTCGAAACTGCCAGCTGTTCTGTGAAGAAAGATGAGGCTTTCTGCTTCCGTAAAGATTTACAGCCTCGGACACCCTGTACAGGGTCGCTATGAGTCAAAACCGACTCCACAGCACATACCAACCTAACAACAATTCTTACTCTGATCCTCTTCATTTAAAAACATTGTGCCTTCTTTAGTTATATGAAAAATCTACAAATAACATTATAGAATTGTTGTTGTTAAGTGCTGTCAAGTTGGTTCTGCCTCATAGTGATCCTGCATAAGGTTTTCAAGGAGTGGCTGGTGAGCTTGAACAGCCGACCTTGCAGTACAAACCAATCTTGCAGTCCAGTGCATTAACCACAGCACCACACCAGCACTCTGTTTTATAAGACTGGTGTTGGTGGTGTTTACTTGCCATGGAGTCGGTTCCTACTCATAGCAACCTTGCATGCGATTTCCTAGGCTGTAAATCTTTAGGGGAGCAGAAAGCATCATCTTTCTCCTACGGAATGACTGGTAGTTTCAAACTGTTGACCTCGAGGTTAGCAGCCCGATTGGTAACCACTATGCTACCAGAGCTCTTTTTATAGGATTAAAGACTGTGAATTTCAAAGAGGAAGCAAAAATAATCTTTAGTGGTAGAAATCCGGGACGTTTAGGGTAATGAAATATATGGTGCATACTGGAAGTAATGAAGATTTATTCATTTTTCATGAAGGTTTAGAACAGGTAACACTTAGTTTCCTTCTATTTTCAAATTATGAAAATTCTGAAATTTGGTAACTTTTACCACTATTACTAAGGAGCTCTGGTAGCGTAGAGGTTACGAACCGGGCTGCAAACCACAAGGACAGCAGTTAGAAAATACCAGCTGCTCCGCGGGAGAAACATGAGGCTTTCTGCTCCTGTAATGATTTACAGCCACGCAAACCCTGTTCAGGGTCACTATGGGTCGGAACCGACTCGATGACACTTAACAACAACAACTACTATTACTACAAAGTCGGTTTGAACCACAAGGTCAGTGACTCAAGCTCACTAGCTACTCCTTGGAAACCCTATACAGGATTGCTATGGGTCAGAATTGACTCGATGGCACTCAACAATTACTATTACAAATTTATAAAATACTAGACTAGAGCAGCTTCTCAAAACTTACAACCCAACTGTGTGATGTTAATAAGTGCCAGGTGGAGTTGGTTCAGACTCATAGCAACCTTGTATAAGGTTCCCAAGGCTTTAAATCTTTGCTTGAGCAGAAAGCTTCATCATTCTCCTGCAGAGCGGTTGGTGGGCTGGAAATGTTGACCTTGTGGTTCACAGTCCAATATTTATCCTACGGAGCCATGATGGCCCCCTCAACTGTTCGATTTGTTGTTGTCAGGTTGTCAGGTGCCATCGAGTCGGAACCGACTCATAGCGACTCCATGCACAGCAGAACGAAACAATGTTCGATCCTGGGCCAACCTCACCACCGCTGCCACCCCCGAGTCCATCAATGATGCCACCTGGCCGATCCATCTCGTTGGAGGTCTTCCTCTTTTTCTCTGACCCTCCACCCTACCCAGCATGACATCCTTCTCCAACGATTGTTTCCTCCGGACTACATGTCCAAAGTAGGAGAGACGAAGCTTAGCCATCCTGGCCTCCAAGGAGCACTCTGGCTGCACTTCTTCCAAAACAGATCTATTGGTTCTTTTGGCAGTCCATGGCACCCTCAGTATTCTCCTCCAACACCACAACTCAAAGGCATCAATTCTTCTACGATCCTCTTTATTCACTGTCCAGCTTTCGCATCCATATGAGGCTATTGAAAACACAATGGCCTGGGTCAGGCGCACCCTAGTCCTCAAGCTGACTGTTCGATAGGTCTAAATAATTTCTATCAATTGATTGTTGCTGTTGGTAAGTACCATTTTCCATTCCTACTCATGTTGTTGTTGTTGTTGTGTGCCATCGAGTGGGTTCCGACCCATAGCAACCCTGTACAGGGTTTCCGAGGGTGTAAATCTTTACGGGAGTTGTTGTTGTTGTTGTTATGTGCCATCGAGTCGGTTCCGACCCATAGCGACCCTGTATAGGGTTTCCGAGGGTGTAAATCTTTACGGGAGTTGTTGTTGTTGTTGTTATGTGCCATCGAGTCGGTTCCGACCCATAGCGACCCTGTATAGGGTTTCCGAGGGTGTAAATCTTTACGGGAGTAGAAAGCCTCATCTTTCTCCCGCGGAGCAGCTGGTAGTTTCGAACCACTGACCTTAAGGTTCGCAGCCCGATTCGTAACCACTATCCTACCAGAAAGCCTCATCTTTCTCCCGCAGAGCAGCTGGTAGTTTCAAACCGCTGACCTTAAGGTTCGCAGTCCGATTCGTAACCACTACACTACCAGAGCTTCTTATTCCTACTCATAGTGACCCCGTATAGGGTTTCCAAAGAGTGGCTGGTGAGATTGAATCTCTGATCTTTCGGTTTAAACTAACCGTATGGTTCAGTGCTTATCCTTCAGCAATGTTATTGTTGTTGAGTGACGCTGAGTCAGTTCTGACCCATAGTGACCCTGCATACGGTTTCCCAGGAGCAACTGGTGAGCTTGATGCAGACCTTGTGGTTCAAACCGATTTTGCAGTCCAGCGTATTAATACACACTGCCACACCAGGACTCCAATGAGAAAATAACTTTGTGAATTATAGATTTAATTATTCAATTACTAAACTTGAAAAATAAACAAACAAACCAAAAAACACTTAACTCTCTAATGAGATCCACAGCAATATCCCAGTTGAGATATTTTATTCTTCTGACCATATTCTCCAAACTCTGCTGACAAGTATGAGACAAGAGTGTAGCTAGATAGGGGGTTACTGATACCACACCAAAGCAAAGCCAAGAGGCTGCTGTTCCCTTCAGAGCAGCTTGAAAGTTTTCTAGAATCACCACAGACTGCATTGGGTAATTCATCCATGACAGTAATCGTTTGATCATCTTGTAGTTTAGTGTGTGTTCCTTCCAGCAACACCCATTTTCCTTTCTTCAAAACTGATTAGTTTCCATTGAAGTTAGTGAAATAAAACAAAGGGTAAAAATAGGAGATGAAAGTGATTTAGTAGGAAATTGTTAGTAACCACCATAAATATTAAAATATAATTCTTTCTTTGGGATGGAATTTGGATATCTTTAATAATGATTATATTTTGAGAGGAAAACGTGTTGGTAGGATATGTTTCTGTACCACTTACATGAAGTGTTTTAAGGATGATTTCAAGGGTAAAGGTAGGTCAAGATTTTGAGATTACCTTTGGATTTCAGTTCAATCTAGCCTGACCCCCACTATCATAAGCAGGATAACCGGTGCCAGCAATTCATCTCCAATTTGCTTATTTTGAAACCTTTTTTCAGTATTTGTTAAGTATATGTGAAGTATGTTAGCTTTGTAGAATAAGCACTGGACTGCCAATCAAAAAGTCGCCAGTTTGAGCCCTCCAGCTGCAAAGATTGACAGCCTCAGAAAGCCTATACAGGGTTGCCATGAGTTGGAACCAACTCAACAGCATTTAACAACAGCGCTTAAGATGGTGATGCTGTAGAATAGGTTTTGTTTTGTTTTGTTCCCCCCAGTTTTCATCATTTTAGGCCCAAGTTGGGATGATCACTGTGTCAGGGCCAACGCTAATCAAGTCAACCAGATGGCCAGAAGTATCACTTATTTTTAGCTGATTCTGCATGCTGTGTTTGCATGCTATAGCATCCTGAAGACAGAAATTCTCCAAGTTGCTCTGCTACTTCAAATGATTCAAATATTTGTCAGAATCCAGTAATGAGCTATATCATTCTCCATGAGAATATCCATGTTAGTATCATAGTTTTGTAATTTCAAGAAGAAACAACAAAAGGTTTAACCAAAATGTTTGACAGATGGCTCTTAACTTGCGATTCCATAATATCCTTAACTTGCGATTCCATAATAATCAGAGTGGAATTAAGTCAGTGTGCATGCATGACGCAAGGCAAGAATATTCATATTCTGAGTGACCCACTGCAATGTTGAAATGAAACATTTACTCTAAGTATCTCTCATCATTATATTCTGCAAGACAATACAGAATGCATAGGGACATAAATGAATCTGAAAATGACTGGAGACAGGATTTTCTTTACATTGTCTAATAGATTCGTTTATTATTTTAAGCTGGTAAAAAGAGACTTATGATTTGTGTTGAAGAAAGAGTTATTTGTGCTTGATACATTGAAGACACTGTTCAAAAGCAGTTTCTCCTTATAAAAGGATGACCCCTGTAGTAATTTTTAGGCAAGGAGGGACAAATTCAACCAACAAAAAGCACATCTCGCCCCACGTTCCCCATGATTTCTCCACATATAGCAAAAAAATACACATCAGTAATTTATTTGAACATGCACATCAGTGAGTAGCACAATCCTAGGCTACTCAGGAAACAAAAGGGAGAATATTAGCATTACCTAAATAAAAAAGAGAGGTGAATTACACCATTTTAATTGTCTTTAAAACACGGATAAGAGGAGCAATTAAAATATAGTCCTAAATAGTACTAGCTAATGTAGATTACATAAGTATACAATATGATTCAACTAATAGTGCTCTGACAAGCATAAACCACCAGTTCTAATAAACAAGGCCCAGATCAATTGCTCAGAAAATGTTAGATTCCGATGTAGTAAAACAGTTCTTTTATTCAGTACTGAATGCAAAACACAAGTCAAGTGTGAAGACAGCGTTCTATAAAAGGTGGCTCTATTAAAGCAAGAAAGCCATTTCCTTTTGCATTTTTATAATTTTGGAATTCTATTTTTGACGTTCGCTTTCTCTACCTTCCCTCCCCTGAGCACTAATTTATCAAAAAAGATTTCAAGGTGCAAGTTGTACATTCTTATCATTATACCATTTCATCTCTTTCTGGAAGAGAGTGTTACAATCAGCATTAAAATGTTAATTCGTTTTCTCTAAATATTTGTTCCACATACATGTATTTCAAAATCATATTGTTGATTGGGAAAAGAAACCTACAAACGAGAGAGTGATGCAATCATACACTTCCTATTGTGCTGTGTGTCTTTCCCATCCCTTCTCCCCTTTCCCTGTAAAGAGCTGTAAAAAATTTAAGGCAGATGAGGTATATTGCTGAAGAAAAAAGTTATTTTTGAAAAAAAAACTCAAAAAAACTTTTATTCTGCCCTTCTACTCAAGAAAGACTACTCAACTATAAATCTAGTGCTAGAAAAAAGCAGGAAAGACACCGTTTGCATGTACCATACTATGTCTTCTATTTCTAGAATGGCTTTTTGTTAATTTAATTTTAATAGAAAAAATAAGCACCTTAAGCTATGAACAAGAAAAGAACTTCATTATTAGTGAGTCTAAAATCCAAACGGAATTAAGAACACTCACTCAAACTCTTTCACTCATTCTCACAAAGGCCAATGCTACTGATTCGAATTGTAAAGTGCTGTACTTAGTATAAACACTTGTATACACTGCAGACACTGAAAAATAACCCTCAAGCACATTGTGTTATAGTTCCAAAAATATATTTACAGTCTATTACAAAGATTACAAATGGAAGTGTCTATGTGACTGTATTATGCTAATTAAAATTATTTTTACAGATTACTTTTCCTTAGGGACAAAAAACATTTTAGTGAAATTAAAATGATTCTTCTAGTCAATCAAAAAATAAATTAAACTATCAAATAACACTGTACAGTAATTTAAAAGGAAAAACAAAAAACAAAAACCGGGGGCTGGGGGAGGGGTTTGGGAAGCAATCCATTTGAGTTTTTCTATAGCCATCTTTGGTCCTAAATGTGGGAAAACACATTATGTAGCACTGAAAATACCTGTTCTTTTGTGATGCTCTGCAAGTAAAATAGAAAAATATAGTGCATTTTCAATGTATTCAGAGCCCACTACAGAGAAATGTGTGTACAAAACAAGACAGTATAAATAAAATTTACAAGTTTTACAAAGGAACATTTACAGATTTTGTTTCTGTTATTTGTTTGTTTGTGGATGCCCACATTATCAAACAAGACCAATTATGACCGATCCCTGGGATCTTTCTCTATTAAAATCATTATAAACAGCCCAATTTTCTTTGGAAGTACAACAGTTCAATTCTGGGGTAGTTCATGATTTTCAGAACTTTTGAAAGCATTACTCAAAATATGCATACATTCCTGCAATAGCTATAAAGACACATTTAATTATTGCTTATGAAATTCTAATACAGTAATCAAACAATATGCTTTAATAAATAAAACTTAAGAAACAGAACAAAACAAGCCAGGTCCTTCACCTCTTCCTTACATGGCAATAAGTGTTCTTTCATTTAAGCACTTTCTTGCATTAGTGTTCACAAAGCAAAGGATTTGTTGTTTTTTTCTTAACTACAATTGTGATGTTCTGAGGAGCAAACTTGTTTGAAAGGTGAAAATTGTGAACTGCCCCTTTTATCATGCTCCAGAGTTCTAATATCAAACAATTATTTTCTTTCATGTTTGGACTGCATTAACAGAGTAGGATATAAAATATATGTTAACTATTTCTCCTAAATATCCTAATGTCATGATATTGAAAAACATCTTGATGTGCTCAGATTAAGTTTTAGATAACACTGGATAGTTCTTGCTTTCAGAGACTTGCTTTCACCAACATTCTTTAGATGAAGTGCCTCATCTTTTTTTTTTTAATAGTCATAAACCCATAATTTGAGATTTTTTGTTTATTATTAAATTATGTCTAGTAAAATCACTCTATAAACAATCTGTTAAAAGTGCCTTATAGTATTTATGGATCATTATTGCTTTTTTTTTTATTGAAAAGATAATGTGTTGTCTGATCTATTAAAAAAAAACACAAAAAAATTAAAAAGCAGAGTTCTTGGCAACTTGCGTTTTTCTTGATTACCTGCCAATTAGCAAACAATATCAAAACAGCACTGATTAAACAATAAAATGGCACAAAAAAGGATACCAATGTTCTGATAGAAACATTATCTTCAATCATGCTATTTTCATTTTTAATTTGTGATTCTTTCAAAGGTACCCAGTGTAGTAATGTGTCATAGATTTAACACTAAAAAGATCCAAAGCTATAAACAACTTCCTAAAACAAAGTCCTTATGAAGAATAAACACAAATGATTTTAAAAAGGAATAGTCTGAAATCACATATTTAAGGAAAATATTTCATTGATTTTAACAATAAGATCATGATTTTATTTGACAAATATATTCTTTCTTAAATTCTTTATGTACATTTTAAAAAGTCTATAAGATAAAAAGGAGGTTAGAGAGCTCAAGGTGTTTGGATGTTTTTCAGGTAGTACTTTGTTTATTGTCACTGCTGTTTTCCTGGCCACCAGTGGTGGATCCTAAATTCCCTTTTTATATATTCTGGTGGCACTTAGGAGTTCAAGTCTATAGGTGCTTCTTAAATCTTCTCTTCATTGTAGGAAGGACCCAGGACATCAACTGTCTTCTAGCAGCATTCTATGCATATACTGAAGGCCAGTACTGTTCTCTCGGAATCCATAATCTCCCTCCTGAGGGAGACATGCTGATCACACTTGGATGCCAGTTCCATGTAAATGGAGCATTTGTGCTCTCATAGTCTGAATGCTGCTCATGATTTTCTTTTGATGGCCAACCAGTGTGATCCCTAAACTCATCACATCACTGAAAAAGAAGTGAATACATGAAATTCTTATTAGTTACTTTACAAAGCATTTATATGGCATTAAACTGCTGTGGACTCCAATGTGGTTTTTGCAGTTATCATTCATCCTTCTTGGGCATTAAGATCATATAAGGGGGCTTCAAAAAGTTCATGGAAAAACAGAATGAAAAGATAATGGAATTTTCCCATGAACTTTTTGAATCCTCCTTATAGTTCTGCCGTAGTTCAGCTTGGCAATCAGCATCAATATTCTTTTTAGTCAAAGGTTTCATTTCCCAGACTTTCAATTTGACATTATCAGTTGTTTCTAAACTGGTTTGAAAGCTTATATAAGAAGTTATTAATGTCTCAACATTATTATTAAATAAAGGTTAAGGCTGAGAAAGCTGATTCTAAATGCTGTGTACTTGAAAACTAGAGCTTATTTTTTTTTTTTCATGGAAAAACAGGAATAGAAGCATTTGCTGGTATACAATATAAAGATAGATAACCATTAATAATCACAAAATTTTTACTGAGTTTAATGATCATTTGTTAATTCTAACATATTATTAGCAGTATATTTAATTCAGTTAAATTAAATCATCTGACTGTATGTCAGGTAAAGAATCCTTTTAAATTGCATAGTACTTATGTTTAACATCATACATTTGACATAAGCATACTGTATCTGGAGTCCTGCTAAGACGCTGTAGGATAAACACTCAACTACAAAGTTGATTTGAACTGCAAGGCTGGCAGTTCAAACTCACCAGACGCTCCTTGAAAACCCTATACAAGGTCGTTATGAGTTAAAACCAACTTGACAGCACTTAATAACAACAATAAATACTGTATCTATTTTTATTTTATCTTTTACACATAGAAAGGTTGAGCTAAGTTATTTGCAACAGCTAAAACAGAGCAACAGTAAGTACTGTAAGAGTCCGTGTGTGACACAAATTGTTAAGCACACAACTATTAGCTATACTATCAACTTGAGAAAGTCAACATTTCACTATGGTCGGAATCAACTAGACAGCACTTAACAAGAGTACCAACAATGTATTTAGGTTGGACTGCTGACCACAAGGTCGACAGTTCAAACCTATCAGACACTCCACAGGAGAAAGGTGTCACTTTTTGCTCCTTTAAAGATTTATAGCCTGGGAAATCCTATGTAGGGAAATCCTATGTAGGGGGTATGGAATATTGAGGGTTTTTTTTTTTTCAGTGTCTGATAAAAATATGGTGGGAAAAAATCAAAATTCTCCATATAATAGAAAGTTAAATAATGCAGTGGGTCAATGACATGGGGAGTAACATTAGGCAGTGTTCGGAAAACTGGCTATGAAGGGATATGTGGTGCTGCAGGTTAATGTGCTGGACTATAGGGTTGCTTTGAACTACAGTGTCAGTGGTTCAAGCTTACCAGTCACACACCTCAAAAACCTTATACAAGGTCATCATGAGCTGGAACTGACTCAAGCACTTAACAACAAACAACCTTCAAGAAAATATTTAAATTCTCTGAGTCTTGTCTTTTTATTTGAAAAATGGCATAGGACTGCCAATTTAAGAAACTTGTTTCCTGAAGGGTCAAAAAAAAGTTAGTGAATGTTCATGTATCTATTTAGTATAATCCATGTATTCAATAAGCAGTCGTGTTAAAGTAGTACTTTTATTCTTGATTTTGTGGTTTGTATCCCTTTAATAAATGGAAGATGACTCAATGTCTAAAGCTTGAATTGCACCTAAATTACATTCATAAATATGATTTCAATCTTACTCAATAGTCATCCGAGCAACTGATTCAAGGGAGTTGTAGCCAGCTGCTGTGAAGTTATCTTTATATCTTTCCATCTTAATAGCTTGTAGCCATTCTCCAACTGAACAAAAGGTAGTGAAGTCAGGAGTATTTTGATCCAGAAGAGGGCTTATTGGCCTAGATAAAAATGAAATAGAAAAAAAAAGTGTCTTATTCCCATGAACTACCAAAGAAAACAATGCCTTGGACCACACAAAAAATAATGATTTAAAAGAATAAAATTAGATAAGTTAATTGATTTATATAATAACAAATAAAAAAGAAATGTTAATAAAAACCTAAATCATAGATGTTGTCCAATAACTACAAACTTCTAAGTATGAATTTCAATTAGATCTGTTGCCCATCAGATGGTGTCTTCCATAGTCTTTTAAAAGTACAATAAATACTACTAGTAATCAGTAAATATTTATTCATCTGCTTCTCTAAGAGTAACTGGGAGGGAAGGAAGCACATTTGGCTGTGCACTATCTTGTCTGAGTCACAGGGTGACATTGAAAACATGGTGCATCCACTGAACTGATGGTACCCTTGGGAATATCACAATTTAATATATTTCAAGTTTCTAATTCATTACTAATAAAGACCAGTGTGTCATGGCTACCTGTCAGCTGAAGTTGAATAATTGCTAATATACATCATAACAAATTAAGCTAAGATCAAAGAATGAATATCACATATCTCTTCCTAATGCTCTTAAATTTAAAATTCTTTAATCATGTATTGAGTTACTTCTAAAAAATTTTATCTTCAAAGACTCATGTTACTAAGTAATTTATAACAAAGCAATAACATAGGTAATGTGCAAATAACCAAAAAGTAAAAAACAACAATAAGAATTCCGTAAATAATTAACATTGGCCAGAAAATACGAATCACAAATATGCAGCTTACAAAATTTTCTAAGTTATAGTAATCATTAATATTGATAATAACTTTTATAAAAAAAGGGATAATAATTAACAGATTATCTTTAAATACTTAAACAATTAAGATAAGCCATCTAAAATAAAGCATTCTGTAAATACAATGAATTCAATATGCATTTACTAATTTAACACAAATATCTATTTTCCATTGGAATGAGTAGGAGGAGCTAAATTTCATTCCTTTAAGTATTTCTTACCTACTACAAGTGCCCAGGGGTGTTTTCAGACTATTTGGGTTTCGAATCATTTTGTCTAGAATTCCGACTATTTGTTCAAACTTTGGCCTTTCAGCACGCTCCTTTTGCCAACAATCCAGCATCAGCTGGTGAAGACCAGCTGGGCAGTCCATGGGTGCTGGTAAACGATAACCTTCTTCTATTGCTTTTATAACCTAATAGCCAAAAGGACATTTAAAGTTGTTATTGACTGAAGTTCAAGTATAGTAAAATTAATCACCCAGTTGGCAAAGTAATTCATCCAGATATCAGTGAGGCCAACTGCTTTGCAGAAGACTTGCTTTACTCCAAAATATCCAAGAACATCAAACCTATTATTAAGGGGTACATGAAATACAGGATGATGACATTTTCTAGTTAATTCAGCAATAGGGAGCAATTAAGTTAACCTGGGGTGCCATAGATGATGGAAAAATGCTTAATGCCATCCCAAAGGTTTTAAAAATGAAGCATGTTATGGAAATATTTTACTTGTATATACTTTGAGTGTACTAATTTTAAACTTGCTCATAAATTTAAAAACTCTTCAAGTTGAAAAAAAGATGTGTGAATTATTTAAAGTGAGCCAAAAAGAGATCTACTTTTTTCGAGTTCAGATAATACTTCTTAACAGGAAATCAAAATGCATGAATGTATTAGACAAAAAACATTATCAATACCACTATGCTTTTAAATAATACAAAGTTCAGCATCCAGTATTATAAGATAGAGTAGTATACTGGAGTCAGCTTGTACTGGTTCATGAGAGCATTTGTATCTCTTTCCAAAACCATAGTCAGTCATTTCACATTGGCAGACAAATAATTCAGTGGTGGAGTGGGAGAAGCTGGGTTAAACCAGAAAATTGGCAAAAGCTATAAATCAGAGCTTTCCTATTCAGAGGACTAGTGGTTACACTTTACAAGCACATCACTGCCTACTTATATCTAATAAAAGTCAAAGATAGAATTTATGTCAACCTTTGAATGTTAATGAAAAAAAAAAAAATTCAGCCCCATAAAAATGGTTACATGGCAATCAGAAACTTTGAAAATTACTAATCAATCAGACTTGGCTTTTGTATTTATAGGGAAAGCAAAAACAGGTCTTAGACAAAATCAGAAATTGTTAAAAATGTGTGCCGCATGGGCAAAATAACAGGAAGGTAAAATAACAAATAAGAAGGGTTTGTAAAACATGAAAATAGTTTCCAAGGGGAATTTAAAAATCCTGTGCCACTAAGGAGAGGTCTCTGGGCGGCACACATGGTTTGCATTCCGCTGGCTGTCGCCAGAGGATAAGCATTTGACCTCAAGGTCAATTTGAACTTCAACACTGGTGGTTCAAATTCACCAGCAACTCCTCGGAAACACTACACAAGGTCACAATGAGTCAGAACCGACTCGTGGGCACACAATAACAACTACACAAAAGGAGACCAGGTGTGATGCTATAGGATAAGCACTGGTTGACAAGGTGGGTTTGAAATAAAGAGGTCTCTAATTCAAACTCACCAGCTGCTCCTCAGAAAGATTATTGAGGGTCGCTGTGAATTGGAATCAACTCCGTGGCACTTAACAACAACAACCTGGTGTGGTGTTGTGGGTTAATGCGCTGAACTTCAAGGCCCGTTGAATCGCAACATCAGCCACTCCTCGGAAACCCTATATAAGGCCGCTATGGGTTGGAACTGATTCCATAGCACTTAACAGCAACAACCCTAAAAGGTGGTGGTTTGAATTTAGTTCAGTCATTATTTTCTACCTTCTCCTAAAGTGGATATACTAAAAGGGGCAATTCAGAAGAAAGAGATCTTTCCATGTTTGTTTCACTACAAATGAGCTTTTAAAATGCAAATCTAAATCTTATCAGAGATCCTCTGGCAGTAATACTTTTCAATAGCTCTCCAAGCCTCAAGATACATTTAAGATTCTTTAGCTTTGAATACAATATAGTTTTATATCTTGGAAATAATGAGCTGTTGGGTGCCTTTGAGTTAACTCTAACTCATGACTTTGAGGTGACCCTTTAAGGAACTTAGAAGGACTGCTCCATAGATTTCTAAAGCTTGGAAACCCTATACAGGGTTGCTATGGGTTGGAATCGACCCTATGGCACTTAACAACAACAATCTTTAGTGAGGAGCCCTGCTGTGGCGCTGTGGGTTAATGCGCCAGACTGCAAATCCGATTGGTTCAAACTTACCAGAAGCTCCTCGGAAACCCTATACAGGGTCGCTATGGGTCAGAACTGATTCAATGGCACTTAACAACAGCAATCTTTAGTGAAAGAGCTCTGGTACCGTAGTGGTTCTAAATTGGGCTGCTAACCTCAAGGTCAGCAGTTCGAAACTACCAGCCTTTCCGTAAAATGAGGCTTTCTGCTCCCGTAAAGATGTACAGCCTCGGAAACCCTGTGCAGGTACTTAACAACAACAATCTTTAGTAAGGATTCCTGATGTGGCGCTGTGGTTAATGTGCCAGACTACAAAGCCGTTTGAACTGCAAGGTCGGCGGTTCGAGTTCACCAGAAGCTCCCCGGAAACCCTACACAGGGTCGCTATGGGTCAGAACTGACTCGATAGCACTTAACAACAACAATCTTTAGTGAAGGAGGTCTGGTAATGGTTAGGAGTTGGGCTGCTAACCTCACAGCAGCTAGAAACTACCAGCTTCTCCGCGGGAGAAAGATGAGGCTTTCTGCTCCCGTAAAGATTTACAGTCTCAGAAACCCTATGAGGGGCTTTCTGCTCCGGTAAAGATTTACAGCCTCAGAAACCCTATGTAAGGTCACTAAGAGTTGGAACCGAATCTACCGGACACCCCCACTACTAATGTTTACTGAGGACTCCAGGCTTGGCGCTGTGGATTAATGCGCTGGACTGCAAGGTCGATTTGCAGGTTCAAGTTCAGCAGCCACTCTCCTATATAGGGTAGCTATGGGTCAGAACCAACTTGACGGCACTTAACAACACCAAAATCAACAAAAACCTTTAGTGAGGAGTCAGTGTGATGCTGTAGGATAAGAACTGGACTACCTCTTTGGAAACCCAAGCCAAGAGTCGTTATGAGTTAGGACGGACTAGACGGCACTTACCAACAACAGCAATCTGTACCAAAGTCAACTGCCACATTTTTTTCCCTTCTAGCCAAGACACTGTACGATAAGCATCGGAATGCTAACCACAAGGGTGGGGGTGCAAACCCACCAGCCGCTCGTCAGAAACCCTATATTGTTGTTGTTAAGTGCCATCGAGTAAGTTCTGACCCACAGCGACCCTGTATATGGTTTCCGAGGAGCTTCTGGTGAACTCGAACCACCGACCTCGCAGTTCAGATGGCTTTGCAGTCTGGCATATTAACCCACAGTGCCACAACAGGGTCGCTTTAAGTCGGACCTGACTCAATGGTAATTAGCAACAACAGCTACTGGTGGTTTCCAACAGCAGGTCTTTTGGTTAGCAACTGAGTCCTTGTGTGCCACCGGAACTCCTTTATGAGCATAGTACCACTAAATGATTCTTAAAGTAAGAGAAACTGAGGAATAATCCCAGTGAGATGGATTGGCACTGTGACAACAGCAGTGGACTAAGCTTAACAATGAACGTGCTGACGGTGCAGGACAGGACAGTGCTTCACTCTGTTATGCGTAGGGTGACTATGAGTAGGAAATAACTCAAATGCAATTAACAACAAAAATCGAATTAATATGTATTTAATATTTCCTGTATGGCTGGCATTGCTTTAAACATGAGTTATCTCATATTACCATTTCAATTGATACTATTACATTGATTGTAGAGATATGGTACAACAAAAAGCCAAATCCTCAAGTTATTAGGAGAGAAAATAGCATGATTTGACTATGTGACCACAGACCCCATGCAATAAGCATGCTGTTGTTGGTGTTAAGTGCCCTCGAGTGAGTTCCAACACATAACGTCCCTGAATCAGGTTTCCAAGGAGCAACTGGTGAGTCTGACATGCTGACCTTGTGGTTCAAACTGACTTTGCAGTCCAGCACATCAACCCACAGCACCAAATCAGGACTCCTTCTTTAAGCATTGCACTCACTATATTTCCAATGGGGAAAATAAAAAGTATTTTCTGCAAATAGTTACATATTCTCATATTCTCAGAAACAATAAGGCACACAGGCAATATGGCCCAAACTTACACTTCTTAATGCATTGTCTAATTATTGATAGAATTCATTTAAAATACCTTTTTTTGTATGTGATTTATCAATAGCCCATTGGGTTTTCTTATCTAGATGTGTCCTTACTGTTCTAATAAGTAAGGAGTTCTGGTAGTGTAGTGGTTACGAGTTGGGCTGCTAACCTCAAGGTCAGCAGTTCAAAACTACCAGCCATTCCCTGTAGGAGAAAGATGAGCCTTTCTGCTTCCATAAAGATTTATAACTTCAGAAACTCTTTGCAGGGTCACTATGAGTCAGACCCAACTCCACGGCACACCACCACCACCATTGTAATAAATGTAAGCAAAGAATGAATTAAAAATGCAATAAGCAATTCTAATTCTAGATATTCCCCCAAAGAAGTCAGAAGTGAATACAGTAAATGATATATATATATTTTTAAAAAGCCTCTGGCGTAAGAGGGGTCACTTCCTGGTATATACTGTGAAATATTGTTGCTATGTGCTGAGTCAGTTCCAACTCACAGTGACCTTTATGTACAACAGAACCAAACACTACTGGGTCCTGTGGCATCCTCTCATTTCTTGTCATGTTTGAGCACATTGTAGATGCCATTGTGTCAATCAATCACACGGAAGCCTTCCTGTTTTTAACTGACCCTCCACTTTACCAAGCATGATGTCCTTCTCGTGGTACTGGTCCCCTCCTGATAACGTGCCTTAAGTCATTGCATCCTGATCTCTAAGGAGCAGTTGCCTTCTAAGAGAGATTTGTTTGTTCTTCTGGCAATCCATAGTACTTTTAAGATTCTTCTCTAACACCATAATTCAAATGCATTGATTCTTCTACATTCTTTCTAATTCACTGCCAACTTTTACAGGCATCTCAAGTGACTGAAAATACCATGGATTAGGTCAGGCCATAGTAGTCAAATGGATATCTTTCATCTTTAATACTTTAAAGAGTTCTTTTATAGCAGATTTGCTTAATGCAATACATCACTTGATTTTTTTTTGAAGGAATACTTCAAGTTAAAATAAAATTGCTCGATGAGAGATGTTTACAATATTTTGACCATTTTGAGTAAGAGAAAAAGGAGTATAAAACACTATTATAGTGGGTTTGCAATGTCTCAAAATGGGATATAATATGGTATGTTTCTGTTCTTTGAACATTGCCTATTTTTCCTGGTGCTGTGGGTTAATGCACTGGACTAAAAGGTCAGTTTGAACTGCAAGAATGGCAGTTCAAGCTCACCAGCTACTCCTCAGAAACCCTATACAGGGTCACTAAGAGTCAGAATTGATTTCACAGCAGAGGGTTGAAATCAATATATATATTTAATTAAAAGATGGTTGCTGTGAAAACCATTTACGTGTATTTTCAATATCTGCATAATCTGTTCATTTTGATTGAATTTAAATACATTTGTTCCTTTGAAAGAACATTGATAGAAAAGGCTAAATATCTACAGATTGTGCAGAAGAATAAAAGCTAGAAATTTATTTGGAAAACTCCACCTCTTTATTTTAATAGTAAATAATTATATTCTAATGGAGTCCTGGTGTGGCACTGTGGGCTAATGCATCAGACTACAAAGTCATTTGAACTGCAAGGTCGGTGGTTCAAGCTCACCAGCTGGTGACTCTATGGCACTTAACAACAACAACAACAATTGTCTTTCATTGCAGTTGCAATTCAAAAAAGTTAAAGCTACCTGCAAATACAAATCAATGTTCATTCAGGCATTAATCAAGTAGCAACCTTCCTGGTATAGTGCTACAGAATCAGCACTCGGCTGCTAACCACATGGTCTGTGGTTCAAACCCACCAGTCACTCATTGGAAACCTTATTCAGAGTCTCCATAAGTCAAAACCAACCTCATGGCACTGAGCAATGACAATAACCTTCTTGAGTAGTTTAATGACTTACCTGTCTCGAGCTCAGGTAACTATGAGACTCTGAATTATATAACTTTTCCATTTCGTTCAAATGACAACAGAAACCTCACCTTATTCAACATTCAGCATGGAACTTTATGGAATTGCTTAGAAACATAATCATGAATTTACACTTGTTTTCATGATGGTGGTGGTTAAGTACCATGGAGAAAGTTCTGAATCATAGCAACCTTAAGTAGTGTTTCCAAAGCTGTAAATCTTTAGGAGTGCAGCTGATGGATTTGAACTGCTGACCTTGCAGTTATCAGATTAACTTGTAATCCACTATACTACCAGAGCTCCTTATGTGTTAGGAAAAGTCTTTTAAAATGTAAGGTATTTAAAATTTATGTACTTTCTGAAGTCCGTGACTATTTCTAGACTGAATATGAACTATGTAGAATAAATTCGTTCACTGAATAAATCAATCTAGATAATATTTAAAAAAAATATAACTCTGAAAATCTAACAAAAGAAACCACCAGAGAAAATATGATATATTCACATATACACAACAGTGACCATATGCATCGGGATGTTCACAGATCTCTTATTCTCTTCATGAATTCTGGAAAATGATTCCAGGACAACAAAACTTTTATCTAAAGAATTGATTTTATATCAGACTGGATACATTGTTTGGAATTATCAAGTTACTTTCCATTTACATATTGACAAGTAAATATACAAGAGAGCTTCAAAAAGTTCTTGGAAAAATTGCATTATCTTTTCATTCCATTTTTCCATGACTTTCTTGAAGAGTTGGATAATTGGTCAAATACAACATAATATAAAATAATAAGTGCTATCCTGTACCAGAAGTATCAATATGAATTTCACCACAAATTGAACTGTGTAGATAGCTTATTGCTATTATACAAATGTGTGTTCAGCTTTAATAATTAATTGAAATCTTCAAAATTTAAGAACGAAAAATGATGCTAAATGTACTAGGACATAACTACACTTCAATCATAATTTCATTTGATTAGTAAAAGGTATTTATTAGTTTTATATGTACTAATTATATATTTAGCAGTCCTGGTGTGGTGCTGTGGATTAATGCACCAGACTGCAAAGCCATTTGAACTGCAAGGTTGGCGGTTCAAGCTTACCAGCCGCTCCTCGGAAACCCTATACAGGGTTGCTATGGGTCAGAACTGACCTGACGGCACTTCACAACAACAAGAACAACAACAATTTTATATTCCTGGTAATTAATCTCAAAGAAAAATAAGGAAGCAATATCTGGGAACTTTTTAAAATTTTAAATCAAGGATAATTATGTTTTCATCTTAACCATTTCTTTTATCCATTTTTGGAAATAAAGTTAACTTTGAATTGAAGTCATCTTATATTCCTGTCAGTTCATTTATGTTTGAATTTAGTAGAGAAGGAAGGTGTCAAAAGAAATGAAACTCTACCAAGTGTCTAGGGAATGTAAATATTTCTCTTTTTCTGCCCCAAGGATTTGTTTGCCCACATTTTGACAGTCCATGAAATCTTTGACACTGAGACCTGTCAAATAGTAATAACTATGCTTCTGCTTTTCAGCCTCATCATTTACACTTTTATCTTTGATAAACAAAAACAAAAATAAAAACCAAATACAATTTCATGTCAGCACTCAGTTAAAAACACTAAGTGATTAACTAATTTAAAATCTCCCCATTTTCAGCTTAAGAGCTTTTTAGTTTCTGGATAAATTTGTAGTAAAATGTACTTAAGAAAATCTTTCCAGCAATATATGAACAAGTCTGATTTCAGCTGTCTAAAAATAGCTATTTACAAATTTTAACAGTCATAGAAACTTAGACTGAAAAATCTAAAATTAAAAATAAAGATACTGATTATATGTAATTTTCATAATCTCTTTGAAAACTAATTTGATTCTGGTTAACTTTTATTACTGTCCATGTTGATAATACCTTAAAGAACAACATTGTTTTTGTTAAGTGCCATCAAGTTGGTTCCAACACTTAGCAACTCTGTATTGGGTTTCCGAGGAGTGGTTGGTGAACTTGAACTACCGACCTTGCGGTTCAAACTGACTTTGCAGTCCAGTGCATTAGCTCACAGCACCACATCAGGACTCCTTAAAAACTGTTGTTGTTTTTAAGTATTGTCCTCCAAAAAAGTCACATTCTTCTTCTAAATACTAACACACACTTTTCTTTCCTCAAGTATTATTATTTTAAATTTAAGAACTTGCATAATTTCCAAACTCTTTCAAAAGAGCCTTTGGTTAATTTCACCCTGACATATATTCATTTTGCATTACTAAGCATTATACACATTCTCTGTTATAGTAAAGGGCCTACTTTATTAGTCCACCCCCCACCCCCCATACATTTCATGACCACTACTCATCTGTCAATTTGTCACACTGTGAGAGCTTTTGTGCTGCTGTAATTCTGGAAGCTATGCCACTGGTATTTGAAATACCAGCAGCAGGGTCACCCATGGTGGCCAGGTTTCAGTAGAGCTACCAGACCAAGACTGACTATAAAGGAGAGGTGGTCTACTTCTGAAATGATAGCTACTAAAAACCTTATGAATAATAGCAGAACATTGTCTGATATAGTACCAAAGGATGAGCTATTCAGGTTGGAAGGCATTCAA
>NW_006408703.1:5388428-5390648 GCF_000296735.1 Chrysochloris asiatica
AAATTTAAGAACTTGTCACAGTCATCATCGAAAAGAGCATTGCAAGAGCTACCTCGAAGCACAATGTGATAGATTAATATCCAGACACATATACAGAAGCCTAGAGTCCTGGTGTGGCACTGAAGGATAATGTAATGGACCACAAGGTTGGTTTGAACCAAAAGGTTGGTAGTTCAAAGCCACAGTTTCTCTTCAGAAACCCCACGCAGGGTCACTAAGAATAGGCACCGACTCAATGCCACTTACCAACAGCAACAATACCAGTTAATAACACTATCATTCAAAATTTCAAACCCAACCACTAAAGCCGATTTCAGTCTGAAGTTGATTAAACACACAATCAAGTTGCATTAATAATTACTGGTAACTGTAATGTGAGCACTGGAAACAAAGAAGAAGGATCAGTAGTTGGAAAATGGGTCCTTGGTGATAGAAATGATGCTGGAGATCTCATGATTGAATTTTTCATGACCAATGACATTACAAATACACTTTTTCTACAACATATACGGTGACTATATATGTGGACCTCATCAAATGGAAAAACACAGTAAAGTATTAGAGTGAAATGTAGAAAACTAAAAGAGATGAGCATACTCAGCATTTCTCAAAGTGAAAGAATTGAAGACAAAATTTAAGCTTTGGGATTCTATGGGCAAAACACTGAATAACAAAGGATGCATCAAAAGACAAAGGAAGGATCAAGGCACAGTCTGAAAAGAGGAGATAATACTAAGATGCTTGGCTGTCTTATGAATATTGGTTTCCCTTGCCTGCTATTGTAAAATAGACACTTAAGTGGGATAGAAAGGAATGTTGGGAAACATGATTACAGAAAGTTTGTAAGCCCGTCTTCAGCCTATAACTGACTGGAATCCCTAAAAGGGGTTCTACAACTTGCCCAGTGAAGTAGGCCTCTTGTGGAGCCTTTGCAGTGTATAAGACCTTAGGTGGACTCCTGAGCCCCATCCGCTAGAAAGGACAAACAGACCAGTCTGGAATAGCTAGAGCGACCAAAGATACATTTTCAAAGAAGGATCATCAGGAAAAACCCAAAACAAAAATGGCAGTATGAATGGCTACTACAAGAATCAGCAAGGTATTCACCAGGAAGCCTTCAAGGCATGCAAGCAAGTCCCTTCAGGATAAACCCCCCTTTAAGACTGAAACACAAAGGAAACACATGAGCAGGCATGTAACCTTGCTGGCGGCCACATTGGTCTACTGGTGAGTAGAGGAGGGGGAAAGGCAGCAATGACGAAATGGCTGAGTTAAACCATGTTCCATAGTCTCCCACTGACCTGGAGACAAGGGAGAGAAGAGGAAGGGCTGGTTGGTCCAAAGTGTGGTAAGACCTGGGGACACCTGAGCCCATGGACAAGAACATAGTCACAGAGGGCTAGAGCTGAAAGTGAATCATCCCACTGATATGAAGTGAGGGGAGATGCAAAGGAACACCCAAATTTGCAGACAGCACCCATTTGACCTAACCTCGATGGCTTGATAATAAGAACTCGACAAGAGGAAGATTATTAAAAAAAAAAAAAATGATAAAGGAAACAAGGGTAAATTGCTACAATTTGATGAACTTGACCTATATTCATGGATGTAGTAGCTCAAAACACCAACAGAGAGGAAACAAGTCTTCACATCAAGTATCAATGCTATCCTTTTTATGTACAGGGTAGGTAGGGACAGGCAACTTAGACAGTGGCTACTTAAAATGAGGGTGTGATAAAGGCACAAAGTGACTGGCTTACAAGGTTTCAAGAGGGAGTTTAGTTTAAGAGTGTGTAGGGAAACAGAGAGTCCTCACTGAATAGTTTTCATCTTGTCTAGAAGGGTCTGGTAAAAAGAGATGGGGATAAGATTCGTATGATTCAATAGTGAGTAGCTGTTATCATGACTAATTGCAACTGTCACAATTGTAAAGGTAGAAGCTTTGTTACAAAAAGTGGGGAATAGTTAATCTTACAGTCCAGAAACAGAGGACCCTAGAACCATCAGGGGAGAAGAGCATAAGTGGAATGCCGGACCCTACCCAGAGAAGCAGCGACACCAGAGATAGAGGCAGAGATGAGGACAAGGAAAAAGGGAGCAACTGAGGATTCTACATTAATGGATAGAGAAAGACTGAGAGCCGGAGGCCAGGAGGCAGACTTGCAGAATGTGCCCTTTGGTCATTTAAATTATTGTATATACCTGAGTGGTTTGTGTTTT
>NW_006408703.1:5391288-5427335 GCF_000296735.1 Chrysochloris asiatica
CAAGTGTGGCAACAGTAATGAGGTTGGCCCAGGATCAGACAGTGTTTCGTTCTGCTGTGCATAAGGTCGCTATGAGTCAGTGCCGACTTGATGGCACCTAACAACAACACAACAACAAATTGAAATGTTTCAACAAACTGATGAAGCATTGGAGGCACTCACTTACTTAAATTCAGATATTTGCAAGGCCATTACCCGGCCAACCGATTGGAACAGGTTCATATTTGTGCCCATTTCAAAGAAAGGTGACTCAAAGGAACATAGAAATCATCAAGCAATGTCATTAATATCACATGCAAGTAACGTTTGCTGAAGATAATTCAAAAACAGATGCAGCATGCAGCAGTACATTGGCAGGGAGCTGCCAGAAATTCAAGCCAGATTGAAAAGAGGTCAGATTGATCTTGGCTGAAAGCAGAGAACACCAAAAAGGAATTTACTTGTGCTTTACTGACTATACAAAGACATTCAACTGTGTACCTCTTAACAAAGTATGGATAACACTGCGAAGAATGGGAATTTCAGAACACTTAATTGTGCTGATGAAGAACCTGTAAATAGACCAAGAGAGTAGTACAAACAGATACTGAATGGTGTAAAATCGGGAAATGTGAGTACCAGGGTTGTATCCTTTTACTATATTTATTCAATCTGTATGCTAGCAAATAATCCTATAAAATGGATTATATTAAGATGAACATGGCATCAATATTGGAGTGAGACTCATCAATCTGAGAGATGCAGATTGTGAGAAGCAAAGAAAAATCAAAATAATATTGATGAAGACCAATGTATGTATTGTACCTCAATGTAAAGTAAATGAAAATCCTCACAACTTGACCAATAAATAACATCATGATAAATGCAGAAAAGATTGAAGTTTTCAAAGACTTCATTTTGTTTAGCTCTGCAATCAACACTCACAGATGCAGCAATTAAGAAATCAAAGGACATATTGTATGAGGCAACTATGCTGCAAAAGCCCTATTAAACTTAAAGTGTTAAAGATCAAAGATGTCATCTGAGGACTAAAGTGCACGTGATCCAAACTATTGAATTTTCAACAACCTCATACTCATGTGTAAGTTGGATTATGAATAAGGAAGATCATTAGAATCTATACATTTGAATCACGATGTTGGTGGAGATTACTAAAAGTACTATGGAGGGACTGCCAGAAGAACAAAGAAATCTGTCTTGGAAGAAGTGCAGCCAGAGTTCTCCTTAGAAGTGAAAATGGCAAGACTTTATCTCATGGATTTTGGACATGTTGTCAAGAAGGACCAGTACTGGACCATCAAGATGGGTAAAGTGTAGAGTTAGCAAAAAAAGAGGAAGACCCTTAAAGAGCTAGATTGATATATTGAAAGCAACAACAGGCTCAAACATAAAAATAACAGTGAGGAAAGTGGATGATCAGTCAGATAGTGCTTCATTCTGTTGTGTATAGGCTCCCCATGAGTTGGAACCGACTCTTTGGACTATAACAACAACAACATCACACTTTATTAAGTCTTGTTTTTGAACTTTCCAATGTGTTCCATTAGAAAATGCTTAGCTTAATGAGCTATAAATCAAGGTCTTCTCCAGTTATCAAATTAAGCATACTGTCTTGATATCACACTTCCTCTTTCACATCTACATTCCTGTCATAATTTGGATTATATGAATTTAATGATTTACCTGTAAAATGACATTTTTATAACATTCAACTTGCTTTATGTCTCGTCGTGCCTTCATGGCAACTGAGTTGTTGTTGTTGTGTGCCATGGAGTCGGTTCCGACTCATAGCGACCCTGTACAGGGTTTCCGAGGCTGTAAATCTTTACGGGAGCAGAAAGCCTCATCTTTGTCCTGTGGAACAGCTGGTAGTTTCGAACTGCTGACCTTGCGGTTCACAGCCCAATTTGTAACCACTACGCAACATTAATAAATATTGTTTCTTTCTTTTTAGGAATTTCCAGTGATATTGCCATTATGATTGTATTTCAAAATATCACTGTCAAACACTTACCAATATTGATTCTAAGGAATAAATTTCCATGAAATGAAAATATAATTCAATGATCTACTGTTCATTAGGAGTCCTGGTGTGGTGCTGCGGGTTAATGTGATAGACTGCAAGGTCAGTTTAAACCACAAGGTCAGTGGTTCAAGCTCACCAGTTGCTCCTATACAAGGTCCCAATGAGTCATACTCAACTCAATGGCACTTAATAACAACAACTGATCACTTAAGGGAAGCTAGTGGCTCTATAGGATAAACACTGAATTGTAAACCATAAGGTTGGTGGTTCGAGACCACCAGCCATTCTGCATGAGAAAGACAAATTTTTTCTGCTCCCTGAAAAGATTTATAACCTTGGAAACCCCATATAGGGTCAATATGAGTCAGAATCAACTCAATGGCACTTAATAACAAGACATCATTTAAACAGATCTTCTTAGAATATTTCAAAGAAAACAATGACAAATAAGTTTCAAAGACAAAACAAAGCACAACTTCCCTTTACTTTCCTTCACAAATGATCCTTTTCTCATGTGAGAATACAGCACCATCGTCTTTACTAAGGGAACAAAGTCTTTGTAGGCTTTTAGAATGTCCACAAAATTTAAATTTTTAAAAAGGAGGAAAGTAATTCTTCACAATGAAAACTAAATAAAATGAACAGAAATAAGATTTTGAGGTTCTCTTCATAATAAATGGAAAACTTAGCAACCGTGTTTTTAAATTGTTTTAAAAATTTCTTTTTATTAAGCCATTACCTACATGTTCTAACAATAATCCATGCTAAAATAAGCACTGAACTTCCAACCTCAAAAGTGGCAGTTCAAACCCACCAATCACTCCTCTGAAACCCTACACAGGATTGCTAGGATTAGGAACCGACTTGATAACAACAGATGTATAAAATCCTTTTTAAAAAAAAAAAAAAAAAATAGAGGAGCACCTACATCTTGATTTGACATGTCCCAATAAGGTCTTTCTCCATAGGACATAACTTCCCACATGACTATTCCATAGCTCCATACATCACTGGCTGATGTGAATTTCCGATATTGGATGGCTTCTGGTGCTGTCCACCTTACTGGAATTTTTCCACCCTGTTATTAAAAGAAATCACAATTTTAAATCTATATAATAACATAAAACACTTATGACAACGCTAGAAAGCTACAGTTGGATAACTGTATCTTTAGTTTTCAATTCACCAGGTTATATATACATATAATTGATTAACCTTAAACGCAACTTGTAATGAGATTTTATATATACACATATAAAGTACATTAAATATGTATACAATATATATGTATATAATACAACTCAATTTAATGAATACTATGTGATCTTCCAGCAAGAATCTACTTAAAACACAATAACAAATAAGTTAAGCAACTATTAATGAAAATTAATGAAATGTGTGAAATGTGAGGTATTTAAATAAATTGTCAGTTTTATGACTTTTTTCAAATTTTATTAAAGTTGTTAGGTAAAATTCATTTTAAAAATCTTTATAACATTGTTTATATTCTTATGATATAATTACTAGTGTTCTATTATTCAAGTATTAAGTTCAAAAGTATATGCTAAGTTTTAAGTCAAAGTATGGAAATAAATTTAAAAAACAAAACAAAACAAAACAAAAATGAGTTATCTTCTATGTCTATTCACTATAATTGTATATATAAAAATCCCAATATAGGATAAGCATGTTAACAATTCAGCATAACTTCTCCTCCAGGCTACGTGTAGGTTGAAAACAACAACAATGATTCATTCTTACAAAGCAAAACAACAGCAGTGACATAAATCTGATGTCAATCTGCCACTTTCCTCCCATTTAGCTGTGCATTAAGACCTGCTTTCTTGATGGGAAAATCCCAAATATATGAAAAGGGAAACTAATAGATTTTATTATTTTTTTCTTACAGTAGTTGTGTACACAGCTTCTGGATCATCCTCTATAACCCGGGATAGGCCAAAATCGGACACTTTACAAACAAGATTGCTGTTGACAAGAATATTGCGAGCTGCAAGGTCCCTGTGAACATATCCCATATCAGCCAGATATCTCATTCCAGCAGCAATTCCTCTCAGCATTCCTACTAACTGAATAACTGTAAATTGCCCATCATGTTTCTGCAGAAACACAAAAACAAAGCTTTGGTTAACTGCGTTTTGAAAGAGACAAAAATCACCATACAAAAGCACACTTGTCATTTATTGTAACGGAAATTATTAATTTTCTCTATAAAATAGACACTTAAATGGATAGTCAAATAATATCAATTATAGTTTGTTAATGACTTAGTTATTTGCATTAATATATTATAAATAGTAATTAATAATCAGAGTTTATTCAAGTCCAAAAGTATATGCTAATTTTTGAGTCAATTTGGGAATAGAATATCGAAAAATATCCCTAGTCTCTAAGTATTTTTATGCCAAAAAATTTATATGTGGCACTGTGGGTTAATGCACCAGATTGCAAAGCCATTTGAACTGCAAGGTCGGCAGTTTAAGCTCACCAGCTGCTCCTCGGAAACCCTATATAAGGTCACTATGGGTTGGAACCGACTCGACGGCACTTCACAAATACATATATTTATATATGTATATATACCTTAAGGTCAGTGGTTCAAAACTACCAGCCGCTCCGCGGGAGAAAGATGAGGCTTTCTACTCCCGTAAGGATTTACACCCTTGGAAACCCTATACAGGGTCGCTATGGGTCGGAAGCGACTCGAAGGCACTTAACAACAACAACAAATGTATATATATATAAATTAAAATAGATCTATGTTGTTGTTCTTAAGTGCTGTCGAATCAGTTTCAGCTGACTCATACTGACCCGGTACAGGCTTTCTGATGAGAGGCTGGTGAGTCTGAACCACCGACTTTGTGGTTCAAATGATCATGAGGGTCAGTGCATTGTCTTGCAGCGCCACACCAGGACTTTATATATATATATATAGTTATTGGAGCGCAGTGACTCTATAGGAAAAACATTGGACTGGAAACCACAAGGTCTGTGGTTCGAGCCCACTGGCTGATCTGCAGGAGAAAGATGACACTTTCTCACCTGCAAAGATTTACAGCCTCAGAAACACTATCCAGGGTTGATCTGAGTCAAAACTAACTCAGTAGAACTTAACAACAACAGCTACATATTAGATTATTTTTATAGAATTGCAGATATGAATTTTTTTTTTCTTTTCCAAACATTAAAAACAAAATAGAAAAAGGAAAACATATTTGAGGAAAAGTGCAGAGAAAAAAAGTAGACAATAATGATAGTGGCTGACTTCCTTTTTAAAATTTTTAATTTTTCATTTCTTTGTTTCGCTGTGGACAAAATCAGTACTTTCAATAGAGTTTCTCTAAAATAGAATAGTAATGGGATTAAGAACTGTCTAACCTATTTAGCATATATTTCGGACCCAGTTTATTTACAACCTACAATTTTCTATGGCAACCATTTTTCATGAAATACCTATGTTTGAGATGCTGTACTTTCTAGGTAATACTTTCCTCCAAGGAGTTGACAAGTATGCCCAATATAATGACACAATAGTAGAATATTCTTTAAATCTCTAATACTTATAAATCTGGGCGAATGTATCATTCTAGATCTTGTCAGAGAACTTTGCATGTCTTAATATTTTTGAGACTATTTTCTCTTAACTATTTGGAAAATGATGTCATGTGTTCATACACTTAAGAGAAAAGAGTCTAAGGGTAAGTTGTTGTTATTAAGTGCCGTGGAGTTGGTTCTGACCCATAGAGACTCTACAGGGTTTCCAAGGCTGTAAATCTTTACAGAAGCAAAAAGCCTCATCTTTCTCCCATGGAGCAGCTGGTAGTTTCGAACTGCTGACTCTGAGGTTAGCAGCCTGATTTGTAAACACTATGCTACCAGAGTACATGTGTTCTTATATATCTAATATATTTAGACATTACAATATAATAGGTTGTAAAAGCAGAGTTGGGATTTTTGAGCCAATGTTGAGGGTATTCTTCTCTAAATACCTGTGTATTTTATTTTAAATGGTTTTTACCTGATTTCTCCTTGACAAAAAAAAAATAATAATAAAAGAGAAAGAAATAAAGAAAAATGCTATTATAATACAAAACCAAACCAGTTGCTATTGAATCAATTCTGACTCATAGTAACAACACTGGAGAAATGCCCCCTAGGCTTTTCCAAGTCTGTAATCTTTACTGAAGCAGACTAACATACCTTTCTTCCATGGAGTGGTCGGTGGATGAAACTATTGCTTTTTGGTTAGCGGCAATGCATTTAACCACTGCGCCACCAGAGTACCCATGCTACTGTAAGACATGTGCACAAATTATAGAGTTTCTGATCCCTCCTTTACAAATGGGCCCAAGCTTAATGATTGTGAAGATGTCACAGGACTAGGCAGTGTTTTGTTCTGTTGTGTATAGGTCACTATGAGTCAGAAATAACTTGACAGCACTTAGCATTAACTAATTATAGATTATATTAATAGAAATTCTTTACAAAAACTATACTGTATCACTCAAATGCCAAAATAGATTCTAGCTTAATCTTTTGTTGAATTCTAATTTTTAATCTGGATTTTTAAATGACAATTCTCTGATTTGCTAAAGTTTATGATGCTCACATTTTGCACAGAAAAAGCTCAGGAAATTATACTGGTAGCATATATAATGAATTTACAATAGGAGGATTAGTTTGGTACTTACCCTAAGAAATGCATCTAGGGCTCCATTTTCCATAAATTCTATTACAATCATGACTGGTTTTCCTAAAACAACAACAAAAAGCTATTTTAGAAGCAGCCACCTAAATTTCAGTGCTATTGGTTCTCACCCTCATATAAAACACATGGTGTTACTAGACTGAGCGTTTTTTCATGTTACTACAAAACTCGAAAACTCATTAAATGTCTGCATAGAATATGATCATTATTCAAATAATTCAACTGTATAAATAAAGCCACTATGTCCTTTTAACTGGTGTGGTGTTATAGATAAGTGCTGGACCGCTAACCCATTAGCCGCTCTGCAAAATCCTATACAGAGAGTTGCCATGAATCAGAACCGACTTGACAGTACTTAACAACAGCAACATACTTTTGACTCCAACAGCCAGCAGACCAAAAGCCATTATTGAGTGGATTCTGACTCCTAGTAACACTATAGTAAAGGGCAGAGCTGCACCCTAGGATTTCCAAAGCTCTAAATCTTCACAGAAGCAGACTGCATCATCTTTTTTCCCATGGAATTTCTGGTGGGTTCCAGCCACCAACCTTTTGGTTAGCAGCTTAGCATTTAGCCACTGTATCACTAGGGCTATTTTGAGCTTTGTGAAAAGGATTCAGAGAAAATGTCAAACTATATAAAATAAAAAGACTGAACAGAATCACTTACGTGGCTTTGAAATCAAATGAAAGTATCAGTCGTTTAAATGATCACATTTATTCTTCAACTTCTAATTCTGAATATATCCCCCAGGCCCAAACTGGTATCACTGAAGAGGATCATTACAACTAGTTACGGTTGTTAAGTATTGTCAAGTCAGTTCTGACTCACAGTGACCTTGTATAGGGTTTTTGAGACTGTTGATCTTATAGAAGCAGAAAGCCTCATCTTTCTCCATCAGAGTGGCTGTTGGCTTGAACTGCTAACCCGTGTGGGGTTTACAGTCCAGTGCTTATCCTACAGAGTCACTGTGCTCCCTATAATTAGTTATGGACCAAAAACAAAATTGATTGTGAACAAGTACTGTGTTCATAAATGGATTCTTTTGGATTTTATATATACAATGATAGCACTTTCTGTTACTCAGTTCATTTGCTAAATGATTGCTGTTGTTATTAAGTGCCATTGAGTCGATTCCGACTCATAGTGACCCTGTATGGGGTTTCCAAGGAGTCAATATGTACCTCTTGTAACAACCCCTTCCAAATGGACAACATTTGGGTGGTCAAACTGGCCCATGATGCTTGCTTCACATAAGAAGTCTCTTCTTTGTTTTTCTGTGTAACCAACTTTGAGGGTTTTTATGGCTACTGCAACATCTCTCTTCCCAGGAAGTTTCAGACGGCCACTGCAGACTTCTCCAAATTCTCCTGAAGTAACAGAACAATCAGGCACATTTTAATTTCTGAAATAATTCTTTTCTGTCAATAGAAATGCATTAAATATATAAAAGTACTTAAACGCTTTCCTAAATATTTTGCAAAGCTTTCTAATTTACACTGAAAACATTCCTACAGATGGGGCATTCTATTTTCCAATCACAATGGAGTTGTTCATGAAAAGAGTGGCATTAATTAAATTGAAATTTAAAGATATATTTTTACCCACTCAGCTTTACTGAACTTTTTTGCTTTAAAATTGGATTAGCAAAAATTCCAAATAAATATTTAGATTTGAAATTTGCTGTATAATTTTGACTGCCCTCTAAAGTATAAGAGCACATTAACAAAGTCTAAGTCTTTCTTCTGCTCTTTTGGTTTGAGAAGCAACTTTGAGTTTAGGCAGCTCCTGGGTCACTAACATAAGGACAGTGTCTACTTGCTCTTTAATGTTATGCAAAGTTGCCCTAATTTTGATAAAACTGAACCAACCACTACTCACAACTAATTTATCACAATCACTTTGACTTGCTGCATATGCACCATTTAAACCACTGATAAGGTTTCAAGGCTTTTCTTGCATGAATATAATGTTAAATAGGCAACTGTTCCAATAAATTCAATTTAAAGATTTACTTAGACTTAAAACAAATTTGGGAGTGGATCTTGTCTGTAACTGAGGAACTGTCTGTATTTCTTCAAAATTTAAAACTTTGGAATTCATATGCACCATGTCTAAGTTTAAGAGACTTGGTTCAGAAGCTGTACAAGGCAGCGTCAAAAAATTCATGAAAAAATTTCCGTTATCTTAAAATTCCATTTTTCCATGAGCTTTTTGAAGCCCTCACATATAATTATTCTAAAAATATATAGTACACATTAAACACAACATTTCAGTGAAATAATCAATAAATATTAACTTCCTAAACTGAATTTCAATAAATATTAACTTCCTAAACTGAATACAATAGCTAATATATACTTACAAGATAAATAGAAAAATATAGAAAGTTTGTGAGAAGATGGTAATTCACGTAGGAGGAAATACATTTTTCAGCAAAATTCAGGGACTTTTTTTATTTAATTATGTAATTTATTGAAGAGGACAGAATGATTATGAGATAGCTAATAGAACATTTTAAAAATCCAACAGTAAACCAAATATACAGCAATTCTCTATGCCATATGCTTTTTTCTCACTTTTTTTCCTTAAAATTTCATAAACAAGCATAGCCTCATTGCTTTCAACAATTCAGGTAAATGCTAAAGTTCTGTACTTGAGGTATAATTATTTGCCTGTCATTATGATGTATGACTCTCGATCTTGGCTTAAATGGAACAACTGAACGAGGAAGCTACAACAGCCTTACCTGCACCAATCACACGCTCAATTTTAATACAGGAGGCATCTAGCTCCTTGGCGAATTGATGGACAGCTCTATTTGGATCCTCATAGGTTTCAGGGTCAATGTAGGTTTTGGTGCCTGGAAATTTAACTGTAATGATGTAAGAAAGCATGACTGTGATGAAGCAAAGCACTTATTGTGCAGTCAGCCCAGGAATTTCATTATGCAGAGTGATCCTTGGAACAGTGAACTTGCTTCCACATCACCTGATTCACAGCAGTTTTAACAGACTACTTCAGTGTGCTGGCGCATAGGTATTATCTGCAAGCTTCTATAGGTAACATGGGATGCAGCTCACAGGTTACTAACTGAATTGCTTTTCCAGTAAATCAACAAAAGACATCCACCAAAATCCTCTGACATGCTTCTTATCAGACAGGAAGTTTAATTAAATTCACTGCTATCATGGCATAGTTCAAGCCATATTGAGGTTTGTAATGGACTTAGAAACACATTTATAAATCTATCAGTCAGTCAATCAATCAAATTAATACACTGGAAAAGAAGACATTTCATTTACAGGTATCCTACTACACTGACAGCAATATTAAAAAAAACATTTAGACATCTTACTTATTCTTTTGATTTATTTTTAAAAACCAACCACCGTTGACATATACATAAAATTAATACAAGATGTGAGGGATTGCTATCACAGAATCAAAGAGAAAACTATTAAAGACACAGTTTTATCTTCATCTTGAAGGGCAACAGAGGCCAGATATACAGGGTGCAGAGTAAAGTTAGAAAATTCACATATTTCTGGGGACTGTTAATCAAGTATGACATAAATTTTTTAAGAGGAATGGTATATAAACTTTCAGTTATAAAGCTCTGGAAGATCTTAACTGCCATGAAGAGGTAGTAGCCAATATGCCTCACAAAAGGTAGTCAAAGTTCAAACAACATAGAATCATCTTAAAAGTTATAATCTTATTAAAATGCACCCAGAAGCATGCAGGTAACAAATAATGCTATGTTAACTTTAAATCAAATTTAATTACAATAATGTATTCCAAATGTAATCATTTGGTTAAAGACAAAGGTAAGATAGATAGGCATATATTTGGTTATAGTAATGCAATGAAAAAGTTACACTGTATCCTCAAAAAAAACCAAAACAAAACAAAAAACAAACCACTTTATTGTTTTTAACAATGCCACCGAACATTCTTGTCATTAAATTTTACTATTTGGAAAACAATATATTCATTTTACACTGCAGCCTAACTGTGCTTATGTCATCACAAGTTAAAATTATATATTTGAAAAAAACAAACAAACAAACAAACAAACAAAAAAAAACCACGTAACAACCAAAAAGAAGCAGAATGTATAAAGGAAAATGGGCTTTAAAAATCTTGATTTATTCTGTTGTAGATGATTGTTTTTCCAAAATTGATTGTCTTAAACAATTATTGTTACAGTTTATAAAACTGACAGATGCTCGTTTGTTACTAAAGCTGAACATGGAAAAAAAAAAAAACACACGAAGAAAAGATAGAGGGGATAGGAAGAGAAAAGAGAGAAGAAGGAGTACAGGGAAGAGAGGGGGAGAGAAAAAGAGAGAAGGGAAGAAAACAATAGGTTAACCTCCTAGATTGGCAGGCAGATGGAGAATGAGCCATCTTCTCCCTTTTCATTCTCTTTCTTTCTTTCATTGTTTTTGGTTTTGTATTGTGATCAAAGAGCTAGATTGGAGGTAACCTTCTGCATCTCAATAGAGTTCCTGATGGTCCTTTATTCAAGCTGTCATAAAACCTTTTGACAGGTCATAAAAACGTGAAATACTGCCTAGCTTGGATTCCAAAGACATTGTGAGAAAAAATGGTAGGAGGAAACAAAATGTAAATTGGAATTGCTTCACTAAACTCCTCCATTGTGCTTATATCTTTAAATGTAGCATTTGGGGCCATAGAGAGTTGAGTGGCCTGATACAAATGGTTAGACATTCTATTAAATTCAGTGCTTTAAAAGCAAGTAAAATGGTTGCTTTCAAGTTTCTGTAAAGATTCAATCTGGTGTCTTAGCACCTAGGAAAATTGTCTGTATACTAAAGGGCACCAACTTATAAATAGCTGGTAACCAAAATGCTGCATTCTCTGTATTTTAGATATAGTTATAAAATCAAGTACAATGCCTGGTTCTCATCAAATGACAGGAAAATATATCCTTGTAAAAAAGATGATTCAAAAATATCAAGCATTTACCAATACATGATATATTAAGATAACTTTATTTCTTCTTATTGGTTTAAAATAACAGATGTTTTGAAATAAGAAAATACTGACATGATTTTTTTTTTCAATTCTAGTCTGTTGCTTATCCCAATTTAAGTGTTCAACTGTTTAAAATTTAATATCTCATTAACATTTCTCATAAGAGTTAAAAATCTTAAAACCACCATTGATATTTTTCTGTACAGATGAAGAATATTTATATATAATAAGCTTATCATATATATGTTAGCAAATATAACATGCAGCTATATAGGTCAGAACCAACTTGATGGCAATTAACAACAACAACAATACTATTTCTAATTACATAGATGTGAAGTGTGAAAAATTGACGGCATCAAAATATTAAAACTGAACGATGAAAATTAGGCATAAGGCTATATTGGACAAGCCAAATATCATATTACCATCTGCATTAATGTGCAAGTTAAAAGCAAATAAACTAAAATATATTTGATAATTTAGGAATGTATCAGATATATTCAAAAAAAGAGAAGGCAAGTGACATACTAATTAAGAAAATATTAAATAACTTGCTATCAAATTCACATATGGTTAAGATGCATGATTCTGGGAATTAAGAGTATCATATTACTCTTCTATATACACTTTACAATAGATATAAAAATTGAGACATTCAAGTTTTGATCCTTGCCTTCCCGCCTGGGTAAGTGTTAAAAATTTTCTCTCATGTCAAAAAGAAAGAATAAAAAATGTACCCTCCATTTTTTCTGTATATCCTCTAGCTATAAATTGCCTGTGGCATTCTCATCACAGAGGTTTCTTCACAGGAAAACCTCTGCTAAATTAGCAAAAGAAAGCTCTGGCATTGGGAGTATGTCAGAGAACCCCAGGGGGTGGCAGTATCACATATCAAGAGTTGGATCCAAGTTCTGTGAGACAATTTAAACAATTTACGTTATCATCCTTAAGAAAAAGACCATAGAAGTACATACAAAACTGCTAGAGCCCCTCCCAGGACCTCCATGTAACCCCATCTGAGGGGTCCTGAGGCTTAAACTTCATTGGTTACAGGATAAAACCATTATTTGTCATACTCTGGAGTTCTCATGTGGCTGTGTAGGATAAACTTTGGACTGCTAATCCAAAGGTTGGCAGTTCAGACCCACCAGCCACTCCTCAAAAATCCTATCCAGGGCGCCTATGAGTCAGAACCAACCACAACAAAAGTCACACTTTTTGTATTTTAACTTTTTGCATCCCAGATTCTCTTCCTGTCTTCAGGGACTGGAATTCTAAGGAGATCCATATTCAATTTGGACATGTGTCATGTAAAACTATTCTTTAAAAAAAAACTAAAATCAAGGTTAATTGTTGAGTCACCAAACTAAAACACTTGAAGAAGCTTATAAATAAATGATAATAATAGAATAGTTGTTGCTGCTGTTAAGTGCCCTTGAGTTAGTTGTGACACATAGTGAAGTGACCCTATATAGGATTTCCAAAGAATGGCTAGTGGGTTTCAACTGCCAACCTTTCGGTTAATAGTCCAGTGCTTATCCTACAGTGCCACACCGGAACTCCAGCAAAGGAACAACAGTCACAATTTATGTCTCTAAACCACATATTTAAATTTTTAAAATTTAATTTTAAATATTTGTTGTTGTTGTTAAGTGCCGTCGAGTCGGTTCCGACCCATAGCGACCCTGTACAGGGTTTCCGAGGGTGTAAATCCTTACGGGAGTAGAAAGCCTAAATATTTAGGAAGTTCTAAAATGGATTCTAAATTCTTGATTGATGCCTAGCTAGTTTCATGATTTAAGGACAAAACAACAACACATAACAATATCTCTTTAGATACTGACAAAAGAACTGATATATAAAACAATAAATGATAAAATTTTTCAGCATTTATAGGAAATTTAAGAAGTTTTGGTGGCAGAGTGGTTAAGTGCTTGGCTGCTAACCAAAAGACCAGTGGTTTGAACTCAGCAGCTGTTATTCAGAAGAAAGATGTGGCAGTCTGTGTGTGTGTGTGTGTGTAAAGATTTACAGCTTTGAAAACTCTATTAGGGAGATCTACTTTGTCCTGTAGGGTTGCTATGAGTTGGAATAGACTCTATGGCGAAGGGATTTTTATTTGTTTTTGTTTTTTTTATCCGTGCATGAACAAAAACAGCAATGATTATGACTACTAAAGGAAGAATAAAATGTGTTCAGGATATTTTCAAGTATTAAAAATTAGAAAAATGGGTATTCATTAGTTTTGAAATTAACTGACTGCTACATTTTAATTTTGCCTGAACAAAGTAATGTTAGTATTTACTTAAATGGTTGTCATTTTTATTTGCAATTTACCTTGCAACAAGAAAAAGATTAATGCAGATAGGTATCTATTTTCTTACAGTCTCTGAGCTCTCTCTCTCTCCTGGATATGGTTTCTAAAATGAACACTTGCGAATCAGATGATCTAAGTGCACAGGAGAACTTTAGAGGATGGATTCCCGTTACTATATTATCTACATCTCATGAAATATCTAGTAGTCATAGACAATTTATAATAGCTGAAGAGAAAGAGGTCATAACTTAGTCTTTCATGGGTGTTTCACTCATTAGGTAAAACAAAGGGTTCCACTTCTAACTTGAAATAAAGCTTCTTAGCTAGAACATGGGCACATGCAACATTCAACAGAGTACTATTAAAATGGTATGAAACACTTGTTCAAAGTTTGCAAAAGGAAAAACTGTGACACAAAGACACCTAAATATCCTGCAGTTGTATTAAAATTTCTTATGAGTGATTACATTTCTGAATTTGTTTTTGACTCACATCACATGATTTTCATTTTAAATATCTTGTTCATTATTTAATTTCAAGAATAATGCATTAGGGATTTTTTTTTTCTTGCCAATATTGTCAACCAGATTTCTACAGTAATTGGTGTGCATAATGTTAAAGAAAACTAAACACTTACAATGAAAGTAAAGTTCTTCATCCCCTTCTTGATCAGCTTTGCTATAACCACAATGCCTGGAAAAATGAAAACAATGTTTGATAAGCAATTATATCACTTTACAAATTTAAAATCCTGTAAGACATATCTTAGTTATCTAATAATATGTTAGGTAGAGTTATAAACAAAACAAATTTCCTAGCAATGCTAATAACTCAGCAATAGCATTGCAATCCACATTATATAGAAATACTCATAAACCAGTCTCTTTAGGAGGAAAAAATGGGACCTTGTAAAATGTGGATTCATCAACGAATGAATATTTGTTTATAATTTTTCTACAAAAAAATCCCTAGCTTTTATATGATTACTACCCACTTTCTTTTCAGTAGCTAAAATAATAAGTCTTCCCTCAGGTATCTTCCATACTTATTATGATAAGAAAACAAAATCTGTGAATATAAGTAATAAAAATTAACCCAATAGAAAATACAGTATGCATTCCACTTAAAATAAAGGCAGTGACTATATTCAAACTGCATTTTGATCTTGGGAGAATCACAACTTAACTTTAAATGCCTAATCTTAGATGAAGATATTAATTCACTGTTTAACTGACATAATTCTGAAAATCAATACATTTTATACCAAAGATTACAAAAGTTTTGTGTTCTACCTTCTTCCAATTATGAAGCCAAAGACCATGAACACCAAAATGATGGTCCCTGCCACAGCGACAACAGCTATTATAATAACAGGATTCTGTTCACTGGATACAGCTGTAGCTATAAAGAGAGGAAAGAGGTTCAAAATCTCTCAAATTCATGCCAGTACTTGGAAGGAAAATTAAATATAAATAAGACTTCTGTATTCCATTTGGTTAGCATCTAATTTAGAATATATCCATATAAATTTAAATAACTGTTTACTTTGTACATTTTAAGGAAGTAGTGAAGACAATATTTTTATTCTTTTTATATTTCTCAGTCATATGTATTTGTAACACCACTCACCCACTCCATCTAGTTGATTCTGATTTACAGGGACCTCCTACAAGAGAGCAGAACTGCCCCCACAGGGTTTCTAAGACTGTAAATCTTCATGGAAGTCAATTACCACATCTTTCTCTTGCAAAGTGGCTGGCAGATTTGAACCACTAGTTCTCTGGTTGACAGTCAAGTGCTTTAAGCACTGCTTCACCAGAGTCCCTTCCATAAATATACAGGGTGATCTTTGATATAGAATTACTATAAATTTTCTGTTTATTGCTCAGCAAAACATTTGAATCTTCCATGTCTGTTTTTCTGCTATGTAAAAAGGAACCAAAACACAGAACTTGTATATTTTTCAAAGCATACTAATATACATTAAATTTTATCTCATATCATTAATATTAAATAAAATGCATCATATTATCATAGTTAATTATCAATAATTTTTCATCCAATTTAATTCAAGAAAAGAGACCAGAATTACTCATGTTAATTTCTGTAAATCTCAGCAAATGGTGTTAACTTATTTATGAAAGCAAGTGCTTTTAAAAACAAAGTGTAGACACGTCACAATATTCAGTGATTCTTCTGTGTTTGTTAAGGTAATTCTAGCTGGACTTTTATGAGATTGTAATTGGAGACAAGTGTATGTCTGCATGTCCTTTATAGCAGTTTCAATTCAGTTCTTCAGTAAGATTAAGTCACATGGCCGTATCACTTCTAATCTTCCAAATAGTAACATTTTACTTATATGCTTATTCATAATTATCAGATTTTCCCAGGAGTATTATATTTTCCACATCACTATAGACATAACAAAATACTCAAAAGGCATGTGAAACAATGAAAATGTATATTCCAAGAAATGATTCAGTTGGAATGAGGACTAAGGTGGACCAAACCCATAGTATTTCTAGTCACTGCATATGCATGCAACGGTAGGACAATTATTATGAAACATGAATTATGGTGTTGGGGAAGAATACTGAAAGTCCCATGGAATGCCAGAACAACAAACATATATGTTTTGAAAGAACTATGACCAGACTGTTCTATGTAGGATATGATGGTAAGATTTCATTTTGTGTACTTTAAACACATTGTTAGGAGGTACCAGTGCTGGAGAAGGATATACTGTTTGGTAAAGTGAGGGGTGAGCAAAAAATAGGAAGACCCTTAATGAGATAGCATGACACCGTGGTAGCAACAATGAGTTCAAACAACTGTGAGGATGGTGCAAAACTGGATAGTGCTTCATTGTTTTACAGAGGATTGCTATGAATTGAAACAGACTTAACAGCATTTAACAACAACAACAACAACAACATATAATGCCAAACTAATACAGTTTACTTCTAAATCATCAGCTATAATATTTAATTTAAAGGAGAATGGAAAATGTTTCTGGCTCTTGGTGTCAGCAAGGGACTAGGTCTCCAGAGTAGCAAATTATACTTACGTCTTGCCACAATAAACAGCAAAAAGAGATTTCTTTTGTTTAATTACAGTTTCTATATTTTATTTATTTCTGCTCCTTTTGACAAGTTATCTCTAATTTTGCATGCCTGTGCTGATAATCGATTGCTCTGTTTTGCAAACAGTAAAAATAGCTCTGATCTAAATAGTTTCTGAACAAAGGTATTATATATACTGCCTAATTCAGCACCTGCTGATTTCTTCCCTGAGGGGACTAAGCAATGACTTTAAAAATAAATACCCAATCCCCCCCAAAACAACTAAGAGATAAAAAAAAAAAAAAGGGAAAGAAAATAACTTTCAAGGTTTAATTTTTGAAATATAGCCTACTAACATCAAACAAGAAAAAAAAATGATTCTAGTATATTGTAATTTGGTTTATTTTTTGTTAATTGTATCTACCTTTTTGTATATATTAAGAGAGGAAAAAACAATGGAATATCTCAGCTCCTGAGGAAGGAAAAAATTATTCACATACATGTGGAAATTATTTCCATTCAATCAATGTGTCCCATGGGTCTAATTCTTTGCCTGTCTTAGGCTCAGTAATTATTTTACCTTTAGAAACAGAACAACAATAAATACTCAGAACTCAGGTGAATGTTGAACTATAATATGTAGACGTGTGTTTATGTTTCTATATATAGTTAGAACAGAGATGGATGGAAATATATCTTTTAACATCTATCCTTTTGAAATAGTAGGGACACATTTTAATCTTTTCACAGTTAACATTTATGCTAATATTTCTAGATACACATTTTAAAACTAATTTGTGCATGTAAAATCACCACACTCTGGTTTAAAAATTTAAAAGCAGTAGATGTCACTCTGAATAGATGGAGATTTTAGAATGCTTGTGTAGTGGAATAGTTTAACTTCTCTTTCTCAACACAGTTTAATAAGTGATTTCTCTCAGATCAAATCTTTCCTTTTGCCCTACCCCACAGCACAGCAAATTGCCACTCTCAAAGCACTGTGCCATGTGTGATATCTGAGCTCAACTATATAGCTGTAACTTCTGCACAGCTCTCTTTTTCAGTACACTTTAAACTGAAAGCAACAAATGTCATGTCCCTGTATAGTCCCAATTTTTACTACAGTGCCTTTGCTATATCAGTGATAATTAAAGGGTGGTCTGGAAAGCCCTGAAGGTTCTTAAGAATTTCCAAAAGATTCCACAAGGTTAAAAACATTTTCATATGATAAAAAGATGTCATTTGCCTTTGTCATTCTCATTTAGTCATGAGTACAGAGTGGAATTTTCCAGAAACTACATAACCTATGTCATCATCACTCTAATGGCAAATCATCACTCTAATGGCTAATGAAATATATTCTGTTTGGTCATGTGTTTGACAAGATTCTCAATTTTAATTTAAAAGGTGGAAAAAGATTGATAGATACAACCCATGTAAGCAAAATCTTTGGGTTACTCAATAATTTTTATTATTATAAATGGTTTATGAGAACAAAAATAATTTAAATTTATTGAGACTTTTTTGCACTTTATCTATATTAACTTATTTAATCCTAAATACTTTCTGAGCTGAATACTGCTATTATTGCAGTTCGGGTATGGATAAGTAGTTCATCTAAAGTCAGACAGCTGAGCATTGCAGAGCTGAGATTTTAAACCAGGTCTGTGTCTGTTTTGTTTGATGACTGAAACACCCATTGATTGTTTATTTATTGAGTGTATTTATGTGCTTTATATGCATGTGAAAGGTGGGCGGTGAATATGGAAGCTCATAGTAGAAGAACCAACACATTTGAATTATGGAGTTGGTGAAGAATATTGAAAATATCATATCTTCTAGAAGAACAAACAAACTTGTCTTAGAAGAAATATAGCTAGGAAGCCAGTATGGTCAGACATTTTGTGAAGAGGGATCAGTCTCTGTAGAAGGGCATCATGCTTGGTAAATTGGAGCATTAATGAAAAAGAGTAAGACGCCCCCCCCCCCAAAAAAAAAAAAAAGATGGACTGGCAGGGGCAACAACAAAACAAAAATCATAAGGAAGGCACAGGACTGGATGTATTTCGTTCTGGGGTGCATAGGATTGCTATGATTTGGAACCAACTCAATGGCACCTAACAAAAACAACATGTGCCAAAGACTACTGGCAAGACAACAGTGAGGCGATATGAACTCTTCTCTCATCAATTTTTTATTCCACTAGGGATAATATTCTGATGATAAAAAAATCACCAAATTCTTCCCAAGTCAGAAGTCTATTTTATAATATTAACATCCTGTGATCTTTTGGGTTACACTACATAAACCTAATTTCTTTTATCTTTAGTTATTTCATTTTTAAAATAATGAAGATAATAACTATGGCTTTCACCAATCAGTAAATAATAATAGTTTATTCCAATATTCTCCGTTTACAAATTCAGGGAAGGGCATGCATTTATTTTGAGTGTTTTTAAACCCAAAGTTTGGATTGATAAAGAACATTTAGGTGAATGTGAAATAATGAATGTTTCTAACCTAAGCTTAAACCCTTTATTAGAACAGAAAAATACAGCATTTGAAGTGCTTTATTATATTATAAATCACTGAGATTGATAGGAATTGAAAACTACTACAACACACTTTGGCGTATGATTCATTCAAATGTTTCAATGTTAAAATCTTATAATAAAATGCTGTAATGCTTTTGGGAGCCACTGAACTTAGATGCTATTACTTTGGGTTATACACATTCTATTTTAAAATGGTAACAGTCAACGATGATGACTGTTATCAGTCATCACATCTAGTTACAGGATTGTTTTAAAATTAATGTCTTTGGTGTCTATAATTATCTAAATTATTTATATTTCAAATTGATTTCAACGTGTTTTTAATGTGAGACTTACTTTTCAATTTTAAAATTGAAAAAATGTTTTAAAAGATTTTAAAACAAGCAATCATTAGTTGATACAAAGAGTATTTATCAATCTACTCTACCATTTAAAAGATCTACACAAACTTTTCTCTAAAGGCAAAATAACTTAATCAAAATTGATTTCATTTACTTAGATTTTTTTTAATTGGGCAAAGAATAATATACAATATTTAAAATTTTTTTATATGTTTTTATAATTTATTTAGAATTTTGTGTGAACACTAGATTGGCAAGGAGATGACCTGGTAGTAGCTAGGTGTACTTAGTGCCTTGTAACCTAAGGAAAAGTGAAAAGCTACAAAATCCATAAACACATCCTGAGATGCCAATCTGCTAAAAGGAAGGTAGGTGTTCTGAGCCTCTACATCAACAGTAAACTAGGAGATAAATTGCAATAAATGATGGCTTGTTTGGTGTATGGTATACCATATGTGGGAGTCCTGGTGTGGTGCTGTGGGCTAATGCATCAGACTGCAAAGTTGTTTAAACTGCAAGGTTGGTGGTTCAAGCTCACCAGCTGCTCCTAGGAAACCCTATACAGGGTCGCTATGGTTTGGAATCTACTCGACGGCACTTAACAGCATACCATATGTTAGGAAGTCATGGTGGCATAATGGTTTTGATCTCTGCTGCTAACCAATAGGTTGGCAGTTCAAATTCACTCGGTGGTTCCATGGGAGGAAAATCTGGCCATCTGCTTCCTTAAATATCATAGCCAAGAAAACCCTATGAGGCAATTCTGCTTCATCACATGAGATCATTAGGAGCTAAACATCTACTAGACAGCACCCAACAACAACGTATTATTTGTTATAGTGTGTATGTTTATGTACACGTACATGTATCAACACAAACAGTATATATATACACAGTATGTGCTATGATACAGTGCTACATTATAAAACAAAAAATGATAATGAGGCTTCAAAGATACTGGTGATGCTCCATTTTTATTATTTTTAAGGTAAGTGGAGGACACAGGGGTATTTATTTATTTTCTGTAAAACATTAAAACCCAATCCCACTGCCACTGAGTTTATTTCGACTCATTGCGAACCTACATAGGGTTTCTGAAACTGTAAATCGTCATGGGAACAGACAGCCTCATCCTTCTCTTGATAGTGGTTTGAATGGTCAATCTTTTTGTCTTTTCTTTAGCTATCCAGCACTTATCCCACTGCACTATTAGGGCACCTATCACATATATACTTTAAATATGTTTGTGAATAGGTTTAAATATTTCAAAACAAAATAAATGAGATAAAAATAAATATAACTTCTAATACCTACTTTCTGAACTCCAATATTTTAAATCCAGCTATATAGTCAGTAGCCTAAGTTAACATAGGCTCTTAAATATAATCTTTCTCCTGCACACTCCAGCATACTGGCCTCATTTGAGGTTTCTATGAAGGAAAAAGCTTTGACTGACACCAGTAGGGTCACTGTGAGGTCTACAAAACAGACTGTGTTAACATATCATTTGAATGAGTCTTTATTGTTGCTAACTTTTTTTTTTTTAATCCCATATTAGTTAAACTTCTTTAAGTCAAGAGTTTCTAACTTAACATTAATGCTGTGCCAATTCTTTACAAAATGCATAGACAAAACATTAACCAAAACCTATTGCTGTCAAGTCAATTGCAATTTATAGCCTGTTACTGTTAGGTGCTGTTGAGTTAGTTCCAACTTACAGGAACACTACATAAGACTTTTGAGGTGATAAATCTTTACGGGAGCAGAAAAGCTCATCTTTCTCTCAGAGAGCCGCTAGTGGGTTGGAATTGTCAACCTTATGATTAGCCGTCCAATGCTTATCCTATAGAACCACCAGCACTGTAATTCATAGCAACCATATATTCATTGTTTTATTTTGGTGCAAATCATCACCTTCCACAATGAAGAAAACAGAGAGAGTAAAAATCCAAACCAAATGTGGTAATTACCTTCAAACATTTTACCTGTAGCTTCCTCTAGTGTAGCAACATCCAGTCTAGGACTGTAATTTCCATAACCAGCAGCAGTAAAAGCTCGAATCTGGAAAACATACACTGTTCCTGGCTTCAGATTATTAATAGAGGCTGAAGTGGACTTGGTTTTTACTGTCGAGTAGGTCCGTTCCCTTTGATCCTAGGAACAATACATGCAGGGTATATTTAATTATGATTGCAACCAGGCAATTTGACAGTCAATTCTTGCAATTTATTTTAATTTGCTGCATTGTTTTTTATAAAGGCTGCATTGTACCCTGTGGATTATTAAAACATCTAGTTGTTTCTAGGATAACATAAAATTCAAATGTGAAACATATGCCTTTTGCTCTATAACTTTCGAAGAGAAATCATTTTGTAAAAGCATACATGATATTTTGAGACTTCTTTGTTGATACAGGGCAATATCTTATTAACTATAATATGTGTATACCTGTAAAATCTACAGTTCAGAAGAGTTTCTTACTTCATAATATCATTTTAAAGTTTTCTGAACGTTACAAAGAAAACAGAAAGCAATGTGATAAAATTTAAGAAAAGTTTTCAACTAGAAATTCAGTAAACATCATCACACTGACTATCAATGTTTTCATTAAAAAGTGATTTTACACAGAATAAAACACTAATACAAAATAGTCTTACTGAATGCTTTAAATTAAAACTATTGATAATATAAATGTTAAAGTACAATAAAATTTAGAGTGTAAGGCTATTTTAAAAGTGCCCATTAATTCACTTCCTTAATTTTTCAGATGTGGAAACTGAGTCTCACAGAGTTGTTAAAACAATAGAACAATTCTATTTTATATGGATCAAGCATATTTCCCACTAATATCATATAATAAGTCTAAGAATAAAATCAATATGAAACTAATTCAGTCATATAAAAACTCTATCACAATAATATTCAAATGAATCTGTATTTAAGGATTCATTGATATAACTCTTATAGATTATTTATTAAAAAATGCATAAAAAGAAAGACACGCCAAAAAGTTCCATCTTATTCATGCTTTAATAAATATTTGTGTTCAACTATAAGTGTCTGTCAGTAAAGCTATTCATTGAAAATTGAAAATGTCAGTCTGGTTGTTTTTACAATACAGTACAGTATAATACAATTCTACTATACTCTCGGCAATAATTGCCTAATTTGTAAATTTAGTAAATATAGAGATGCATTCTGTTTCTGTTAGGCAAAACTGAAAAGCAGCAATTTGAATTGATTTATTCCAGAGCAATAATCTGAAGAATAGTTGTACTATGAAAAATTTTACCCTCATTTACAAGTATATATATATTATCTGAAAGGAAACTAAATTGCTTTTCAAATCTGATACAATTTCAGGGAGCACTATAAGAGCTCAATGAAAAACAGATATGACAAAAACAACATTTAAAACAATAATGTCCTTTGAAACAAATCTGCTGGGGCAAGTAATATATTTCTTGGTGCAAAAATAAGATATTCACAACATACCTTTGACAATGGAAGTCATAACAGAAATGTAAGAAAATTATATAAACTTAATTTGGACATTAAAACTAACCTCACTTTAAACTACTTTTTCTTTCAAGGAAAAACAAAACAATTGTATCTATTATCAAACATGCATCTCAATTTATTCAATCAAGTTAATTCAACCCCACAGTTTCTTCAAAACTATTAATTTGTTGATGTTGTAGTTAGTTGCCATGGAGTTGATTCCAGCCAATGGTGGCTCCATTTGTCCAGGGTAGAACTGCTCCATAAGGTTTTCAAGGCCTTTCAGAAGCAGATGGGAACAAGTGTCTTCTAAGCACCTCTGAGTGGATTCAAACTCACTTTCTGTTACTAGTTAAGCACTTAACAGTTTGCTCCACACATGGTCAGCCTCTTTCTCTCTCTTGGCACTTCAGCTAACTCAGTTAAGTCAATAATAGTAACACTTAATATTACTACTGATTAGACTTTATAACAAATTATGCTGGTATTATCACTACTACTATGATTAGAAGTAAACATGTATTAATGGTTTTAACTAATAGTCTTAATACTTGAAACCTTGAATCGGGTATTTCTATATTGTGGGTCCTAGCTTGTGATTTGTGAACTGAATATAATTTTTTAAATGCTGTTTTTCTATATCCAGATGGGGTAGAAATAAATACACTCATAAATGTTTTACTATTTACTAAAATTTAGTCATTATAAGAAAGATAAAAGGACAAGTGCTTGGATTTTAGCCATTCAATCTTCTATGGAATGCAGGGATATAAAGAAGTGGTGGACATAGTTAATATAACATATAAAACACATTTCAGAAGCATTTTAAATAAACAGAAAATGAGAATGGCTGTGTGAAAAAATAAGTGTCACTTAATAAGATTTCCCATATGTTGGACACTGGACTTGGCACTATTTCTACATTATGTAATTTTCAGGATATCCTCTGATGGTAAAGTCTGCAAAATATGACTTTCTTTAGTTGACAAACTATTCTCAGTTTTATCAATTAATAGCCATTTGAGGACATTGTTATTATCATGGAAATCATATAGTAAATAAATCATTATGGGTTCAAACAGATGTACTAAAAGAAATATATTCCATTAATGAGTTGAGCTATATAGTTTTTATAGCACTAAAAGAAGCTACTTAACATTATGATACCAAAAATTTAGTAAATAAATATGTTACAAATGGAATATCTTCATTTGTATAGCACAGAAAGTTAATACTCAGAAATCACAATGACATTAACGAGCCAGAGATTCAGGGAGATAGTTATTAAAAATTGCTAAAATTAACTATGAATTTAGAAGTAGCTCCAAAGAGTTGGCATAATGACCAACTTTAGTCTCGAGTACAGTAGGATGACATGAGACACAGCACATCGTTGCACATTTCAGCTGCTCTTAGCACTTACTTTCTCATAATACTTGATTTCATATTCGGTGATGACTCCATTGGGATGCTCTGGTTCCTGCCAGGAAAGCTCCACACTCCGCTGCAGCACTCTCTCCTTCATTACTCCACTCACTTGCGAGGGAGCTGTTTGGACAAGATGTGTCAATAAACAATGAGAAAATTCACTGGATGCCTCAAATCAAATGTCACAACTGATCAGTCCCATGCTGTGCCAGTTTCATTTAGGTAAAAGAAAGCACCTTTTCATAGCTCACAATTCAGAAGCTAATGAATATTCAAACAGGACCTTATTACTGTTCATAAACCTTAATAGAAATTTAAATTAAAGTGCAAACAGCAGAAGATAACATTGTTCAAGTTAGTGAAAAATGGAAATGATGGGGCTGAGAATGACAATTAAGCAAATGAATGCTAATTAAGGCCAGAAAATATGATTTCAGATTAATCTCCAGTGATAACTAAGTCTAAATATTTATTTCACATGCAATGGTAATGCATTTTTAAAAAAAAAAATGTAACTAATACAGAAGCAGTATATGAAATGGCTACTTTAAGCTTCAAGTAAAGAGAGCACATGCAATTTTTTTTTTTTTGCTTTTATATTTCATACATTTATGTTAGTATGTATGTGTGTATTTCCAAAAAATTTAAATTAACCCTCGAAACATTTATACAGGTCATTAGGTCAATATACAAAAACAAAAAAGGTTAAGTTGTTGATATTTAAGTTTGTACAGACACATAACACATATAAATCATATGCAGATTCTTGTACCTGCAATTCACATTTACATAAACCAAATTCCAAACTTTTATAGAAACAAATCATAGCCACACATTTGCTTTCCCTTTACATGTACATAATATGCTGAGAGGACTCTCATTCTAATTAGTGGCACATATTCTTTTTGGTAGCTACGATAGGAATGAGGAACTCTGGTAGAGTAATGGTTAAGAAGCAGGCTGTGAACCTCAAAGTCACAGTTCAAAACTACCAGCTGATCCACAGGAGAAAGATGAGGCTTTCTGCTCCCGTAAAGAGTTATAACCTCAGAAATCCTATACAGGGTTGTTATGAGTCGGAACCGACTCCACAGCACATAACCACCACCACCACCAAGATAGAAACGTAGCAAACTAATATGCTTGGTGATGATTAACTCCTTGTCTTCTCTGCCTAAATGACTACGCTTCCTGGCTTTGTTAAATTTCAGCAGGGTCATTGTACTTCAGGGATCATGCTCTACCTCATTGGGAAAAATACTTTCAGGCTGTTAATTTTCAAACGTTCAAAATTGCTAATAATCCTGCTGACAGAAAAGCAAATATATAGGACCAGAGCTGTTTAAGCAAGCCTCTGGTGTCTATTCCTTTGGTTTTATTTTGTTTCTTAACATTTTCTTGTATCCATGTCTAGAAAGCACATTTTCCACTTATTTCTTGCTTAGCAATTCTGAGAAAGAATACAGAAGATTGATGATTCCTATTTCCTCTCAGATTACTAACAAAAGCATAACTAGGTCAGATTAAATGGGACAATTTTCCCTTGAGGGAGATGGAGATGAAGTACTCAACAGATTGTGTTTACAGATGAAATGCAGTTCTGATAAACTTCCAATGCAGCCTATTTCTAATAAAGAACCATATTTTTGTCACAACTTTTGAAATTTGAATGTATTCAGTGATGAAGAATATGGATCTAAAACGGTATGTCTCTCCATTCGAAATATATGTATCATATCAGAGAAGATTGCAGATTTCAAGAGGCCTCTTTCCTCAGGTTATAGCTTTGAGAAACATATACTCTAACTAATTGTGAAGTGAGAGTCTATTTAAAAATAAAAATGGTTCTACACTGACTGTTTACTAATGTGATTTTTTTTTTCCTACTTTCTCCTTCACCCAAGTAAATATGAGCCTAGCCTCTCATTTGTGGCTTACCATTGATTCCACTCCCATCCTTGGCAACCATCAAATAATATTTCTTTTACTGTGAAAACCTTTTCTTGACTTTTTATAATACTGGTCTTATGAAATATGTGTTCTTTTACGATAGAATTATTTCACTTTGCATAATGTGAGCATAAAAACACAATTTTATACTAGTAATAGTTCAATGAGAAGGTTCATTTTTTAAAAAAAGACATATACTTAAGAAATGATACCTAATTGCTTAACTTTTTTAAAAAGAATGTAATTCAGAAAAAAAAATCTGTATTTTAACAATTCTTTTAAGAAAAATTTAAAAAATGGATGTAGCACAGGTGAAAACATAAAATTGATCAATGTGTTGAATTACCAATATGGCTGCTGGTATTTCATCAAGATGTACAACTTATTTATGTCATAGAGAAATAAGATGAGGTTGCTGTTGTTAAGTGCCATCTAGTCGGGTTCTGACCCATAGCGACCCTGTATAGTGTTTCCAAGGAACAGCTGATGAACTTGAACTGCAGTCCTGGTTCAAGTGGACTCTACAGTCCAGCGCATTAACAAACAGCGCCACACCAGGCCTCCAGAAATAAGTTGTTGTTGTTGTTAAGTGCCGTTAAGTCGGTTCTGACCCATAGAAACCCTGTCTAGCATTTCCAAGGAGCGGATGGTGAACTTGAACTGCCAACCTTACAGTTAAAGTGGCTTTGCAGTCTGGTATATTAACCCACAGCGCCACAACAGGACTCCAAGTTTGTTGTTGTTGTTGTTATGTGCCAAGTTAGCAGGATATAAATTAGATAGCTAGTATACGTAAAACTTCAAATCTCCTTCAAATACCACATGATTTTCAGTGTAAATCAACCTATGTATTATACACTTTACATGATTTTTATTTCTAAAAAGGATGGTGAAGGAGGCAGGAGAAACTGAATGTTGAAGGTTATGTCGCAGATAAGCGGCATAAATGTCCTCACTTAACTCTCTGCAATATAGAAGCAAGATTTGACTATAAAATCAGACTCCATTTCTGTAAGTTATATCTTAAAGAAGCATTCGTTATTTGGTAATCGTAACTTCATATTTCATCTTGGAAAATAACCTTTACTATTAATATTATGGTGAGTGCGGATTTGAAAAATTAAAAATGAACACTTAAAATATATTTGAAATACAAGGTATTTTCAAATGTATACCACAGCATTAAGAGTGCATTATGTTAAAATGCGTTTTTCCCTCTTTGGCACAAGGAGCCATGACTGAAAATAACTACACACCCCATTTCCTGAATAAAAAATTGTATGTATATTTTTCTTTATCTCTTGCTGATACTGTATCAATTCACACATATTTTTAAGAGGGTCAGAGACAGAAGGTCTCTGCACAAGATACTTGGTGGTGGTGGCTGTGTGCCTCGAGTCGGTTCTGACTCATAGTGGCCATGTACAGGATTTCCGAGGTTGTAAAACTTGATGTGAGCAGAAAGCCTCATGTTTCTCCCGCGGAACAGCTGGTAGTTTTGAATTGCTAACCTTGTGGTTCGCAGCCCGATTTGTAACCACTATGCTACCAGAGCTCCTCGCTTAAGGTACTTAGAAGTGGATAAGTTCATTCTCAGACAATTATTTCTCTGTCTTGTGTCCTTCCATCAATTTTGCACAAGAATGTTGACTGCAATTCCCCCTGAGTTCCAGTATTTGTGGTAGAAGGATACACAGCTGATAAATAAAAACATCTCTAAACTAGCCAGATGGAAATATTGTCACTTTTAGATCAAATTATAGGTAAAAGTTAAATTAAAGTAGCATATGGTATCCTAATCTTAAAACACAATGATTGCTGAGATTATTATATTTGATCTGTGAAATTAATATTATTAAAACAATTTCACTCTGAAAGTATCCTTACACCAAAATATTCAATTAGCCCAAGTAAGTTTGTTTCTGAAATAAAACACACACAACTAAATTATACAGATACACACATATATGTGTGTGTGTGTGTATATATATATTATTATATAATATATATATATATACACACACACACATATTAAAGAATGCTTCTTTAACATATATATATGTTGTTGTTGTTGTTAAGTGCTGTCGAGTCGATTCCGACCCATAGCGACCCTGCACAGGGTTTCCGAGGCTGTAAATCTTTACGGGAGCAAGAAGCCTCATATATATATATATACTAATGGAATATTATGACATTTAAATTTTAATTTAATAATTATAAAAATTAAATAACATGTTGTAAGTACAATTGATATGAAGATAATAAATAACAACAAATAAGTCCCCTGAATTGAAAAACATATGAAAACAAATAATAGAGAAGTTTTATAACATGAACTTTTAATGGAGTTGCTAGCAAATGATTAACAGATTAATTTTTCACCTAATTTTCTAGAAATATTTAAAGATAAATATTGATTCCAGTAAAAGAAACAGCTAAAAGTTTATCTTTAAAGACACTGCAAACATACTGGGACTATGTGACATGAAACAGACGCTGCCATAAAGCACATTATTTATCATATATGTAAGTTGCATAAATGGCAGTAAAAGATCTTGGGAAATTCAGCAAATGTTTACTGTTGTCCAAGGGTGGTAAATCTAAACTGCAGGAAAATAAAACTGATAAAGTTGACGAAACACAAGACCCAAAAATGATCTTGAATATATTCAACCTAAATTTTAAAACCATCTCAAAAGCAGATTTGATGCATTAGACACTAAAAGATCAAAAACCAGAAGAGTTAAGGGATTATATCAAGAACATCATCCATAAAGAAAGCAAAAGGTAATATTGAATAATACAAGAAGCATCAAATAAAGATGAATGGAATACAGTCACTATACCAAAACAAACAACAATAAAACAAAACAAAACAAAAATCTGGTCAATGCTCAACCATTTCAAGAGGTAATTTATGATAAAAAACCAACGGTACTGAAGGAAAAAGTCTAAGATACACTGAAAGCATTGATGAAAAACTAGTCTCCAGGCACTGAATGAACACAAATTGAAATGTTTCAACAAACTGAAGCAGAGCTGGAGGAGCTCAATGATATATATACCAAGAAATCTGGAAGACACCTACCTACTTGGCCAAATGATTGGAGAAAGTATACTTTGTGCCCATTGATAGCAGAAAGTTGAAACCCTCAACCACTAATATCACATGCAAGTAGAATTATGCTGAAGATAATTTTAAAAATAGTACAAGCAGTTCATTGACAAAGACATGCCACAATTAAAGATGGATTTAGACGATGACAGGCATTCAGGGATTTCACTTTTGATATTAGATGGATCTTGGTTAAAAATAGATACTATCAGAATGATGTTTATTTGTATTGTACTGACTATGAAAAGGCTTTTGGCTGGGTGGATCATAGTAAACTATGGATAACATTGCAAAAAACCAGATATTCCAAAACACTTAATTGTGTTCACGAGGAATCTGTACATAGGCCAAGAAGCAGTCATTTAAACAGAACATGGAGTTAATGAATGGTCTAAAATAAGAATACATGTGTGGCAGGGGTGTATCCTTTCACCATGCTTATTCAATTTGTATGCTGAGCATATCAACTCATAAGCCACCACAGTACGACAAACTGTAATACAGAAACGGCTGAAAGCATACATTGACAGAGAACTTCCAGAGGTTCAAGCCAGATTCAGAAGAGGCCGTGGAATGAGGCATATCATTGCTGATGTCTGATGGATCTTGGCTGAAAGCAGAGAATATCAGAAAGATGTTTACCTGTACTTTATTGACTATGCAAAGGCTTTTGATTGTGTAGATCATGACAAGCTATGGACAATATTGCAAACTATGATTATTCCAGAACACTTAATTGTGCTCATGAGGAATCTGCACATGGACCAAGAGAGGCAGTTGTTCAAACAGAACATGGGCACACTGAATGGTTTCAAATTAAGAAAGGTGTGCGACAAGGTTGTATTCTTTCACCATACTTATTCAACCTGTATGCTGAACAAATAATACGAGAAGCTGGGGTCTATGAAGAAAAACTTGGCATCAGGATAGGAGGAAGACTAATTAACAACCTGTGATATGTAGATGTTACAATCGTGCTTGCTGAAAGTGAAGAGGACTTAAAACATTTACTGATGAAGATCAAAGAGCACAGCCCTCAGTATGGATTACATCCCAATGTAAACAAAACAAAAATCCTCACCACTGGACAAATAACATTCTTATCAATGGAGAAAAGATTGAAGTTATCAAGGCCTTAATTCTTCTTGGATCAACTATCAACACTCATGGAAGCAGCAATCAAGAAATCAAATTGCATTAGGCAAATCTGCTGCACAAGACCTTTTTAAAGTGTTGACGAGCAAAGATGTCAGTTTGAGGACTAAAGTGTGCCTGACCCAAGCCATGGTATTTTCAATTATCTCATATACATGTGAAAGCTGGACAGTGAATAAGGAAGACCATAGAAGTATTGATGCTTTTGAGTTACGGTGTTGGCAAAGAATATTGAAATTGCCATGGGCTGACAAAAGAACAATAGATCTGTGTTGGAAGAAGTGCAGCCAGAGTGCTCCTTGGAAGCCAGGATGGCGAAACTTCGTCTCTCATCCTTTGGACATATTTTCAGGAGGGAACATTCTCTAGAGAAGGATATCATGTTTGGTAAGGTAGAGGGTCAGAGAAAAAGAAGAAAACACTCAATGAGATGAACTGGTAACATGGTAGCATCAATGGGCTCAAGCTTGGCAACAATTGTGAGGTTGGCCCAGGACCAGGCAGTGTTTCATTCTGTTGTGCATAAGGTCGCTATGAATCAGTACCAAATCGATGGCACCTAACAACAACAACACGCTGAGCAAATAATTTTTGATGTTGTATTATATGGAGAAGAATGTGGCATCCGGATTGGAGGAAACCTCATTATTAACCCTTGATACACAGATGCATATACAACTTTGCTTGCTGGAAGTGAAGATGGCTTGACATATTTACTTATGGAGATCAAAGAATGCAGCTTTCAATATGGATTTCACTTCAATGTAAACCAAATGAAAATACTCACAACTGGATGAATGCATAACAACATGATAAATAGACAAGTTTTCAAAGACTTCATTTTGCTTGGATCCACAATCAACAATTATGGAAGTAATAGTCAAGAAATCAAACAACGTATTAGGCAAATGTGCTACACAAGAACAAAGATATCAGTTTGAGGTCTGTGGTGTACATGACACAAGGCATGGTAGTTTCAGTAGCCTCATATGCATGTGAAGGTTGCACAATGAACTAAGAAGACATTAGTAGAAGAGTTGATGCATTTAAATTATGGTCTTGGTAAAGATATTGAAAGTATGATGGACTGGCCAGAAGAGCAAACAAATCTGTCTTGGAAGAAGTACAGCCACAATGCTCCTTAGATGCAAGGATGATTTGTCTTTCTCTTTCCTAAGACATGCTGTTAGGAGTATTTCATCCCTAAAGAGAGACCTCATGCTTGGCAAAGTAGGTTGCGGTTAAGTGTCATCAAGTTGATTCCACCTCATAATGACTTTGTATAGGGCTTCCAAGGAGCAGCTGGTGGGTTTTAAACCCAAATAACGTTGTTACAGTCCAGTGCTTATCCTGCAGAACACATCATGAGTCCTTGGTAAAGTATGTTGTTGCTAAGTGATATCAAGTCAGGATCTGACTTATAGTGACCCTGTACCATGTACAGGGTTTCTGAGGAGCAGCTGGTGAGTTGGAACTGCAGGCTTTTACGGCCCAAACCGACTTTGCAGTTTACCACATTAACTGGCAGCAACACACCAGAAGTCCCAGTAAAGTCCTGGTCAGTGAAAAAGAGAAAGGCCTTCACTGAGATGGACTGACCCAGTGGCAGCAACAATGAGCTCAAACATAACAATTGTGAGGATGTTGCAGGATTACACAATGTTTCACTCTGTTGTGCAAAGGGTCGCTATGAGTCAGAATCAATTTAATAGCACTTTCCACACATTAAAAATCACTTTTACAAATTTGAACAAAAAAGGTGGTGTGGAAAATAATATTTGTATTTGCAAAGAATACAAGCGGGCAAGATGGGTCAACAAACCTAAAGGAATTTTAACATGTATTTAAAGTGGTTACATTTATTGACATACATTAGATTTCCAATGTGCTGTTAGAATGTTGTTCAGTATTGTTCAGTACCATTGAGTTAGCTCTGACTCACAGTGACTTTGTATAGAGTATCTAAGGAACAGCTTGTGGGTTTGAACTGTAAATCTTGTGATTAGCAGTTCAGTGCTTACCCTACAGTATCACACCAGGACTTCAGATTTACATTCATTAAACATAAAAAGCGAAAATAAAAACACTTTAGAAGTGTGCCAGAAACAAATCTGATACTACCAGAAATATTCTTTCACTGAACACTTTAGCTGCTATATATATTATCAGTATGGAATTCAATTTTATCAATCCTTTGAAACAGCAAATGTATTTATTATTAGAAGCTTAGTATTTTACAACATACAAATTTTAGCTTTCTTGCACTTCTTACAGGTGTTTCATTTTTGGTCAAACATATAAAAAATATACAAATGTACTTCAATAACAAGACACTATTCTGTATAAGTACATAGTCCAGTGAAATATCATGAAGCATATTAATCACATTTCTGTGGTACATAGGTATATATATATATATAAATCTAACATATGATTTCACTAAACTTTAATTTCCTGGCTGTGAAAAAAAAAAAAACAGTCAGTTAAAATATTATGAACAATAAGTAAGAAGTTTTAGCTAAACAAAAGTGCAGGACTATAGGAAATTGCAGGGACTATAGGAGTCTGCAGCACATAAAAGCAATCTATTGGCAAAAGATAGCTGCCATTTTTTTGTGGGGAAGGAGGATTTTAGAGAAGCATGCTCAGTGACTAAAACCAACAGATAAAATTTCATACTATAATAAGTACTGTTGTTGTTATGTGCCATCGAGTGGGTTCTGACTCAAAGTGACCCTATATACAGTTTCCAATGATTGGCTCATGGGTTTGAATCACCGAACCTGATGTTTAAACTAACCTTACGGTCCAGTGTTGACCCTATATCACTCCATAATAAGTACTGTGGTGGTGGTGGTGGTGGTGTGCTGTGGAGTCAATTCCAACTCATAGCGATCCTGTGCAGGATTTTCGAGGCTGTAAATCTTTATGGGAACAGAAAGCCTCTTCTTTCTCCTTTGAAATGGCTGGTAGATTCAAACTGCTGACCATGAGATTAGCAGCCCAACTCAAAATCACTGAACTACCAGAGCTCCGTAATACGTACTATAGTTGAAAAAAAAAAGTTAGTGGTAGATGAACTGATCTTTTTTTTCCCAAAATAATTTTTTTTTCTATTGTTAGCTATTTACTATGGCAATTAGTATGATGTTTAATTCAAAATGTGAAAGTACACAAGGTAATATGATATATGACAAAATGAACTTTTGTTAAAGGTTAAAGGGTATTTAATAAAATGACAACTTGAATAAGAACTGAAAACAAAATATGAATAATGTGAAAAAAATGAATATGATATTGAACTGATAAATCAGGAAAATGAAAATATTATGGATAGAAGCCAAGTAAAGTATATATGGGAGTAAGCACAAGAGACTTCAGTAGGGCACTAATACACACACACAAATACATGTTTATGTTGTTGTTAGGGGCCCTTGAGTCAGTTCCATCTCATGGCAACTATGTGTACATCAGGATGAAACACGGCCTGGTCCTATGTCATCCTCACAATTCTTGTTATGTTTGAGACTACTGCAGCTGCTACTGTGTCATTCCATCTAGCTGAGGGTCTTTCTCTTTTTTGTTGACCCTCCATTTTACCAAGCATGATGCCCTTCTCCAGGGACTGGATTTTCTTGACAGCATGTCCAAAGCATATGAATTGAAGTCTTGCCATTATTGATTCTAAGGAGTAATCCAGTCAAATTTCTTCCAGAACAGTTCTTCATTCTTTCTGGCATTCTACAGTAGTTTCAATATTCCTCATCAAAACCATAGGTAATGCATCGATTGTTCTCAGGTCTTTCATATTCATTATCAAACTTTCACATGGACATGAGGCATGTGAAAATACCATGGCTGGAGTATGGTGCAATTTAGACCTCAAAGTGACATCTTTGCTCTTTGACAGTTCAAAGAGTTGTGTGATTTTTTTTTTGTTATACATTTGTCTGCAATATGACATTTGATTTCTTGACTGCTGATTCATGAGCCATGATGGTGGATTCAACAAAAATGAAATTTTTGACAACTTCAATCTTTTTCCCCCCCATTTATTGTGATGCTACTTATTGGTTCAGTTGTGAGGAATTTCGTTCTCTTTACATTAAAATGTAATACATACTGAAGGCTGTATTCTGTGAGCTTATCAGTAAGTATTTCAAGTCCTCTTTGATTCCAGCAAGAAGGTTGCATCATCTGCCTATTATAGGTTGGTACTGAATCTTCGTCCAATCCTGATGCCACCTTCTTCTTCATATATTCCAGATTCTCAGATTATTTGCTCAGCATACAGATTGAATAATGATGGTGAATGGGTATAACCTTGATATACACCTTTTCTGATTTTACATCATTCAGTACATTTTGTGTTCTGTTTGAACTATGACCTTTTGGTCTATGTACAGGTAACTCATGAGTGCAATTAAATGTTCTGAAATTCCCATTTTTGGCAATATTATCCACAGGTTATTGTGAATGAAACAGTCAAATGTCTTTGAATAGTCAATAAAATACAAATAAATAGCTTTTTGGTAGTCTTTACATTGGACAATCTCTTTGATATCTCAAGCGAGTAAAGTTTTGCTAAAGGTAATACAGAAACGGCTACAATCACACATTGACAGAGAACTTCCAGAGGTTCAAGCTGGATTCAGAAGAGGCCGTGGAACGAGAGATATCATTGCAGATATCCGATGGATCTTGGCTGAAAGCAGAGAATACCTAAGGATGTTTACCTATGCTTTATTGACTACGCGAAGGCTTTCGAGTGTGTGGATCATGACAATCTATGGATGACATTGAGAAGTATGAGTATTCCAGAACACTTAATTGTACTTCTGAGAAATCTGTACCTGGACCAAG
>NW_006408703.1:5428510-5429355 GCF_000296735.1 Chrysochloris asiatica
CTGCTACCATTTTTTAATTAGATCAGAAAAAAAGTTAACTTGTATGAGATATTAATTATATTTTTAGATGACGTCCACATTCTGTTGGGTCACCTTTCTTTAGAATAGGAACAAATATGGAACTCTTTCAGTCAGTTGGCCAGGGAGCTGTCTTCTGAATTTCTTGGCATAGACAAGCAAATGTCTTTGTAGCTGTATCACTTTGTTGAAACATTTCAATTTGTATTCTGTCAATTTGCTGGAGTTCTGGCTGTTACCAATGCCTTCAGTTGCAGCTTGGATTTATTCCTTCAATACAATTAGTTCTTGATCCTATGCAAACTCTTGAAACAGTTGAGCATAATTCAATTCTTTTTGGTACAGTGACTGTGTATTCCTTCCATTTTCTTTTGATGCTTCCTACTTCATTCAATATTTTGCCCATAGAATCCTTCAATATTTCATCTTAAAACTTGAATATTTTATTCTTTTGGCTTGAGAAACTCTCATGCATGTTCTTCCCTGTTGGTTTTCTGTCTCCAGGTTTTTATAAAATATTATATTTTACTATAATATTTTACTTGTCTTCTCAAACTTCCCTCTGCAATTTTCTGTTCTGGTCTTTTCATCAAGTTTCTTCAAGTTGTTTATACAATAAGCACTGGACTGCGAACCACAAAGTTGGCGGTTCAAGCTCACAGCCACTCTGCGGGAGAAAGATGAGGCTTTCTGCTCCTGATGATTGCTTCAGAAAGCCTACACAGAGTCATTATAAATTGGAACGGACTCCACGACACTTAGCAACTTAACTTTCAAAAAGCAAGTTTCCAAATCTCTTCTGAAAACCATTTGGTCTTTTTTTTTTT
>NW_006408703.1:5430965-5432205 GCF_000296735.1 Chrysochloris asiatica
TATATGGTTTCTGGGGAGTGACAGGTGGGTTTGAATGCATGACTTTGGGTTATGCTACAGCACTACACCATGACTTTTTAGTAGAACTGTCATTGCTGATGTTGTTGTTAAATGCCATCTAGTCGGTTCTGACTCATGGCAATCCTGTATAGGCTTTCCAAGGAGTGGCTGGTGAGTTTGAACCACCTGCCTAGTGCTTATCCTACAGTGCCACAACACAATGCTGAAATAGCAGGTCTAAAAATAGAAAATCTACAAAACCCACTAACTGCTCCCCAGAAACCATACAGAGTGTCCCTATGAGTTGCAACTAACTTGACAAAACTTTACAGCAACAACAATAAAACAGATCGTTTCCTCAAAGTAGCTGTCGCAACCCAGATCTATGCACATCAGCAGTTAACTACCTTCTTCATTAGCTTAGTTCTTTTTAGCATAAATGGTAGTTGTTGTTGTCAAGTGCCATTGAGTTCATTCAAACTCATAGAGACCCTGTACAGGGTTTTCTGAGGTGAGCCAGAACCACGACCTTGCTGTTCAAACTGACTTTGCAGTCCATAGCATTAACCCACAGTGCCACACCAGGACTTCAAAAAACTTTCTTTTATTATTATAATATTCATGGCATTACTGCATTGCATAGTTTACAAACATCCTAATGCACAAATCATCCCTTTTCTTAACTGCTGCTACTGCTCTTTTTATTTTTGGGGTGAAGAAGCTAAGACTTATGGAAACTAAGAAGCATCCAGTCAGAAAAGGTTATGTTTTAGAATTGATTCACAGAAGAGGTCAATGATTGATAAAATTGTAAATAATTTGTGTTTAGGACCAATGGCACTTAGTTGCTTTCTCCCTAAATTTCATCTCTTTGACCTTTAAAGAATTTTACCTAGAGATTTGGCTAATAAGGGGCTATTTCCCTCAATAATTAATTAAACATCCAAATAATTTACTAATCATATGATGACAAGTTTTACTTTTAAATGGGAAATTATCATACAATATTAAAAAAGAACAAAATAGTACTTAATGAAAAGTGAGACTTCTTCCCATCTGGTACCCATTTCATAAAGTTACTATTCCTTAAATCAACAAACCTTAGCAATTTCTTGAACATTCCTCCAGAAACAGCCCACTTATAATAAGTATATATGTTTTTTTTTCACCATTGGTATTATTCTAAAGCATAGCTTAGATTTTATTTTTCCATTTATACTGTCCACTATTGTTTGCATCA
>NW_006408703.1:5433990-5449075 GCF_000296735.1 Chrysochloris asiatica
GTGAGTGCCTCTTGTGCTGCCTCACTTTCTTGAAAGATTTCAATTTTTATTCCATCAATTCCTGGTGCCTTGTTCTTTGCCAATTCTTTCAGTGCACTTTGGACTTCCTCCCTGAGTCAATATTTCATTGGCTCTTATTCATATGGTACCTCTTAAAATGGTTGAACATTAACCGTTTCCTTTTGAATGATTCTGTGTATTCCTTCCATCTTCTCTTGATGCATTCTGCATCATTCAATAATTTGCCCAGAGAATCTTTCAGTAACGAAAGTCGAGGCTTGAATTTTTCTTCAGTTCCCCCCAGCTTGAGAAATGCTAACCATGTTCTTTCCTTTTGGTTTCCTAGTTCCAAATCTTTGTATGTTTTATTATAGTACCTGGTTGTATCTTCTCGAGCTGATCTTTGAAATTTTCTGTTCAGCTCTTGGACCTCTTCAATTCTTATACCACTATTATGGTAGTGATGCCAAAATGACTGTTTATAAGATTTTGGTATTTCAGAAGATATTTATGATTCTTATTTTCATAAATCCTAGCTTATGTGTATCGATATACCTATAAACTAAAAATCTATGCTGATCTACCTTTTAAGACTTCCTAATACACCATGGAGTCCTGGTGTGGTGCTGTCAGATGAGCACTGGACTGATAAAACCAAGGTTGGTGATCTAAACCCATTGGCAGCTCATTGGAAATACTACATACGATTGTTATGAGTCAGAACTGATTTGATGGCTCTTAACAACAGTAATAAGGAACTCTGGTAGCATAGTGGTTACAAGTCAGGCTGCCAACTCAAGGTCAGCAGTACGAAACTATCAGCTGTTCCATGGGAGACAGATGAGGCATTCTGCTCCCATAAAGATTTATAGCCTCAGAAACCCTATGCAGGGTCACTATGAGTTGGAACCGACTCCACAGTACTTAACAACAACAACAACAACAGTAATAGCAATGCACATGATCAGAGATGCCATTATCACCCAGTTACAATGGAACTTGGCATCAAGTGATTCTTTCTTTTACAAAGCTGCAAGGAAACTGTTGGAAATCTAGTACCGAATATTAATCTCATGAGGAGAATAAAAGAAGCCGGACTGATATACAAGCAGTTTATAATCCATTGCTAGCCTAAAAATAGATAATTTTGAATTCTGGTTGAAGCAGTTTCAGTAAAGAATGTCGCTATTTTTGAAATAATTCTGATTTACAGTGACCCTGTAGAGTGTTCCCAAGGAAAAGATGGTGGATTTGAACTGCTGGCCTGTGGTTAGCAGTCCAGTGCTTATCCTATAGTGTCACACCAGGACTCTTATGCAAAGATTGTTATTGTTGTTAAGTTCCATCAAGTTGGTTCCAATTCACAATGGTTTCTGAGGAGCAGCTGGTAGGTTTGAACCTCCAAACTTGTGCTTAGCAGTTAGGTGCTTAGGGCTAAGAAACACTGGCTTAAATGGTAAATATACTTCAGGGTGGTCTAGCACCCATAGGTGAAAATAAGTGGGTGAGGTTATGTGGACAGAATAGGTAAACTATGACACTGATAAAACTCTATTTAGAGTCATTGCTTAATAAAAGAAAACGGTTAAGTTATTATTTAAATTATTTAATAAATAATTACTAAATTATTCTAGAGCAGAGTTTCTCAATATGCAGACTGGAAACAAAGTAGAGCTGCCCGTTGTTGGTCTATGAAGTCATGAGAAGCTTGTAAAAGTATACTCATCAATTACATCATCAATACTTTCTTCTTGTTGCTCAGCTGACATTTTTCCTAGTAAAACTCTCATGATAGAAGGCACAGTTCTTATCCTTAGCAGCTTCCTTCATGATTTTCGTTCTGCTGTGAACTACTTACCTTGCTATATGCTGGCATTTTAAGCAGCAGTGTCCTTTTAAAGCACTGCAACAGTCATTTAAAGAACTTTGGGCTATTACATTAAAAAGCCCAGGGAAGCATGGGGGTTCCATGCCATAAGCACTGGATGGTGCCTGGAACTCACCAGCTCCTCTGAGGGAAAAAAGACAAGGCTTTCTGTTCCCTCCAACACTTAAAGTCTTGAAAACCCTCTGCAGGGTTGCTATAAGTCAAAGCTGATTTGATGGCACAACAACCAGATCACTATTACAGCTTTCTAAAATGATTAATAATGACAATTAATGTGTTCATGAATTCGACATAGAATTTTTCATAACTATGGTATAGGGAGTCCTGGTGTGATACTGTAGGCTAAACACTGGATTATTAATTGCATGGTCGGTGGTTCAAAGCCACCAGCTGCTCATCGGAAACCCTAAAAGGAGTCACTGAGAGTTGGAACCAACTCAATGGCACTTAACAATAACAACAATTATAATATAAACAAAGCACTCAGCTGCTAACTAAATGCTCAGCAGTTTGAATGCACCAGCAGCTCTGCAGGAGAAAGATGTGATAATCTGCTTCCATAAAGATTCACAAGTTTGGAAATTCTATGAAGCAGTTCTTCTCTGTTCCACAGGTCGCAATGAGTCACAATCAACTCGATGGCAGTGGATTTGGTTTTGTGTTTTTAGGACTACAAAGATGATGAAGTTTCATTTCCTACCTTCAAGGCAATTTTAATCTAGAAAACAAGCAAAATGTAAATGTGCACAAAAAATTTGCATGCATAGATGAGACATGAGTGAATCAAGTACTAGCAAATTCTTGGGATATGAACCAAAACAGCCAAACCAACCGCCACTGACTTACAGTTCCAACTCACAGTTACCCTATACAGCATTTCCAATACGGTAAATCTTTACAGAGCAAATAGCCTCATCTTATTCTTATGGAGTGCAGCTAGTGGATTTGAACCACTAACCATGCAGTCAGCTGCCCAATATCTAATCCATGCAGTGAAAAGCAAAATATACAAAAGTTTTCCTATTATCAAAACCTCATTTATAATTCAGTGTTTGTGTGACATCACCACACATTTGAACAAATTGCCAGGATTGTTGGATTCACATCTACCATCTGTAAGAAATAGCTTTATAACAGTAAATAATAACAGAGCAACATTCAACACTGGGTCCATGATGTATGTTCTCCTTAGTGGCCTCAAACAATAAGTCATACTCATTAATTCTTCTTGTTTCAGAATTCTTTCATTTTAAATTTCGACTTCTCTTGTGACTACTGAGCAATGAAGCACGTAACTATTTGATAGCTGTCTAACTCTTCAGCTGCTCAGATTCTGAAAGCAAGAAACTTAGAAAAACAGTACACAGGCATTCCTCAGTGATACTGTGAGTTGGTTCTAAACCATTGCGATGAGCCAAAAAATGTACATAACTCGTTTTATTGTGATGCTCCTGGTGTGGCACTGTAGGATCAGCGTTGGATTGTGAACCACAAGTTTGGTGGTTCGAGCCCACCAGTTGCGTCTTGGAAACCGCATATAGGTTCACTAAGAGTTGGAACTGACTTGATGATGCTTAATAACAACAATCAACGAATCTATTAAGTATACAGTTGTTCTTGTTAAGTGCCATTGAGTCGGTTCTAACCCATAGCGACCCTGTATAGGGTTTCCGAGGAGCAGCTGGTGAGCTTGAACCACCAACCTTGCAGTTCAAATGACTTTGAAGTCTGGCGCATTAACCCACAGTGCCATACCAAGACCCATCATGAAAATTTTTGAAATCTTGTGAGAATTACTAAAATGTGACATAGAGACATGATGTGAGCACATGCTATTGGAAATCAACACAGGATTGCCACAAACTTCAATTTGTAGACAACCATGTCTATGAAGCACTATAAAGTGAAGTACAGTAAGACAAGGCATGCCTATAGTGTAGGAATGGAGAGCATGAACCCAAGGCTAGTGGATTTAGGTCAGAATCTAGACTCCCAATGTTTATTAGTTGTAAGCTAATAAACATTGTAAGTTCTTGAATAAAGAACTGAATTTCCCTGTGCCTCAGCTTTAATTTTAAACCTAATTTCCCTTCGCTTTAATATGAGGATAATGAGAATACATACTTCATAAATATGCCATTGTTAATAAATACACTGTCATGCGATTTAAATGCATAAGTACACATTAAATACTTAAAACCATCTCTGGTTCACAGTAAAAAACAAAATACATATTATTGCCCTATACTTACTTTGTGTGTATTAAAATTATTGATGCCTGGGGACCCATTTGAGTATACTCTGTTTCTAAGATTCAGGCATCATTATTTTTTAAATGTTCAACAGATAAAACTGACAAATAGCTGAGTTTGAGAAAGATTTCTTAATGAAATAACAAGAATATAAATAATCCTTTCAAGTTGGGGCTGTAGCACTTACTCTCAATTATAAATGTTAGCAATGCTATATTTTAAAATATTATATTGACAATTTTTATTCAATACCTATTTCAGTAAATGACAAATTTCTATAATTTATACTCTATTTTGTATGCACAAAAAGAAAAGTAAAACATCAATGTTAAATAATTTAGATAGGGCACATCACTGCAAGCAAATAAAATGACTACAAAAATGAGAGGGGGAACACAAAATATTAAGAGGCATCGTTCACAAGTGTTATAATATGAATTAAAAGGTGAGAAAAATACAAATGAAATAAAGTCTATTTTGGGTGGTAAAAATCTACTAATTTGAATGATGTTTTAAGATCATTTTTCATACTTGCAGAAAGGTGTATGAGGTAATCTGTCTCTATTTCTAATTTTCCATGAATTCATAGCCACAGGCTACCTTATTTATAAGGTCATATCCCCGACTATGGCCTTCCTTTAAAGAAAAAATATTTTTAGCAATGATTTATCTGTCTCACATCCAGAAATCTGCTTTAAAATGAGAATTAACCCTTAGATATCATAAGATTCAGATATTCAAGGGGGCTTCAAAAAGTTCGTGGAAATTTTTCATTATTTCACTGAATTTTTCATGAACTTTTTGAAGCCTTGTCTTATATCCTTGCAAAGCACCAAAACCTCCCTTTCAGGTTATCAGAAAACAACTTTCAGTTCTGCATATATTCTTTAACTTAGAAATGTGTTCTATCATAAATACAGAATCATGCTATGTTTCAATTATAAAAATATTATTAATGCTAGTTAATGCTTTTTGAAGTGCTAATTTAGTTCAAATACTTATGCTCTGACCATATTTAATTTTAATTATCTATACATCTCTGGTAGCGTAGTGGTTACGAATCGGGCTGCGAACCTTAAGGTCAGCGGTTCGAAACTACCAGCTGCTCCGCGGGAGAAAGATGAGGCTTTCTACTCCCGTAAAGATTTACACCCTCGGAAACCCTATACAGGGTCGCTATGGGTCGGAACCGACTCGATGGCACATAACAACAACAACAATACATCATGAATGCTGTTATTGTTGTTGTTGTTGTTGTTAAGTGCTATTTAGTCAGTTTTGACTCGTAGTGATCCTGCATACGTTTTCTGAGTTTTTTTAATTGTCATGGTAGCAGAAAGCTTCATGTTTCTCCCACGGAGCAGCTGTGACGCAGACTTTGTGGTTCACAGACCAGTGATTAGCATACGGAACCATCATATTTCCCACATCATGAATAGCATTTCTTTTAAGTGATATTTTACAGATTGTTTAAACGATACTGTATTTGCTATATTGTAACTATATGTTCTTATAGAATGTACACGAATCCCTCAACATGCTAATATTTTTATACTATTATATACATACGTTAAACATGTATTCTTCTTAAAGTAATTTATATTAATATTTACATAAATTTACATGCATCCTTATGTGACTTAGTAAGCTATTTAGTTCCTCTTTATTAATAGCTTCACAGTGTTTATAATGTGTCTCATATATTATGATACTCTAAAATTCCAAAGAGTTGGTACCTTTCAGGAATAGTAATGCATGTATTTAAACAACATGTACGTTGTTTATTAAGAGTAACACTGTCAATGAAAAGAATATTAAAGAAAAACATGATTTTAAAATCTATTTCTATTTGTTAAAATGTATTCTACTACGGTATGGAATCCTTATATGGCGCTGTTGATGAATGCATTGGACTGCAAGGTAGGTGTGAACTGCAGTCAGCAGTTGAAGCTCACCAAACACTCCTTGGGAACCCTATACAGGTTCACTACAGGAACCCTATACAGTTGTAACTGACTCAACGGCACTTAACAACAACAACAAATATGGTATACATATATATTGTTTACTATGTTTTCTCTACACTCTTTTGCCAGAGATTTTTCCTCATTGGTGGCTTAATTGTATTTCATATTTTTTTTTTCTTAAATTATTACCCTGGTGCTCCCTAGAATTAATTTAATTTTATCTTCCCACCCTATTATGAGTTAGATAATTCATGAAGGAGAAAGGAACAAGGGAAGGAGGAGGAAGAAAAAAATGAGGAGTCAGAAAAAGGTGAAGAGGTCATGGAGGGGGAGAGAAGGAGAAAAGTAAAAGGAAACAAAGTTGCCTAAATCTCATTAAACTCATCTCATTTAAAATGTGCCATTAGATCAGTTATCTCAACTGCTGTAAGTAAGGGGGTATTCAGGTACTCCACACACTAGGCAAACAGTTTAATATACTCTGTTAAATACATTTTGACTAGCAGTGTGGTTTATACTTTGAAGTTGTTGCTTCATAATATATAAGCGATAGCCTAGCACGTTAGGTATAAATGAAAACTGTATTCATGTTAATGCTATTACTGCTTTCAAGTAAAAATGTCAGAGTAAAGGGGATGCAACAGAGACAGTATGGCCTGCAAAGCATTCCGTATTCAAATATTCATTAATTGGTCCCTTTCAGGAAAGCTTTGCCTAACTGATTTGGCTACAAGTAGGAAAACCCAATTAAACAGTGGCTTAAGGTTACTGTTATTTTTTTCCCAATCCCTTATTTAAAAAAAAAAAAAAAAAAGCATCACAAATAGGCAGTTATTATGTTTCACAGCTCCAGAGTGTAAATGTGATTCTCAAGTCCTTTCCCTGTGGTTACAATACGGCGGCGGCTGCTGCTGCTACAATGCTCACATCCACATTCTAGGCATGGAGAAGGAAAAACCAATGTGGAATACTCAGCATCAAATTTAGAAAGCAAACATCCCCTGAAACCTCTGGCAGTCTTTTGCTTTCATCTCCTCATCTAGGCAGGGAAATGTTTTGTTCTGTTTTAGTTTAGCCTGGACATTGTGCTGCCCTAAAAACTGATGGTAAATAAGAAAGAAAAAAATGATACCAGGGAGGCCACTACCAATTTCTACCAGACTCATCATACCAATAGCAGGAGAGAAGGATATCTATCCTACACTTAAATTGCTAACCTCCCCCTAGTTAATTTCTCATCCTAATAGAGATCAAAAGGGCCAAAGAAGGGGATTTGGATTCCCTACATGAATGCAACAGATTATACATAAAAAGTAAGGCTATACCAATGATGATCTGGAGGGATATGTGTGATACAAATAAACCTCATCTGTCAGGATTACGAGCTAGGTGAAAGTAAAAACAAAAACCCTTGTTTCAAACATTCTAGGAGTTATTTTAGGTAAGGCTTTTCCTTACAGAACTAAATAATTGTACAAACCCTGAGCAAGGTGAAGGTCCATTCTGAAATAGTCATATCAAGATATCTGCAAAGATTTTCAGTGAGAGAAACCATTTACTGGGAAACATGAATAAAATGCCAACTGCAGGATAAGCAGGACCACAAGGTCTGTTTGAACCTTAGGGTTGGTGGTTCAAACTCTCCAGCTGCTCCTTGGAAACGCTACACAGGGTCACTATGAGTCAGAACTGACTCAATGGCACTTAACAACAACAACAACAACAAGATAATAGTTTTCAAAAGCACAACTTTCAATAGTCGTATTTCATTCAACCATTGAATACTTGAGAAATACCTACGTGAGATCAAAGAGTCTCATATTATTTACACCAACCTTGCAGCTAGCAGTCTAGTGCTTATCCTACAGTGCCACACCAGGACTCCAATACCATTGTTGTTAAGTACCGTTGAGTCAGTTCTGACTCATAGCAACCCTGTACAGGGTTTCTGAGGAGCAAGTGGTGGGTTTGAACCACCGACCTTGTGGTTCACTATCCAGTCTGATCATGCAGTGCCACCAGGATTTTGATATCATTGGGAAATAATAATAATAAACAAATAACTATAATCAAAGGACTATAATAAAAATGGCAGATAATGACAAGTGTTGGCAAGGATGTGGAGACACTGAAACTTTCATACATTGCTGATGAGAAAATGGTGCAGCTACTTTGAAAATCAGTTTGGCATCATTTAAAGTTAACCATAAACTTACAATATGCCGCAGAAATTCTACTCTTAGTGGTTTAACAAAAAGAAATAGAAATTTATGTCCATATGAAGATTTATATATGAATGTCCACAGCAACAATATTCATACAGGCAAAAAGTACAAACAACCTAAACGTTCATCAAGAAGTAAACAAATAAAATGGAATTTATACAATGGAAAAGTATTCATCAAAAAATAGACAAAGATACAAATAGACTAAATGATGCAACATGAATGAATCTCAAAAATATGCTAATTTTAAAATGCCAGATACATAAGCCCATATTGTATATTCCCATTTATATAAAATATATAGAAAAGGCAATTCTACAGACACATAGTAGATTAGTCGTTTTCCAGGTCTGGAGGTAGGAAAATAAAGACTAAATAGTTGTGAAGATCATACTGGGGTAATGGAAATATTATAATACTGCATTGTTGTATTGCTTGCACAAATCTGTACATTTTCTAAATATCATCAAAATAAGCCCTGAAAATAGGTGACTTTTTATTTATTTACTTTTAAATTTTTTGTTGTAAATTGAGGGAACGTTTACAGGGCAGATCATCAGTTTTACATTCAACAAATCATGTATTTTGTTTCATTACAATAAACAGACCTTGTACGCTATTGTTTATCCTACAGTGCCACACCAGGATTTAAATGTTCTAGCTCTCATCTATCATTCCAGCTTTACGCTATGTAAACCTCCCTTTGCTCTGTGTACTTCATACAGCTATTTGTTTCTCAACTGTGTTAAGCTCCTTTACTTTCTCACATAACTAAAAGTTCATTCTAACAGTTCTATCCGAGTGTCTTCACTGACTTCTCTGACTGGGTACCAATCTTGGCTCTTGTCCCATTGAAAAAACATCATTTTGTGGCATTTTAGAGTCACAAACTTAAATGTGAGCTGTACAATTAATTCATGGATGTCTGTTAATATTAATAATGTTTGGGGCTGTGTTTGTTTTGTGGGTCAATATGTTCAACCACTTATCACAGACTTAATTTTTCCACCACCACGATCACCACATGTTGCCATCAAGTTTACTCTAACTCATGGTGATTCCTGCCTTGGTCTGGCAACTCTGCTGAAAACTGTCCACCATGAGTCACCCTGCTGGTATTTAAGTACTGTTGGCACAGGTTACAGTATCATGGTAACACATAATAGATTAAACCTAGGAAACTGACACACCAGGATTAGGAAATTGTTATTGCGATTTTTCTTTGTTTTGTTTTTAAGTGCATTGACTACTCCTGGCATGGTGCTGTAGGATAAGGTCAGAAGTTACCAGCTGCTCTATGGAAACCCTATGTAGGGTCATTGAGTAGGAACTGACTTGCCAGCACTTAACAACAACAACAATCTTGAAAGAGAAGTTTCTGGATGGAACAAAGGGTTAAACGCTCAATTACTGACCAAAAATTTGCAGTTTTAACCTATCCAGAGACATCTCAGAAGATGGGTCTGTCTAGCTTCTGAAAGTCCCCAGCCTTGAAAACCCATGGAACAGTTTTCCTTTGTCCACATGGCGTTATACTGAGTCAAAATTGACTGCACAGCTACTAATAACACCAAAATATGCTTCGGATGGATTATACTCTTGATGATCGTCATATTCATCATCAGTTTTGCCTTAAGACAAATTCACATACTAGACAATTCACATACTACTAGCAAGGTTCATTAGCAAAGTTTGTTACTTGAGATGAGAAACGATGTCAGGTTTATGAGTATTTTCTACTACGTGTTCAAATAACATTCTTACAAAAAGCCACAGCAAAGCTCCTTAGATTGCCCAATGTCTCAGTATTTTAAGATTATGGGCTGGCAGAAAGCTGTGTGAGTGATTCTTTCAAGGTGAGTCTATCTCATAGCAGCTATGAGCTATTGATCAGATCTGACCCTTCATTTAATTGTCAAAATGACAGCAATAGAAAAACAACAAAAGAAATTTCAGACACTGTATACAAAGTTGAACATATCCCAATAATCTATGTTGTAATTACTATCCTGCTGATGTTCATTTAGTACTTGCAATTCCCTGACTGACAGCTGCTTGTTGTTGAAGTGAGTATATTTTCTATTTTGTTCAGTACTAACGATTATTTAATGCTACCCTTCCCTGGGAATTGCCATTCTATTTCAAAATACAGTCCTTACTTCTGTTTTAAATCTTTGAGAGAACACAAAAATGGTGGTATAACATATTTGTTTAAAAATTGCTACACATCAAAACATTATTCTGCAGGGTTTATACTTATTTAGAATTTACATTAAATAGAGATTCCTTACACAGTATTTTAAAATAAGACTTTTTCAACTTAACAAAGTACTAGTGTTATTAGTGTTTTACAGTAAGCACTGGACCACAAGGTCAGTTTGAAGAGCAAGATCAGGGGTTCAAACTCACCAGTCAGTCCTTGGAAACCCTATACAGAGTTGCTATGAGCCAGACCAGACTGGACAGTACTTAACAACAACACTGCTATTATAGTTTTCTTTTTCTTTTTGTTGATAACAAGGACGATTTATCAGTAAGTATCTAACCATAAGGCCTATGAAAATAGTTATGGAATAGATCAACAGATACATTTAATAGATTAATGTTGTTGTTGTTGTTGTTGTTTTTTAAGTGCCATTGAGCCAGTTTTGACTCATAGAGACCTTGTATAGGGTTTCCGAGGAGCAGCTGGTGAGCTTGAACCTCTGACCTTGTAGTAGTTCATACTTATTTCGCTGTCCAGCACATTAAGCCACAGTACCATGCCAGGACTCAAATAGATTAATATCTAAAGAAGGGCAAAGAATACCTTACTGGTGCCGGATTTTGAGGTGATATGATCAAGAAATAAGAACCATTTGTTTGATACTAACCATTGATCTAGCATCCTGGTGTGGTGCTGTGGGTTAATTCACTGAACTACAAAGTCGGTTTGAACTACAAAGTCGGTGATTCAAGCTCACCAGCTGCTCCTCAGAAACCCTATACAGGGTCACTATAGGTCAGAACCAACTCTACAGAACTTAACAACAACAGTCATTAATCCAATTGGAAAAAAAGACAAAGTGTCCATTATTCGTTAGACAAGGTGCATAAAAGAGACTTGGGCATTGAGAAAATACTCAAACACACACAGAGATGTCTAACTCCATTATGCTCTAGGGTTAGAAATTAAAGTATTTCAAATCAGTTGACATTACATTTCATTTCCCATATTTTGAATTGAAATAGCAACAACATATGATGTGGTATTGTCTGGAGTGTATATAAAGATAATTTGTGGCCATGAGTCAGAAGCAATTTGACAGCTCTTAACAACAACAATAGGATGAGCACTGGCTGCAAACTACAAGGTCTGTGGTTCAAGCCTACCAACTGCTCCTTGAAAAAGCCTACATAAGATCACTATGTATCAGAACCGACTCAACAGCACTCAAGAACACAACATCGCAGTAAAGGCAAATGCAATGCTATGTTAAAGCATTTTAACATCATTCAGAAAAAAAGTTCAATCTCAGCTCTCCAAAATGGATGTCAGAAGAGCCCCTGGAACTTGCTTTGGAACACAGAGAAAAGTGATGGGAAGACATGAGGAAGTAAAAGGGATGAACATAAAATTTCAAAGGTAGCTCAAGAAGACAAAGTATTATAATGAAACGTGCAAAGACCAAAAGAGTTACATACATGAAAAGTTACAAAATCAAAAGAGAACACATTCAGTATTTTTCAAGCTGAAAGAACTGAAGAAAAATTTCAAGACATTTAAAAAGTGTTCAGGAAGAAAATTACCAGTTTGAGAAGTAAGGTGAGCCTGACCCGAGCCATGGTATTTTCAACAATGTCACATGCAACTGGAAGTTGGCCAGTGAGTAAGGAAGAAAGTAGAAGAATCGATACATTTGAGATACAATGTTGGAGAAGAATATGGAAAGTACCATGGACTCACAGAAGAACAAACAAATCTATGTTAGAAGTACAGCCCGAATGCTCCTTAGAAAGCAGAATGGCAAGACTTTGTCTCTCAAATACATCAGCCATATTATCAGGAGGGAGCAGTCCCTGGAAAAGGACATTATGATTAGTAAAGTAGAGAGTCAGTGAAAAAGAGAAAGATCTCCAATGAGTTGGAATGGCACACTGGCAGCAGCAGTGGTTCAAGAGTAACAATAATTGTAAGGATGGCACAGGAGAGGGTAGTGTTTCATTCTGTTGTGCATAGTGTTGCTATGAGTGTGTACCTAATAACAGTAAAAGTACAATTTACTTACATTCACCCTGTTGTACAACCATCACCAGTATTCCTTTTCAAATGTTTTCCATCCCCTACACAGAAACTGTTATTGTTGTTGTTAAGTGCTGTAGAGTCAGTTCCAACTCAGAGACCCTGTATAGGTGGTCTGAGGAGCAGCTGCAGGTTTGAACTGCACTTGAACTTAAATAATAGCTTCTCATATCAGCCTCCTTCTCACTCCTAGTAACCACTAACAAATGTCTGTCTGCATGTATTTACCTATTACAAGTATTTCATGTGATTGGGATCATGTAGTATTTGTCCATTTTTACCTGGCAATTTAAAATTTGATATAAGTATTTTAAATACAGTATATATAGTTAATCCTGGTGTGACACTGCAGGATAATGCAAGGTTGGTTTGAACCAAAGCCACTCCCATAGTGACCCTATCTAATGTTTCTGAGGAGCAGCTGGTGGGTTTGAACGACTGACCTTGCAGTTCAAACTAAATTTGTGGTCCATTGCATTATCCTGTAGTGCCACACCACATTTTTATATATATAGTAGCTCTGGTAGTGTAGTGGTTACGAATTGGGCTGTGAACTGCAATGTCTGCAGTTTTAAACTACCAGCTGTTCTGCGGGAGAAAGAAGAGGCTTTACAGCCTCAGAAACCCTGTACAGGGTCGCTATGAGCCAGAACTGACTCCATGGCACATCACCAACACCATATATAGATATGTATATATATGTGTGTATATATTGAACACGGTGGTTCCATACCATAAGCACTAGACTGGGAACCACCAGGTCTGCAGCATGAGCTCACCAGCTGTTTCATGGAAGAAAGGTGAAACTTTGTACTCCTGCAAATATTTCAAATAAAAATAATATTTAAAGCTTCAGAAACAACACCGGGTCTCTATGAATTGGAACCAATGCAATGGTACATAACAACAAACAGCAATTTTCAATTAGGTCCAATAGGTCTATCCCCCTAGTGGCACTCAGGATTAGACATAGGCTGTGAACTGCACGGTTGGCAGTTCGAGCCCACCACCTTCTACAGAGGATTAAGATGTGATTATCTGCTCCTGTAAAGATCTACATTCTCAGAAACCCTATACAAATAAGGTCACTATGAGTTGGAACAGACTTGATGGCAGTGGGTTTTTTATACTATATTGAGATATATGCTGAGTGCACAGATAACATTGTCTTATTCAAGTATTATATACTATTTTCTTTCTTTTTAGTGTTTAGAGACCTTGACTTTATAAAATCCGTAATGAAATTTCAAATAAACTATAATTTCTAATGTAAATTATCAAATGATAGCATTTATTATATACAGTACTATCTACCGAATTTTCTTTGATAATAGGATGATTAATTATTGGTTTAATCATCCTATTGTGATTATAGTCAGTTTGAACCACAAGGTCGGTGGTTTAAGCTCACTAGCTGCTCCTCGGAAACCCTATGCAGTGTCACCATGGATCGGAACTGACTCAATGGCACTAAACATAAAAATATAAGCATTATGATTATGGATTCCTAGTGTGGCACTGTAGGATCAGCACTGGACTGCGAACCATATAATCAGCAGTTCAAACCCACTAGCTTCTCCTTGGAAGTCCTATACAGGGTTACTATGAGTTGGAACTGACTCTACAGCACTTAACAACAATATTATGATTGTTATTTTTAAAAATATCCTATTATAGAGTCAGTAGCACTGTAGGATAAGCACTTAAGTGCTAACCACAATGTTGGCAGTTCAAACCTAGCAATTACTTCTTAGAAATGAGCTCCTTGCTATAAGTCAGAACCAACATGACAGCATTTAACAACAATTATTATTTTAAGTAATATGAAAATATGACCTTAATATACCTTTATAACATCTACTATAACCTTTCTAGAACATACCGCGTCATCCCAATGCTTTTAAATATTTTTAATAACTGCAAATTAAGAATCACAGTGTTCGGTACCTTAGCCAGCGTGACTCTTTATATTTCATTTCATCTCATTTTGCCTCTGTTTTTCCATCTCTCAAATAGAAATAAAAACACTATGCTTAAACAAGTTGTTGAAATCATTAAATGAGAAAAGAGGTGAATAAATAGTACCTGATGATGTCGGTTAGGTATTGGGTTGTACAAACTCACCATCTGATGTACAAGAGTAAGATGAAGCTGTTTACTCTTCTAAATATCCACAGTCTCAGAAACCCTATATAAGGTTGCTATGAGTCCAATATAACTCCATGGCAGTGGGTTTGGGGCTTATCCTAATATTGGAGCTTTGATGGCACATATGTCAGAGATTTGAATCTCCCAGTGGCTCTTTGGGAGAATAGAATAGGAGATCTGCTCCCTCCTGTAAAGTGCCATCCAGTCAGTACCGACTGATGTTGTTGTTGTTAGGTGCCATCGAGTCAGTACCGACTCATAGCAACCCTATGCACAACAGAACAAAACACTGCCCATTCCTGGACCAACCTCAGAATCATTGC
>NW_006408703.1:5456780-5458777 GCF_000296735.1 Chrysochloris asiatica
TAGCTTCCAGAATCACAGCAACTCACAAACCACCACAGTATGACAAACTGACAGACTCGTGGTAGTCAATTTCAGATAGACTTGACATATTTATGATATTGAGACTTCCAATTTGTAAGTATTGTTTCCATTTCAGCATTTAAGCTCTTTCTGTATTTGAGGTCTTTGTGTCCTCTGAAAACGTTTTGATCTTTTCTTCATACATCTTCTATCAGTTAGTCCTTTATAGAATTTTGATTGCTTGTTTTTTTGTTTTTACAAGTTCATTTAGATTTTTTAAATTGTACATTCTCCTTGGCTACCATTCATTATACAACTACCATATGATGCACACAGAGGAAGATGCCCTCGATAACTACTGTATTTAATTCTCAATATAATCATCGAAGACACTGCCACCATTTTACAGATAGAACGGTTAAGAGAATTTAAGTAACTATACCTTTAAAATTAGAACTGACAACTACAGTGTAAATTCTACATGGATTAAGGGGCTAAACACGGTGGTGGTGGTAGTTATATGCTGCTGAGTCTGTTTCAATTCATGGCTGTAAATATTTACAGGAGCAGAAAGCCTCATCTTTCTCCCACGGAGAACCTGCTGGACTAGAAACACTGATCTTGTGGCTTGCAGACAAACGTATAACTCTCTACATAATGAGGGCTCCTTAACGGACTAAGCAAAGTTTATTTTTATTTCTTAGGAAAATAATCTTAATTATTTCTAGTTTACTGCTAAGAAGGATTTGGAGAAATGAAAGGTTCTTTAAAAGTGCAAATTGCCATGGGTTGCTAAAATTTTTCATATACATCTTTGTCAGGAATAGCATTTAGTTTCATAGGGGCAACAAATTATTAAAAGCAGGAACTCAATAATTAAGGTCCCTCTATACTGTATTATTCTTAAGACCAGCAGTTCGAAACTACCAGCCGTTCCGCGGGAGAAAGATTAGGCGCTCTGCTCCTGTAAAGATTTACAGCCTTGGAAACCCTGTACCGGGTCGCTATGGGTCGGAACCGACTCGACAGCACTTAACAACAACAACAACAATACTGTATTATTAAGGAGTTCTGGTAACATAGTGGTTACAAATCGGGCTGCTAATCTCATGGTCAGCAGTTCGAAACTACCTGCTGTTCTGCAGGAGAAAGATGAGGCTTTCTGCTCCTGTAAAGATTTACAGCCTCGGAAACCCTGTACAGGGTTCACAATGAGTCAGAACCAACTCCACAGCATATAACAACAACAACAACAACATACTATATGTGTTCCAAGACATTCTACAAAAGCTAGAACTAACTACTTTTCTAACTACTAAAGTTTCCATTTCAGCATATGGCTCTGTCAAAAAAAATTAAAGAGTAGAAAAAGGCTAACTGCTTTACAAACAAAAAATTCAAACAGTTAGTTTACTTTTCCACTGTAATTTTTACAAGTAATTTTGCATGAATCAGGAATGGAATTATCCCTAATTTCGATGGAAACAAAATTCATTCTCTAAAGTTTTAGATAATTACAGAGATTCTCTTTCTAGGAGGTATTGGCAGGTTGTTGTTGTTGTTGTTGTTAAGTGCCATTGAGTCAGTCCCAACCCATAGCGACTCTGTATAGGGTTTCCGAGGAGCAGCTGGTGAGCTTGAACCGCTGATCTTGCAGTTCAAACAGCTTTGAAGTCTGGTGCATTAACCCTCAGCATCACACCAGAGTTACAGGTTAGTATTATATTAAATACCGAACAGGCTTTGTGGCATTTACAGCCTCTGTTTTTTGACCTATGGTGAGCTGTATGTTGACCTCAATATAATTCATAAGTTAAGAAAAAAGCCTAATTTTTGTAATACATCACAGGATATTTTGTCAATGAATGAAAATGACATTCATTGAGCATATTTTAGTTGTTCTTTTAAAAAGTTCCTTATTAGCACATGGCTGTTTATTTTTGGTGCAAACAAATCCATGAATGTGTGGAGCGTAAAAGGAGCAAAAATTATGAAAA
>NW_006408703.1:5458877-5464543 GCF_000296735.1 Chrysochloris asiatica
AAGGAGCACCTTGGCTGTACTTCTTCCAACACAGATGTGATTGTTCTTTTAGCAATCCATAGTGACCCTGTATAGGGTTTTCCAAGAGCACTAGTGGGCTTGGATGACCAACATTAAAGTTATCAGTTCAATTTTTATTCTAGGAAAACCAATGGTGCAGTTTTACCATTTCCTAGAGTAGTGGTTACGAATTGGGCTGCAAACTGTAATGTCAGTAGTTCGAAACTACCAGCTGTTCTGTGGGAGAAAGATGAGGCTTTCTGCTCCCGTAAATATTTACAGCCTCAGAAACCCTGTACAGGGTCGCTATGGGTCGGAACCAACTCCACGGCACATAACCAACCACTATAGGGTTTTTATGAGTTGAAATCAACTTGACAACACACCACAAAAACAACATTCTAATATTGGTACAACATAATATGGTCATGAATTAATCTCTTTTTACTTCTCCAGTACTAATTACCTGTTACATCATTCTCATATCTATCTATATGCCAGAACTGCAAAATAACCACTGGTTTTTGTAACAGGGCAGTATCTCTTTTTTCATTAAATGATCATATTTCATGACTGCATGGGATTGGATGCCTTATTTCTCCTAAATAGAAGTTCTTATTTTCTATTATAATGGAAATGTTCTGCTTTAAAACAATTGAAGGCTTGACTTCTCTGTACTTGGTATATACTTCAACAGGGTAGTTATCTGTTTGAATGCTTCCCTCTCTTTCAGAATATTAAGTCCTCTGTGAAAGGGGATGTATTTGGTTTATGGTTACAACTCCAGACCTTGCACAGTATCACAGAAATGCTAGGCACTCAGTATGCATTTGTAGGACAGAGTTTCTTTGGTATTTGTACAACGAATGCATCTACATAAAGAAACTTTTAAAAAGTTCTTACATTCAAATGTCTATTTTTAAAGTGTATAATATTATTGATTTATTTTAGTATTTTAAATATTTGAGTCCTAACCAGTGATACTAATCTGAAAAACAATAGCAGATATACCTGTTGCTGGAAAACTGCTCATTTAAAAGAAAAGGGAGGAAAAATGCAGCACTCTCACTTCTGTTGAAAAGTTTTCTTTGGTCTGCCTTAAGTAGCCCCATGATAAAGTTGCACTGATAAAAGGTTAAGGAGTACTAATGTATTATGCTATTAATACCTACTGCTTTAGATCAATACCTAAGAAATTCCCCACTGTGTTTACAAGTCCAGCATACTAAAGTAACCATAAATAAATCAGCTATTTTATACTAACAATGACCCACAGAGAAGCAACTTATCTTCCTCAGATAAACTTTCATTTTGTGGTATAAAAAGAATAGATAATGCATACAATTTCTGTAAAGGCTAGGTGTACAGATAAACAACTCACTGAACCACATGTGATGGGAGATAGTGACAAAAAGTTTTTCAAAATAAATTCCCCCAATCCTGACCAATACGTCATTTCTAATCTTGTGCTTTCATTTGGGAGGAGATATAAACTCTTTAGAGTCCTGTTAATCTGGGGGACTAAAGATACTGAGAAACACGTTAACCTTTAAAGTTCAAATACTATGAGAGAAATAATCCTGGATCCTGTAACGAGCAGCAGAAACTATAAATTATTTTTTTCCAGATAATGGTGGTGGCTATATGCTGCCAGGTCGGTTCCAACTCCTGTATAGGGTTTCCAAGTTTCCAAGGCTGTAGAGCCTCATCTTTCTCCTGTATAATGGCTGGTGAATTGGAATTGCCAACTGTGCAATTAGCAGCCCAATGTGTAAGTGTAACCCACTATGTTACCAGGACTCCTTTGTCCATATAAAAAGTTGAAGTATTTTTAATATTGATAAAATTAAGTCACACTGGTAAGTGAATTATTTTTAAATCATATATGTTTAAAAACGACTAAAGAAAACCACATGATTCAAATATAATAATTTTTGCTATTTATACTCTGGTTTTTAAAATATTCAATCTGTTACCATTAAACTAGTTTTACTTGTGGTTTATTAGAACTTTTATTCAAAATCAGCAAAGATTTGGTGACAATTTGTGAGTACTTTAACAGACTCCTTAGACATTTTATAATCCATAGGTTACTAATAAAGTATGAGATAAAGCTTCAAAGTAAGATTTAAAACCAAATAAGCCAGTTATGAAAATTAGATATGAAAGTTTATATGTCATGTTTTTATACATAGTGTTTGCTCCCAAGATCATCTTTACAAAATCCCCTGCTTCTTTCTTGACATTTGAAAGAAAATATCATCATTCTTATGTCTTTTTTAAACCAATCTGTTGACACTGGTATCAAACAACTTTGAGCTGATGTTGAATTGTGAAACAAGTGACAATATCAACTCCCAAGACAGCCAAAATGCTTGCTTCATGAATGAATTTTGACAGGTCAGACACAAACCTGATACTTACAAATGTGCAGTAACAGTAAGGGTGCATCGCATATAATACAGAAAGGCTTCTATTTCCTTGGAAGGCGTGTTTATAGTCTCTGAAAATAATGCTGTATATTAATTATGGGTCCTTTGTCTTGTCTTTGTCGTGATTCACCTTTGTCCCTGCATTTTTCAAAAGCAAAATGTTTGCCACATGCTAGTGGATAAAAACTGTGGCCTCTAGGTGTAGGTACTGCTGTTTGTAAATAACTCCCGAAGGCAACACGAAGATGCTTTCCCAGGTGGGTTACTCATGTACTTTGTTTCCTTTCTCCCACTATTCATTTATGGTGACAAGTGTCAATTATGGACAGGAGATTTATGGGATGGGAAAGATAAAGCCCAATTTACAAATCATTTCCTGTGCCAGCAGACAGGTGCAATGACAAAGCCAGCTTGCTGTAATTGAATTTCTTGCTGCTATCTACTTAGTCACTAGAGGATGTCACCCTCAAGGATGTTAGCTGTAGAAAAAGTCTTAATAGAGTATGATTTTATATGTGGAGATGACAATATAGGCCAGGTTCTCACTCTGGACCTCTTCATGAAACACACTAAAGCAAACGTGTGTTTTTTTTCCCCCACGTAATGATTAGAATTCTCCTTGCATCTTAAATGGGTAAGGTACTAAGGGCAATGAGTCCAGGTCTTATAAACTGAAATTCAACCACAATTGTCCTTGATAAAATAAATGCCAATCTGATGTAGCAAGGAATTGATGTATTATTACCAAACATAAACTGATTTTTTATCAAAATGTGCTAACTTTGTAATTAAATTTTCCTTTGTTTCATAGAATATATGAATATGATCATAGGAAACTACCTATGGTTATAATAAAGAACTCTAAAACTTAAATATCTCTTTTATTATTTTTATTTTCAATCTAAACTTAAATATTGAAACTGTTTCAGTACATATATTGCTAGGGAAGAATTCACATGTGACATTATACAAAAAACTTTGGAGGTATACATCACTAGATGGAATACACAGGAATCAAATTGACTACATCTGTGGAAAACAACAGTGGAAAAGCTCCATATCATCAACCAAAACAAGCCCAGAGGCAGACTGTGGAACACACCATCAACTGCTCATATGCAACTTCAGGCTGAAGCTGAAGAAAATTAAAACAAGTCCACAAGAGCCAAAATATTTACCATAAACACATCACACCTGAATTTAAAGATCATCTCAAGAACAGTTTTCATGAATTAGACGTTAATGATTCAAGAACAGAGAGGAGTTAGAGGACATCAAGAATATCTTACAGGAAAAAAGCAAAAAGTCATTAAGGCAAGAAAGAAGAGGAGCAAAATGGATGTTAGAAGAGACTCTGAAACTTGTTCTCCGGTATAGAGATGCTAAAGCAAATAAAAGAAACGAAGAAGCAAAAGAGATGAATAGAAAAATTCAAACAGCAGCTGTAGAAGACAAAGTCAGGTATTATAATGAAATATGCACAGAACTGCAGTTAGAAAACCACAGTTAACAACATACTCAGTATTTCTCAAATGGAAAGAACTAAAGAAAAAATTCAAGGCTCAACTTGAAGTATTTCAGGATTCTATGAGCAAAATATTGAATGATGAGAAAAGCATTAAAAGAAGCGGGAAAGAATACACAGAGTCACTGCATCCAAACAAATGATCAATGTCCAACCATTTCAACCAGTAGCGTATGATCAAGAGTCAATGATAATTGAAGGAAGAAATCCAAGGTGTTCTGAAGGCATTGACAAAGAATGAGGTTCCTGAAATTGATGGGATACAAGTGGAAATCATTTAATAAACTGAAGACAATACATGGCTAACTGACTGGAAGAGATCCACATTTTTCCAAAGAGTGGTGACCCAACAGAATACAGAAATCATAATACCATTAATATCACATGCAATTAAAATTTTGCTAAAGATGATTAAAAACTGGCTATAGCAGTACATTTGACAGGGAGCTGCCAAGGTACCGGCTGGATTCAGAAAAGGGCATGGAATGAGGGATAGCATTGCTGACATCAGATGGATCTTAGCTGAAAGAAGAATATACCAGAAAGATGTTGAACTGTTTTTAATTGACTATGCAAAGGGTTTCGATTGTGTGGATCATGACAAGCTATGGCTAATGCTGCAGAGAATGAGTATTCTGAAAACCTTATTTGTGCTCATGAGGAACCTGTACATAGACCATGAGGCAGTTGTTAGAACAGAACAAGGGAATACTGAATGGTCTAAAATTAAAACAGGTGTGTTCCAGGGTTGTATTCTTTCACCATACTTAAACATCTGTAATTTGAGCAAATAATCTGAGAATACAAATTATATGAAGAAGTACATGTCATCAGGATAAGAGGAAGACTCATTAACAAACTACGATATGCAGATGATACAACCTCATTTGCTGAAAGCGAAAAGGACTTAAAATCTTACTGATGAAGATCAAAGACTAGAGCCTTCAGTATGGGATGCACCTCAATGTAAAGACAACAACAATCCTTACCAGTGAACCAATAAATAACATCAAGATAAACAGAGAAAAGTTGATTTCATTTTGCTCAGATCAATCCTCAACACTCATGGAAGCAGCAGTCAAGAAATCAAACAACATTAGACAAATCTGATGCACAAGATCTCTTTATAGTGTTCCAGAGTAAAGATGTCAGTTTGAGGACAAAGGTGCACCTTACCCAAGCCATGGTATTTTCAATAAGCTCATATACATATGAAAGTTCGACAATGAATAAAGAAAGAAAACTGTGGAAGAATTGATACATTTGACTTGTGGTGTTGGAGAAGAGTATTAAACGTACCATGGATTGTCAAAAGAACAAACCAATCTGTGTTGGAAGAAGTACAGCTAGAATGCTCCTTAGAAGCCAGGATGGCCAGACTCTGACTCTCACACTTCAAAAATGTCCCTGGAGAAGAACATCATTCTTGGTTAAGTAGAAGATAAGTGAAAAAAGAGGAAGACCCCAATGAGATGTACTGGCATTGTGGCAACAGCAATGGGTTGGAGTTTAGCATCGATTATGAGATTGCAAAGACAGGACATTGTTTCATTCTGTTGTGCATAATGTCGCTATGAGTCAGTACCATCTTGAAAGCACATAACATAACAACACTAACAACACAGAAGGTAGTATACAATTAATACCTTTCATTCTGTTTGCACATAATTTTTGGAATACACATGAAATATGTGACACATCTATTTAAA
>NW_006408703.1:5469308-5475137 GCF_000296735.1 Chrysochloris asiatica
AAGAGTGAAGAAAACTGAAGACATTTGGAATCAGTTAGTCCATTGGCCTAATGGAGCACATAAACATCCATCTTTACAACCCAGAGACAAGAGGAACTGGAGTTTGCCCTGCTACCACTACCAGCTGCGACGAAAAGAATCCCATTAGAAGATCCTGGATAGAGTGGGAGAAAATGTGGAATGAAATTCAAAATTATCAAAAAGATCGGCTTACTGGTCAAAGAGAGACTGCAGGAACCTAAGACTATGAACCTTGATCATGCTTCAGGTATGGAACTGAAAACACCCTTATGGCTCAATTTTCAGCCAAGCAGTAGATAAGTATATTGTTGTTGTAAAGTGACATCGAGTGGGTTCTGACTCATAGCGACCCTATATAGGGTTCCCAAGGAGCAGCTGGTGGATTTGAACTACCAACCTTGTGGTTCACAGTCCAGTGCTGATCCTACAGTGCCACCCACAAATCCAGATAAGTATACAGGGGGGACAGTAATGCTAGTGAGGAATGCACACCATGGAATGGTCAACAGTTCAAAATGAGAAGGTTATCATTTACCTATGAAAATAATTCAGAAGGATTGGGAAAGAGGGTGGAACAGAAACAAGAATCACAGGGAGGAAGTGGGCTAACTGATGTTACATGGAGAGGACTGCCATCATTGAAATGAAACTAAGTACATGATTTGTTGAATGTGAAACTGATAATCTGCTTTGTAAACCTTCAGTCAATTCACAATAAAAATATATTGTTTTTAAAGTTCAACGCTAAATTACAATATGACTCATGCATTCCACTTCTAGGTATATACCAAAGAGATTTGAAAGAAGAGATTGAAATGAGTATGTGTACACCATTGTTCACTGCAACATTATTCACAACAGACAAAAGGAAGAAACAACCCAAATACTTGTAAACAGACCAATGGAGAAATAATATGTGCTATGTTCATGCAATGGAATAGAGCTCTGGTAGGGTAGTGGTTACGAATCGGGCTGCGAACCTTAAGGTCAGCAGTTCGAAACTACCAGCTGTTCAGTGGGAGAAAGATGAGGCTTCCTGCTCCCGTCAAGATTTATAGCCTCGGAAACCCTGTACAGGGTCAGAATCGACTCAACGGTACTTAACAACAACAACAACATTAAGAGAAATGCAATTCTGATATATACTATGCCATAGATGAATCTTAAAAATATGCTGAATAAAATGCTAGATGCAAAAGGACCACTATTGCCTGATCTGACATACAAACTATATAATAAACAAAACAAGAGCAACAATAAAAAAAGAATTTATTAGTAGTTAGCAAGGTCTGGGGATTAGGCAAAGGGAATATGAGTTATTGCTGAAGGGGTACAAAGTTTCTGTTTGAGGTAATGCAAAACTTTTAAAAATGAATATTGGTGATGATTGTTGTTGTTAAATGCCCTCAAGTCACTTCTGACTCAGTGACCCTGTAAAGGGTCTCCGTGGAGCAGTTGGTGAGTTTGAACCGCAGACCTTATGGTTCAAAAAGACCTTTAGGTCCACTGCTTATGCAATAGCACCACACCAGGACTGGGAATGATGGCACATCATAATTACTGTCACTGAAAACTGTCCCTTAAAAAATTATTTTTTGGCAAACTTGTTTTATATATATTTTACCATAGTAAAACAGTACTTTTGGAAGAATAATTTTATAATAAATAGTATCAAGATAATGCTAAAGATTTGTCAGAATAATGAGCTAGAAACGCCTTCAAATGGTCATGCTACATAAAACATATTCTTGATAAGTTACACTTTCCAAATAAATTTAAACTGTATTTAATATATGAAAATATGAATGAATATTTTCACAGTTTTGCTATGGAGAAGATTTTTCATAATATGATATTAAAATCATAGGTCATTAAGCAGAAGACAGACTATAGGAAAGTTAAATTTCTGTGTGTCAAAGAGTAGAATATATAAAATTAAAGACAGCAAACTGGAAAATGTGTGTGTGTGTGATACTGCAGAGTAAGCAATCAACTGTTAACTGCAGGTCAACAGTTCAAACCCACCAGACTGTCCTCAGAAACCCTAAACAATGTAGCTATGAATCAGAACAAACTCAACAGCATTTAACACCAAAACATACATTCATGCATATATACATTAGTATTGTTGTTATTGTTAAGTTCCATCGAGTTTGTTCTAACTTATAATGACCTTATATAGGGTTCCCAAGGAGCAGCTTTCTGCTGTGCATAAGGTTGCTATGGGTCAGTACCAACTTGATGGCACCTAACAACAACAACAAAGGAGCAGCTAATGGGTTTGAACTGCTGACCTTTTGGCTCACAGTCCAGTGCTGATTCTATATGACTAACAAAAATCAATATTTAAAATATGCAAATGGTATATTTCAAGTAGCAGAATATCAGAATTTAAAAATGAGACAAAAAGCATATAAAAGGTAACTCAGTACAGTGTATGCTCATTTATTCAAATCATCACTATACAGATGAAAAAATATTCAATATCAGTGGCACTATAGGAGAAGCATGGGACTGTGAACCACAAGGTCAGCAGTTCAAACTTACCAGCTGCTTCTTGCAAATCCTGTAGAGGGTAGCTATGAGTCAGAACCAACTCAACAGTACTTAACAACAACAATAGCAGCAGCAACTGGGAACATGGTGACTCCATAGATAAGCACTGGATTTCAAACTGTAAGGTCAGTGGTGTGCACCCACCAACGGCTCCAAGGGAGAAAGATGATGCTCTCTGCTCATACAAAATATTTAAAGCCTCGGTAACCCTATACAGGGCTGCTATGAGTTGAAATAGATTCCACAACACTTAACAACAACAAAAGTAGTAATTAGTATATTTTTGTTTTTTAATAAGATGTTGCTTTGCCTATCGCAATGGTGTTGAATTGGCAAATGTTGTGTTAGCTGTATTTTTGCAAAAAAAAAAAAAGGAAAAGATCATTAGTAGGGCATGGGCAGAATCAATGTTTCTGAATGGCAATTTCACAATTGATAATAAAACTATTTTTCTTTTTAACCAATTATTTTGAAAAGCCTATTCTAAAGCATAATTAAAGGTAGATATACCGATTGATGCCCAAGATTGTTTTCCATATGAAAGGCCCTGAAATCAACAGCCTAAATGTGGAGACTAAAATAAATTAGGGCAAAACCATAAAATAAAATGACAGTTGTAATCATGCATTCATTGAACAATCAAAGAATATTTATGATAAAAGGCTGATGATATTGTTGAATAAAAACATTCAATATGACCTAAATTTTGTAAAATTAAATATTTTGCTGTTGTAAAGCCAAGTTACACTGGTTTCAGCTCAGTGACCCTATGTACAAGAGAATAAAATATTGCCTGGTTCTGTGTTATTGTCACAATCATTTGTGGGTTGGAGTCCCTGATCCAGACATTAAGTCACTTCATTTACTGAGGGTCTTTTTTCCTTTTTGATGACCCTCTACCAAGAATTATGTCCTTCTCCAGTGACAGGTTCCTGCTTGTAATATGTCCATAGCACATGAGCCAAAGTCTCAGCATACTTCTAGGAAACATTCTAGCTATACTTCTTCCAAGCCAGATTTGTTCATTCTTCTAGTCATCCAGGGTACATATAATAAAAATTAATATTCTTCACTAAGACCATAATTCAACAGCATCAAATAGTCTATATTTTTTATTTGTTGTACAGCCTTCACATGCCTATGTTGTTGTTAAGTGACATTGAGTTGGTTCTGACTCCTAGCAATACTATATAAGGTTTCCAAAGAGCAGTTGGTGGATTTGAACTGTTAATCCCACAGTTATCACTGCAGTGCTTATCCTACAGCTAACACCACATGAGGCAACTGAAAATACCATGATTTGGGTAAAGTGCACCTTAGATCTCAAAGTGACATTTTTAGTTTTAATATTTTAGAGAGGTCTTCCACAGCTGATTTGTTCAAAGCGATGCAACACTTGATTTCTTAACTATTGTTGCCATATATACTGACTGTGAATTAAAGTAAAATGGAATTAATGACAATTTCAATATTTTAAATATAAGCATATATAAAAATATAGGAATAGTAGTGGAGAGACATAAAATCAGAAATATATGAAGCAGAATTAAATCAATTTATATTTTTCTATAATTTTCTACTTTTTGTAAATCCCTGCAATGAACATTTTCAATTTTTATAATAAATAATAATAAAAAAGAACTTCAAATAAAATATTGAGTCCAAACATCTAGTCAGATTTTGCTAACACTTCAATAATCTGCAGCTTCTGAAAAACATATAACTATAAATAAAATAAATATGAATATTCTTTCAACAGATTTTTAGATTGACTAATACATCAAACAAACATTTTACATTTATATAGATACAAGATAGAAAATATAAGATGTGTATTTAAATTTTTGATTTAAAAAACATTTCTCAAAATTTATTTTGCTATATGAAATAAATATATTCTTCAGTTAATAAAATAATCCTGGGGATTTATTCAATGACCACAAATATTTCTAGTCTAAAGTATATTCTTACCACACACAAAAAAAGTATCTTTTATAGCTTGAAAAATATTTTTTCTATACTTAAGTGAGATATAAATCAATTATAATCTAAGTTATTAAAGAAATACTTCCTAAATATCCATATAATATATTTTAATAGATTTTTATGGACAGAAAGAAAGGAAGAGAAATAAAAGAAAATGAAAGCATGGCAAATCTTCATAGGTAGTAAAAATTTCAACATAACGTCTAAGCTTTCTAGAAGACAGTAAGAACTAATACCAATGTGAATTATGTCCCTCTTATATTTTCTTGTTGTTAAGTACCATTGAGTCAGTTCAACTCACAAAGACACTGTATATGATTTCAAAGGAGTAGCTGGTGAGTTTGAACTACTGGCATTGTCATTCAAACCGACCTTGCATTCCAGTTCTTTATCCTACAACAGAGCTACACCAAGACTCAAATAATCAAGGATTCCCAAGTCATTTCTGGCCATATAGAATCTAGGCGAATCTTTACTTACCTCTGAGTACCTAGCTTTCCATGAAGCCCTTATAAATAGGGCTATATTTATTCTCTTCTGGTCTTCTCTTAATAAGACCAAAGACCAGAAGAGTTGTGGGATGACATCAAGAACATCATACATAAAGAAAACAAAAAGTCATTAAGTAGACAAGAAATAAGGAAAAGGTGAAAATGGATGTCAGAAGGAACATTGAAACTTGCTCTCCAGAATAGAGATGCTAAAGAAAATGGAAGAAAAGAGGAGGTACAAGAACTAAACAGAAAATTTCAAAGATCAGCTCGAGAATATAAAACCAAATAATATAACAAAATGTGCACAGATCTGGAGTCAGAAAACCAAAAGAAGAACACGGTCAGCATTTCTCAAGCTGGGGGAACTGAAGAAAACATTCAAGCCTCGACTTTTGTTATTGAAAGATTCTCTGGGCAAATTACTGAATGATGCAGAAAGCATCAAAAGAAGATGGAAGGAACACCAGAATTACTGTAACAAAAGGAAATGGCTGATGTTCAACTGTTTCAAGAGGTTCCATATGATCAAGAGCCAATGATACTGAAGGAAGAAATCTAAGGTACATTGAAGGAATTGGCAAAGTACAAGGCACCAGGAATTGATGGAATAAAAATTGAAATCTTTCAAGAAAGTAAGGCAGCATAGGAGGCACTCACTCATCTCTGCCAAGAAATTTGGAAGACAATTATCTGGCCAACTAATTAGAAGAGGTCCGTATTTGTGCCCATTCCAACAGTATGCAGAAATCATCGGAAAGTCTCTTTTATATCC
>NW_006408703.1:5475237-5475697 GCF_000296735.1 Chrysochloris asiatica
GTCAGCAGTTTGAATCTACCAGCCACTCTGTAGGAGAATCTCCTTTAGCTCCCATAAAGATTTACAATCTGGGAATGCAGCAATATTAGCAATTGTCTGATGTAAGAATTTTTTTTGGTTTTGTTTTAGTGTGTGTGGTTTTGGTGTGGTGTTACAGGATAATGCACTTGACTGAGACGTTGGTTTGAACCACAAGGTCATTCCTCGTAAAAAGGGTTGCTATGAGTCCGAACTGACTCAATGGCACTTAACAACAACATTAGTAATACTGATGAAATAATGTCACCTCTGTAATATATTTCCGTGTTTTAATACGTATATTATTAAGCTATTTATCTGTCTTTGGCTTATAGTACATTTTCTTAATTTCCATAGCTTCATGAGCTTTACAATCTGTTCCCCCACCTTACAAATAGGCACATCTTTTCCTTCAAAATATTTTTAGCATTCTCTAGCCCTT
>NW_006408703.1:5476120-5478120 GCF_000296735.1 Chrysochloris asiatica
GAGAAGCTGGGTTCTATGAAGAAAAACATGGCATCAGGATTGAGGGAAGATTCATTAACAACCTGTGATATGCAGATGATACAACCTTGCTTGCTGAAAGTGAAGAGGACTTAAAATATTTACTGATGAAGATCATAGACCACAGCCTTCGCATGGATTGCATCTCAATGTAAAGAAAACAAAAATCCTCACCACTGCACCGATAAACAACATTCTTATCAATGGAGAAAAGATTGAAGTTGTCAAGGACTTCATTCTTCTTGGATCAACTATCCACACTCACAGAAACAGCAGTCAAGAAATTAAATGACCTATTGTATTAGGCAAATCTGCTGCACAAGACCTTTTTAAAGTGTTGAAGAGCAAAGATGTCAGCTTGAGGACTAAGGTATGCCTGACCCAAGCCATGGTACTTTCAATAACCTTATATGCATGTTAAAGTTGCACAGTAAATAAGGAGCACCGTAGAAGAATTGATGCTTTTGAGTTATGGTGTTAGAGGAAAGTATTGAAAGTACCATGGGCTGCCAAAAGAACCAACATATCTGTGTTGGATGAAGTGCAGCCAGAGTGCTCCTTGGAGGCCAGGATGGCCAAACTTCGTCTCTCATGCTTCAGGCATATGGTCAGGAGGGACCAGTTGCTGGAGAAGGACATCATGTTTGGTAAGGTGGAGGGTCAGAGAAAAAGAGGAAGACCCCACAGCGAGATGGATTGGCAAAGTGGCAACATCAATTGGCTCAAGCGTGGCAACAATAGTGAGGTTGGCCCAGGATCTGGCAGTGTTTCTTTCTCCTGTACATAAAGTCGCTATGAGTCAGCACTGTCTCAATGGCACCTGACAACAACAACAACAATTTATTCTTTCACTCTACCCCTTACACTGGGTCTCAAAATAGAGTAAATTTGCTTTATGTGTTTCTTTATTATAGCACTAAAGATCATGCTACTTCTCCATTTCCCTATATATAAAACCCTAACTTTGATACATCTGCCATTCTGTCTAAGCTGCAGTCACACATAATACCAGGTCGCTCCTCATTCTCTGAAGATTTTAGGTCCTAGCACTGTGACACTTCCACTGCTACATTTGCAGATGTCAGTGTTCCGGTCAATTAGCCTTACTAACTAAGCATGACACCTGGATTCCTTTACTTCAGATTCTCCAGTGTTTCCAACCATTTTAGTCACCCACTTCCATAGCATAGTCTACCCATCATCATTACTCATAAATAATCACAATTCCTAGGGACCCACTCTTTCTTACTCTCTATAATTCCAACCTCATTCTCTGCTGTCAGTAGTAGTAGTTGTTTTTGTTGTTATTTGCCATTGAGTTGGTTCCAATTCATAGTGACGCTGTATAGGGTTTCAAATGAATGACTGGTGAGTTTGAACTGCCAAACTTGTGGTGAGCAGTTCAGTGCTTATTTTACAGCAACACACCAGGACTACTTACCTCTAGTAGCCAGAGTTTTTCAACTAACTTGACACATATAGTTCTCTTATATACAGACTGATTTATTTGATACTTATAATTTATAAGCCTAGGTCCAATCAGAAATATATAAACAACTCTAGTTGCAAAAGACAAAATTTAATCTTGAAAATTGTCTTTTTAGATGCTGGATGATTGAACAAGACCTCATGCAAGAACAGATTTCTGCATCCTTTAGGCTGAATGGGGAAAACAGAGAAAAGCATAGTCAATAGATTGAGATTAATGGGGAGAAATTAGAATTGTATAGAGAGGTACATGAAGTCATGGCAGAGAAGCATCTGTTGATGGAGACAAAACTTAAAGAAAAAAGAGGAAAGGAGTATCATAATTAAAGTTTTGTGTCAAATTGATTGGACCAGGATTGTCAGTGGTTTGGCAGTTGAGATGTAGTTATCCCCATAATGAGATCTAATACTATATAGAGATGTAGTTATCCCCATAATAAGATCTAATACTATATAGAGATGTAGTTATCCCCATAATAAGATCTAATACTATA
>NW_006408703.1:5478220-5489086 GCF_000296735.1 Chrysochloris asiatica
GAGATGTAGTTATCCCCATAATAAGATCTAATACTATATAGAGATGTAGTTATCCCCATAATAAGATCTAATACTATATAGAGATGTAGTTATCCTCATAAGGAGATACAATATAATTAATTCTATGATACAGTCTGCTATTAGTGGCCAGTCAGTTGAAAGGAAATTTATATGGGAGTGTGGGCTGCTTCCAATGTATTAGATATTCAAACAAAGTTTGCCTGCTTTCTGCTGGGTTTAGATCTTGTACTTGGCTCATCCTCCAAACTCTGGATCTTTGGACTTGAGCTAGTGGACTGCTCTATTACCTGCCAATCCTGGGAGTCACCTTCTTGCCTGCTGGACGTGTCTATCTACCTTACCTGCAGGATCTGCATGACCTGCCTGTCATCTCACCTTGGTTCATCTGACCCAGATTTCAGAGTCTCACACCTCTAAACCTCTGTAAGCCCTTTCCATGATAGCACCTTATTTTTATATATACCTATATACATTTCACTGGTTTTACTTGTCTAGAGAACTCAATCTAAGACAGGGAGAAATGCCTGACTTTATTCCTTTTGTTTCCTGTCCTGTCACATATGTGAGTAAAGGAAAAATATCACCCGGCCATGACAAAAAAAAAAAAAAAAACACCCCACAAAAAACAAACCCATTATTGTCTAGTTGAGTGCCACACACAGCAACCCTATATGACAGAGTATAACTATATTATAGGTTCCAGAGCTGTGATATTTAATTAAAGTAGACTGCCACATAATTCTCCCATAAAGAGACTTGTTGTTAAGTGCTGTCAAGTCAGACCCTAGTTAAGTGCTGTCGAGTGTTTATCCTATGACTAGTGGGTTCAACCTGCCAACTTTCAGTTATCAACCAAGCTCTTAACCATTGTGCCACCAGGGTTTCTTACAAGGTAAAGAACATCATAGATATTAAAAAGAGTAAAATATAGCTCCTGATGCCTATATCCAAATGTGAATTTCTCAACATCAGTGTCATCTTAATTAATGGAAATTTGACCTTTGCAATTACTCAGATCAAGAAATTGGTGTTACACTGAATACCTCTCTTTTTATTGTATCCCACTTAATCCACTATGAAATTCTGTTGGTTTAAACCTCAAAATACAGCTAGTATTCAAGTCTTTTAACCACCTTGACAGATGCCACTAGGTCCAAGCTACTAACTAGTCTGAATGGTTCAGTAATTGCCCATTTCAATTTCTCCCCAACAGTGTGGTCTAACATCCTATTAAAAACATAAAAATAATATTTTGACCTTCCTCTGCTCTGCTGAAAATCCCACCTGGCTTCTTATCTCATCTTCGGTAAAAGCCATAGTCCTTACATTGACCTACAAGAATCTGCATGCAATTCTATTTCCTCATTTGAACTCATCTTTTAGTATTTTCTTCCTTATTCATTCAGCTTCTGCCACACAGGCTTGCCTATTATGTGAAGTTAAATGGGCTCCCACTTTGGGAATGTTCACTGGTTCATTTCATTGAGCCTCCTTTCAAATAATATGAGAAGGTTAACACCTCATTTATGACTCTGATCAAATATCTTATTAGTGAATCCATTACTTCATTGCTTTCTTCATAGCATCATCATAACCATGATCCTATATATTTATTTAATTGTTTATTCAGTGGAATTCATCCTCACTTGAATTGAAATTCCCTAATGATGGCAGCTTCATAGCAATGCTTAGCATCTTGCACATTTCTATGCACATTTGTGGAAGGAATACTGAAAGAGTGAATGGTGACATCAATTGTCACATAAGTATCTCTACTATTTGAAGTACTAAGGAAAATGAATGCTTAAATTAGTGTCAGGAAAGAAGTCACATAATAATTTATAGGTCACTTGATATTCATTTTCTGTGAACATAAATGATGGGCATTCAGTACAATCTAATTTGAAATATATTTTATTTACTTCATTCACCCAGTCAACAAACATTTATTTACACTTTCCTAGGCACACTTTAAATATAATTATTCCCACTAGCTTATATCTTAGTGAATTAGAAAGTAAAAAATAATAAGAATAAGTAAATCATATACTAAATTAGATAGTGATAGTAAACAAAAGGAAGAGAAAAGGAAACCTGAGAGATTAGAAATGTTGGATGTGCTACAAATTTAGATCTATTACAAAGATCCTCTTACATGGTAAAATCTTGCCATATATTATTTTTTAATAAAAAAGTGGAAATAAGTGGCGACAAAGACAATCATATGGTCATATGAATCAACAGAGTACCTACTCTGCAATTTTAATTAAATTAAATGCAATTTTACTGGAGCTTTTTAAATTTTATAATTTCATCAGTAGATACATGATTTATGATTCTATCAAAGGAGCTCTGGTAGCGTAGTGGTTACGAATCGGGCTGCGAACCTTAAGGTCAGTGGTTCGAAACTACCAGCCGCTCCGCGGGAGAAAGATGAGGCTTTCTACTCCCGTAAAGATTTACACCCTCGGAAACCCTGTACAGGGTCGCTATGGGTCGGAACCGACTCAATGGCACTTAACAACAACAACATCAAAATGATATGAGAACAATGACACCAAAGATGGAGGCAAAGGTGATGACATCAGGAGATAGAACAGCTGAAAACTCTAGACTCATGGAAAGAGAGGCTGCGGGCTGGCGGCCAGTAAGCCGGCTTGAAGAATGTGTCCTTGGGTTTTTTTAAATGATTGTATATTCCTGAGTGTTTTTGTGTACATCAAACAACAACAAACAAACAAAAATCAGAAGGAATAGAAGTAAATATTGTTCAATGATGAAAGAAAAAAAAAAAGATACGTCAAGTTTTATTTTTGAAGCATGAAAAAACAAGGCAAAGGACCACTCTTTTTATTCTATAAATGTCCATAGGAACTCAACCTGTCTTCTATAAGTCACTTTTTTTCAAAGAATTGTTTCCCCTGATTCTCCTTGATTGAATTGTCAAGCATTAGCTATAGAACCTTTCTTCTAGTACCTCACTGCCACTTAATATTCTTCTTATATGATGTAAGACATAAATGTCTGAGAAATGAATAAGAGAAAGATGGTTTTGCATCTACTATAAAAGACAGCCTTCACTGAACTAAAATGAAGAGGACACTGGAGAATATTCTGACTAAATCACAGGAGCCATTAAAGAAAAATACAAAGGACTGGCGTCATTCTTGAATGAAAGGGCCACTAAATTTTGGATATTTGTTCATACATTAAAAAGACATGTAGAGGTACCTGATAGTTTGTGATTTATTCTTGGTTTTAGATTGAAGACACACAAGCGGTTTGTATTTACAATTTAAAATAATGCATCTGTATACAAAAACATGTCTGGAATTGTCAATGCTAATGTTGTTGTTGTTGTTAGGTGCCCAGCGATTCAGTACTGTCTCATAGTGATGCTATGTTCAACAGAACGAAACACTGCCCGGTCCTGGGCCAGCCTCACGCTTGAGTCCATTGATGCTGCCACTTGGCCAATCCATCTTGCTAGGGTTCTTCCTCTTTTTTCTCTGACCCTCCACCTTACCAAACATGATATCCTTCTCCAGCAACAGGTCCTTTCTGAAAATATGTCTGAAGTATGAGAGACCAAGTTTGGCCATCCTGAACTCCAAGGAGCACCCTGGCTGCACTTCTTCCAACATGGATCTGTTGGTTCTTTTGGCAGCCCATGGCACTTTGAATATTCTCCTCCAACACCATAACTCACAAGCATCAATTCTTCTATGGTCTTCTTTATTCACTACCCAGCTTTCACATGCATATGAGGGTACTGAAAATACCATGGCTTGGGTTAGACACACCTTTAGTCCTCTTGATGATATCTTTGCTTTTCAACACTAAAAAGGTCTTGGTGCAACAGATTTACCTAATGCAATATGTCATTTGATTTCTTGACTGTTGCTTCCATGAGTGCTGATAGTTGATCCAAGAAAAATGAAGTCTTTGACAACTTCAATGTTTTCTCCATTTATATTGTTGTCATTGGTCCAGTGGTGAGGATTTTTGTTTTCTTTACATTGAGATGCAATTCATACTGAAGGCAGTGGTCTTTGATCCTTATTAGTAAATATTTTAAGTCCTCTTCACTTTAAGCAAGCAAGGTTGCGGCATCTGCATATCTCAGGTTGTTAAGGAGTCTTCCTCCAATCCTGACGCCACATTTTTCTTCATATAATCCAGCTTCTTGGATTATTTACCCAGCATGCAGGTTGAATAAGTATTGTGAAAGAATACAGCCCTGTCACACAACTTTCTTATTTTTGTACCATTCAATATTCCCATGTTCTGTTCCAACAACTGCCTCTTGGTCCAGGTACAGATTCCTTATGAGCACAATTAAGTGTTCAGGAATACTCATACTTTGCAATGTTGTCCATAACTTGTCATGATCCACACAACTGAAAGCCTTTGTGTAATCAATAAAGCACAGGTAAACATCTTTCTGGTATTCTCTGCTTTCAGCCAACATCCATCGGACATCCGCAATAATATCTCTCATTCCACGTCCTCTTCTGAATTCAGCTTGCTATTTTAGACATTCTGCTCCAGTCCTCAAAACCAAATCAATGATTATTTTGCCCAACGTCATTACACCACCTACATTATTCTAGGTGCTCTAGGAATATAAAAGAATTGATTATATGTCATATCTTTGACTAAAAGGTCTAGGAAAGCAAGACATAAGCACAGAAAATAAGATAGAAATGATTTCCTTAATAATACCATGGGCTTAGAGAAGGTTTTTTTAAAAAGAACAAAAACAAAACAAAACCCTAAATTAGACTATGACACTCCTCTGCTGACATTCTCCAGTGGCTTCTAAGGACCACAATGAAAAAGCATAACTCCTTATAGCAGTTACCTGACTCCAACACCTAGTACTCCTTACCTTGCTATTCAAGTGATGGTATCCTTGTTTTAAACAGAATTCATTAGGCATGCTCCAGTTTCATGACTTAATGTGGTGCTCTCTCTGCCTGGAATATTCTTCCCACAAGCGTACAAGATGGTGGGGTACTTTTGTTTTTACCCTCTCTCTAAACCACCACCATCACCTCCATTTTAATTAAAATTGCCAACCCTATCCAATCATTACATTCTACCTCTATTCCTACTTATTTTCTTTTAATACTGCATAGTCTTCTATATGGATTACACCCCAATGTAAAGAAAATAAAAATCCTCACAACTGGACCAATAAATAACATCATGATAAGAGAACAAAATATAGAAGACATTAAAGACAATTTTTCTTGGACCCACAATCAATGCTCGTGGAAGTAGCAGTCCAGAAATCAAATGTTGTTTTGCATTAGGCAAATCTGCGACACAACATATTCTAAAAGTGTTCAAGAGCAAAGATGTCACTTTGAGGACTAAGGTGCACTTGGCTTTAGCCATGATACTTTCAATCACCTCATATGTATGTGAAAGTTGGACAATGAATAGGTAGTAGAATTGATGCATTTCAGTTATGGTGTTGGGAAAGAATATTGAAAGTACCATGATATGCCAGAAGAACAAAGAAATCTGTTTTGAATTATGTACAGCAAACACTTCTCAGAAGTCAGGATGGAGAGACTTCATCTCTAGAACTTTAGACAAATTGTGAGAAGGGACCTGGAGAAGGACAACATGGTTGGTTAAGTGGAGGGTTGATGAAAAAAGAGGAGGAACCCCAAAGTGATGGATTGATAGTGGCAGCAACAAAGGGTGCAAACATAACATCAATTATGAAGAGGCACGGAACCGGGCAGTGTTTCATTCTGTTATACACAGGGTCTCTATCTGTCAGTATAGACTCACTGGCACCTTACACCAACAATAGTCTAGTAATTAGTGGCCAAAATTGTGTATTCTAAAAGTGGCTTTCTTTCTTATTCTTCAATAAAATTTAATGCTAATTTTGATTTGTTAAGACATTAGGGTGAACCGTGAAAAACCAATATACATTATGATTTGCCAAGCAAATAAAAATGTTAAGATTATTCTCTTTCATGGAAATCAACAAATACTAGAATCTAGGCATACTCTTTGTTTATTTGCTGGTATCAATAACTCTTGTTTCTTCAATACTTATTCAATTTGTATAAATTGAGCAAATAAGCTGGATTATATTAAGCATTCCATAGTATCAGGATTGGAAGAGGATTCATAACAACCCACAATATGCAGATAATACAACCATGCTTGCTGAAAGTGAATAGGATTTAAAACACACACTAGTGAAGATCAAGGACTACAACATTCAGTATGAGTTTCAATGTAAAGAAAAGAAAACAAAACCCTCACCACTGAACCTATAAACAGCATCCATATAACTAGAGAAAAGACTGCAGCTTTCAAAAACATCATTGAAAAGTTTCAAGTTGTCAAAGATTTCATTTTGCTTGGATCAATCCTCAACACTTAGGAAAGCAGCAGTCAAGAAATCAAATGACATACTGCATTAGGTTAATGTGTTACACAAGATTTCTTAAGTGTTCAAGAGCAAAGATGCCAGTTTGAGCACTAAAGTACGCCTGATACAAACTATGGTATTTTCAATAGACTCATATGCAGGTGAAAATTTGAGAGTAAATTAGGAAGATCCTAGAAGAATTAATGCGTTTGAACTATGGTATTGGGGGAAAATATTAAAAATACAATGGACTGCCAGAAGAACTAACAAATCTGCATTGGAAGAAGTACAACCAGAATATTCCGTATAAGCCAGCATGGAGAGACTTTGTCTCTCAGACTTCAGATATATTATAAAGTGAAGGGTCAGCAATAAAGAGGAAGACCCCCAATGAGATGGACTGGCACAGTGGCAGCAGCAATGGGCTCAAGCATGGCAATGACTGTGAGGTTGGCTCAGGACCTACAGTGTCTGGTTCTGTTGTGCATAGGATACTATGAGTTGGGACTTACTCAATACCACACCTAACAACAACAATTAGTTCTATTTGTGAAAGTATGTTTCAGCACAAATCAGAATTTAAAGAATTTTGTTCTGATATATGCTGAATCTCAGGTATATATAAAGCATTTGATATATCGCTAATAATCTATTAACAGTATTCAATTAATACCCAGCATCTTTTTGCTTTATAATAAATTAACCTGTATAAAGAATATTATAAATATTAACAAGCAATAAAATATTAGCAAGCAATCTATTTGGTGGTAACGAGTAGAAATATTTGTCAATGTTTCCATGTAAAAGATTAACTAGACTGCAAATCACTATTTATACTAGAACTAGATTTATTCAAACTTAAATATTCCAACCATGTCTGTAACTCTAAAAAAAAAAAAAAAAACTTACAAAATATGACTATAGAATTTTGAAAGTAGTGTATAAATTTTCTTCTACTCTCCTAAACTCTTCCAGAAATCCCAGCTGAATGGCTTTTTATTTTGCTAATATTGCAAGAAGCACACTAATAACTTCTTTAATGGGATAAGGAAAGATAAGTTAACTTCTGTGGTAGTAAAAATATAAAAAATGCTTCAAGTGTTAGGCCTTAAAATGTACTAAAAAGATCCAATAATATATTCTCGTATATTCAAAAGGATATAATTAATGTCAGTATATATTTCTACTGAAATAGTCAGACCCGAAATGTGTGCATACACAGTATTATAAACTCAAATTATAAAACCAGAGGATTTAGCATTAAAAAAATAAAACATCTAAAGCTAGGTGCTACTTTATGTAATCGCCATTAATACCAATTTTATTATATGGCATAGTGCAAAATGGCTCCAGAAGGTAAGCACTGGACTGTGAACTACAAGGCTAATGGTTTGAGTCCACCAATTAATTGCTCCAAGGGAGTAAGATGAGGCTTTCTGTTCCCATAAACATTTAAAGCCTAAGAAATTCCATACAGGATCATTATGAGTTGGAACCTACTCAAAGATCTTAATAACAACAACAATTACAACATGCTGGACCAAATGATTAACTATTTTTTTATACGAAACTAATTCCAAAGTTTAATAAGCTCAGTTATATAATTTACTTATTTTTATTTCTTTTATTTCCAAATTCCATGTGAGGTTCAAATAAATGTATGTATTCATGAGATATGCATATTATACAGGGCCTCTATAAATAATCTATCTACATTTCAAAAACATGAAACATTCAGCTCTCAATCTTAACATTAGTGAAAAACTGAATAAAATCCTGTGATCTACAGTGTATACATCAGCTTTAGGGTAATAGAAATCAAGTCCCTCTTGAAGAGGGAAAATTTCCCTATAATAATAAAACAAATAATTTAATTATTTTAGTAGTAATTCTGATTCATTTAGCAAAAAATATCAGATAGTATATTGGCAAATTTAGAATTTCTCATACCTCAATTGAATCAGAGTGGAATATTTTTACACAAAAAAATTAATTACAAATAATAATATATCCGAATAACATATTTTCAGGTCTCTAACATAACTTTTCTTAAAAAATGAAACAATCTTTATACTATCAAGCCCATCTAAAATACTTTTCTTCAGAAAACAAAAATTAAACCATTATTTAATCAACCAAATGTTAATTTATTTGTTGGAAAAGCAACAGTGTGACAATATGTGGTACCAGTAAAAAAAAAAAAAAAAAAATGCCACAGTGAAAAACATGAATACAAAATTCTAATTGAGAGAACATTGTTGACATTGTAGATGCTAGTTAGTAGAAATAAACAAAAGGTAAGAAACCGTTAAATATGTTCAGATTAATACTTTCAGTTCTGACTATGATAAAAAATTATGAATGTTCCGTTTGCTAAATATCCTGCTTTCTTTTGATTAAATAACTCCTTCAGTAGTTCAGCAATACATTTTATGGAAAAATAATAAAGAACATTTAGCTTTCACCCTTTCTTTTTCTTCCTAGAAAATAAAGTTTCTAAGGAACAGAATGTATTCTATGAAAGCTAAAAATTGTTCTTTTAAAAACAGTAAAATGTAAAATTTTTGAATCGTTTATTTTTCTCCTTAGACTGATTAAATTTCATTATAAGCAGTTAGCAGAGAATGGATAAATATAACATCTATGCAACATATTAACATAGATTAATTCTTGCAACTGTGTTCTTTTTCCCTTGATGTAAAACTGTAAACACGTTCTCTACTGACTAGGGGAAGCACTCGTGTATAGTTTCAGCTGGGGGAAAACTGAGAAGATTTATTAATGATAAAAGTAATTTCTACGAAAATAGTGAAAGTAGTAAACAATTTTTACTTAGTTCTCAAATATCAAGTATTTCTTTTTAATGAATATAGTTTGTGCATTCTTGTTCATATGTCATCACTATCAGAAAAAAACCAAGAACGTTATTCTGAATTTTCCTCTGTGTGCTGTTCTTGGTGAAGGATGTCATGTAGGAGAAGAATAAACTAATAGTATCAGACTAACATATAAGAAATCTAATGCTATCCAAACAGAAAGCATAGTCTTTGTACATTATGAATTGATGACAGTTCTTAATCTTTGGAGGTTTAATCACTGTTGAGTGATATGCCACATGATAACTCAAGCTCTGGTCTGAGTCTAGCCATTCTCTTTCACTCCTATTTAGTATCCTAGAACTTTTCCTCTGTGATTCTCTGAGCTGAGCATATATCTTCAACACCTGTCCAATCTACTGTGCAATGAATTTCAATACAGAGAAAGAAAACATTTTTTTAAAGTATGAAATTAATGTACTATTAATTCTGATAGCAATGAAAAAGTTCATAGTTGAGAATTCTTATTTGAGGATCAAAAAGCCCCATTTGGTTTTGTAATTATTTATACAAAATAAAAATTAATTAAGTATCTTTTAATAAATTTTAGATATTTATTTTTCTTAAAAAGTATAGAATAACCATAATCACTAAAATTCTTCATTATATGAGGGTGCCTTAAAAATGTTCTATACTGTACACTTTATAATATGAAATACTGCTTTTAAGAAATAATGGTATTCATAAAATTTCTAAAATTATTCTGTACACAATTTTTTTTCTAGTACTACAACATTGGCAGTTCAACTGAAAGGCTGAGTTTGATATGTAAGAAAAATAATTTATAATAAAATTATCATTTCTATTTGAACAGTACAAATAATCTATGTTGTCCAATATGGGTAATCAAATTTATCTTTCTTTTATATGCCATTCAAAGAAAGCAATTTTTCTCATTTAAAAATTTATGTCCCTATATAATTAGTGAAATTAAACATAGCATAAAAGAAAAGGAATATATAACAACTCAAATATTATAAAATACTTTATCACACAGCATGTTATTGTTTAGCTTAATATAAGAATAAAACAAATGCTGCCAAAGAGAAAAACAATTAAAATAATTAAAGCAACTTCTGATATTAATGCCTAGGAGTAGCTGTACAATGAAAAGCTCAATATAAACAAGTTGTCAATATAAACAACTAATATCAGGAAAGGCGCTCTTTAATTTTTACTTTTTATAAATTAAACAAAGAAAGTACGATCAGAGGCACGGTGATTTTATTTTTAAGTGCTGAATTTTAACAACTGTAGTTATTTTAAATTTTGATCTCTGCAATTCCTTGACAGCATTACTGCTTTATCAAGCTTCTAATAAGTACATTTAAAATAACCAAAAAGGGGCACAATCATATTGAACTATTTTCAATAAAGAAGAAGTATGATAATTTATAAGTGTTGAAAAGATTATGAATAAGTTACCTGCCCTACACTATGACTCAAGTTCATATAAATTTTGAGTATGGATTTAATGGAAAACATTGTACCCTCTAAGTAATTTTTTTGTTTTATTTGAAGCATTAAAATTTGAATGATAAATAGCAGTGAAAATATCTCCTAAGT
>NW_006408703.1:5489186-5490809 GCF_000296735.1 Chrysochloris asiatica
TGTTTTTAAATATTATCAGTCTGTGAAATATATTATCAGTCTGTGAATTTCACAGACTGATAATATTTAAAAACAAAATCCTATAATATATTATATTGTTTGAGGCAGCAGACACTGAAATGATCCCACTGTAAAGCAATTTCAGGAGCTTTGATGTGCAGTGGTTTAAATGCCTCATCTGCAAAACAAAAGTTACCAGTGCTCCAAGGACAAAGATGTGGCAGTTTGCTTCCATAAAGATTTACAATCTCAAAAACCCTATGGGACAGTATCTTAAAATTCTACAGGGTAAGAATCACTATCCTATAGGATCACTATGATTCAGAATTGACAGGATAATAGTAGTTTTCATAACAATTTAACAACAAGAACCAAGAATTTGGGAACTTCTACTTTTGTAAATGTATCCAAAAAGATGCCAAGGTTGTAAAAAAAAATGTTTCTTCAGAGACATAGGAACTATTTATCAAAAGTGATGCAAATCAAAAATTAAATACCCTATATATGTAAATATTAGAAAACAAGTGAAAATATGTTTTTCAAGAAATATTCCATTTCGTAAGATACTATATGGTACTGAGTAAAATTCATAGGCTCAAATATTTTCTATTGATGTATATTTGGAAAAATATTCACAATGATGATTGTTTTTTGTTTTTTTAATTTTGTTGATCATAATTGATTACTCATTTTCTACAGCAAACACATAGTACTTTTACAAATAGGAAAAAGAATATTAATGTAATTATAAGAGAACTTCTCTTTTAAAACATTCAGATTTGGTACAATCAAAGAAATCTAACTAAGTAGAATAAAATGTATGTTTAATTACAATTACCGAGAAAAGGCTTTTTTATTTTTAAAGACAAGCAATAAAACTTATGTCAGTAGGACATCCACATGGTTAATGCATTTGTCTTCTACCAAAATGTTGAGTTTCAAATTCAAGTAGAGATGTCTTAAAAGAAAGGTGATCTAATTTCAAAATAATCAGACACTAAAAAGAAATCCCCCACCTTTCATCCTTCAGTTTGTCTTACTGTGGTCACTTGAGTGTTTCTGTGATGTTGGAAACTACACCACCAGCATTTTAAATTTCAGCAGGGTCACCCAAGGTGGATAGGTTTCTGCAGATTTTCCAGACCAGGAAAGAAAGTGAACTACTTTTTAATGTTTAGCAACCGAAAACATTATGAATAGCAGTGGAACGCTGTCAGATATAATGTTAGAAGATGAAAACATTACGAATAGAACCAGAATATTGTCAGGTATACAGCAGGAAGCTGAGCCCTTCAGGTTGGAAGGCACTCAAAATATGAATGGCGAAGAGTTGCCTCCTCAACAAATATGTGATCATGATGACATGAAGTAAAGCTTTCTGGATTTTAATCTGCTGATGGGATACAACTCTAAAAGACGAGAAACAGCTGAAAACATAATAATCTGAATATGGAATGCATGAAGTGTGTATCTAAGAAAATTGGAATTAGTCAAAAATGAAATAAAACACATAAAGATCATCATCCTTGGCACTGTTGTTGTTGTTAGGTGTCATCAATTCGATACCAATTCACAGCAACCCTATGCACAACAGAACAAAACACTACCTGATCCTGGGCCAAC
>NW_006408703.1:5491204-5493724 GCF_000296735.1 Chrysochloris asiatica
AGGTCTTGTGCACCAGATTTGCCTAATGCAATATGTTGTTTGATTTCTTGACAGCTGCTTCCATGAGTGTTGATCGTTGATCCAAGAAGAATGAAGTCCTTGACAACTTCAGTCTTTTCTCCATTGATTAGAATGTTGTTTATTGGTCCAGTGGTGAGGACTTTTGCTTTCTTTACATAGAGATAGATGCAAGCATTAGTGTGGTGAAATAAACTGGTATTGGCCATTCTGAATCTGACAATGAGATGGTTTATTGTGCTGGGAATGACGAATTCAAGCGGGCATAGTATTCACTAACAAAAAGAACATTTCAAGATCTATCTTGAACTACAATGCTGTCTGTGAAAGGATAATATCCATACACGTACATGAAAGATCAGTTAATACCACAATTATTCAAATTTATGTACCAACCACTAAAGACAGTGATGATGAAATTGAAGAATTCTACCAACCTCTTCAGTTTGAAATAGGTTATCCTTGACAGCATTACTGCTTTGACATATTGCAATTGACATACTGATAATTTATTGGAATTCAAAGGTTGGATTTAAAAGAAGGGTCACTAGTTGGAAAATATGGCCATGGTGATAGAAATGATGTAGGAGGTCTCATGTTAGACTTTTGCAAGACATTTGATTTATTCATTGCAAATACCTTTTTTAAACAACAGAAAAGGTGATTATAAACATGGACCTCACCAGATGAAATACACAGGAATCAAATTAACTACATTGTAGGAAGAGACCGTGGAACAGATCAATATCATCAGCCAAAACAAGGCCAGAGGCAGACATTAGAACAGACCACCTACTGCTCATATGCAAGTAAAGGCTAAAAATTAAGAATATTAAAATTAGTCCACGAAATTAAAAAGAATGACCTTGAATGCATACAACCTGAGTTTAGGGTTCACTTCAAGAACAGGTTTAATATATTAGACACTAATGAATGAGGACCAGAAGAGCTATAGGATGGCATGGGAAACAAAGAGAGGGAAAGGAAAAGGTCATTAAAATAGCAGGAAAGGAAAAGACAAAAACAGATGTCAGAAGAAACTGAAATTTACTTTACAGCATAAAGATGCTAAAGCTATTGGAAAAAACAAGGAAGCAAAACAGCTGCACAGAACATTTCAAAGGGTAGCATGAGAAGACACTGTCAAGTATTATTATGAAATGCGCAATGATCTGGAGTCAGAAAGCCAAAGAGGAAGAACACGCTCAGCTCAGCATTTCTAAAGAGGAAAGAATGGAAGAAAAAGTCAAACCTTGACTTGAAATACTAAGGGGTTGATTCTGAATGATAATAGAAAGTACCATAAGAAGATGCTTTGGTACAGAGTCACTGTACCAAAAACAGAAATGCTCAAAGTTCAACCATTTCAAGATGTAGTATGTGATCAAAAATCTATGGTACTAAAGTTAGACATCCAAGCTGTACCGATGGTTTTGGCAAAACACAAGGCACCAGGAATTGATGGAATACAAATTGAAATCTTTTAACAAACTGATGCCGCACTCTAGATCCTCATTCATCTATGTCAAAAATTTGGAAGACAGTTATCTGACCAATGGATTAGAAGAAATCAACGTTTGTGACAATTCCAAAAAGAGATGACCCAATACAACGGAAAAAAATCACTGGACAATTATTATTTATATCACTTTCTGAAGTATTTATAATACTTTCTGAAGATAATTAAAAAAATGGCTGCAACAGTACAATGACAAAAAACCATCAGAAACTGAAGCTGGATTTTGAGGAGGATGTTTAATTAGGGATAGCATAGCTGATTACAGATGGATTTGGGCTGAAAGAAAGAATGACATAAAGTTGTTTGTTTTTGTTGTTTTTAAGTGTTGTTGAGTTGGTTCTGAGTCATAGTAAACCTGTATAGGGTTTCCGAAGCTTTACGTCTTTGTAGGAGCAGAAAGCTCCTGAGGAGGAGCTTGGTGACTGGAACCACAGACCTTGTGGTTCACAGCCCAGTGCTTATTATATTTCTAATTGTGCTTTATTGATTATGTAAAGTATTTTGATTGTGTGGATCATAACAAGGTATGGATAATATTGTGAACCATGAGTATTCCAGAACACCTGATTATGCTCATGAGGGACTGGTACATAGACAAAGAGGCAGTCATGAGACCAGAACAAGGGGACACTGAATGGATTAAATTAGGAAAGGTGTGTACCAGGACTGCATTCTTTCACCACATATATTCAATCTGTGTGCTGCACAAATAATATGAGAAGAGGGATTCTATGAAGAAGAAGGTGGCATCAGACAGACTCATTAACAACCTGCAATATGCATATGATACAGCTTTGCTTACTAAAAGTGAAGCGGATATTTACTTGTTGTTGTTTTTAGGTGCTATCAAATTGGTACCAACTCATAGTGACCATATGCACAACAGAACAAAATAGTACTCCATGTGGGTCAACCTGAACCCATCATGGCTGCCACTGTGACAATCCATCTTGCTGGCCACCTTCCTCTTTTTCTCTGACCCT
>NW_006408703.1:5495649-5535835 GCF_000296735.1 Chrysochloris asiatica
GTACAGCTAGAATGCTCTTTAGAAGCAAGGATGGCGAGACTTCATTTCTTGTATTTTGTATGTTTTATCAGGAGGGACCATTCCTTCAAGAAGGACATCATGATTGGTAAAGCAGAGAATCGGCAAAAAAGAGGAAGACTCCCCCAAAAGATGGACTGGCAAAGTAATAGCAGAATATGGTTTAAACATAACCACAGTTGTGAGGATGGAGCATGACCAGGCATTGTTTTGCTCTACATAGGATCACTAAAAGTGGGAACCAACTTGCTGGCACATAGCAAAAATAACGACTATGGATTATATAGCATTTATGAAGTCATCACGAAATGGAGTTGACTTGGTGGCAACTGGTACTGCCACTATTAAAGGAAATTATTCATATACAAGTACATTCTAATCTTGAAGAAACAAAACTTACACACACTCATGCAAATTCCAGATATTTAATCATCAGGGTCATATATTCCTTAAAGAGATGATACAAGGAACAATATTAAAAGTTAAAGTGCAGTATAAAGAGTCAAGCAGAGGTTTTCTTATCCTGAAATTTGGTCGTAGTCAATAAAGGGGACTACACTAATGTTAATGACCTGAGTCTTGGAAAGAGAAAACATTTGGGTCAATTAGCATTGGTAGTCATGTTATTGTTTGTCATTGGTTTGAGTCTAAGTCATAGTGACCAATCATTGGACAGAGTAGAACTGTCTCATAGGGTTTCCTGGATTGAAATTTTTATGGAAGTAGATCACCAGTTCTTTGCTCCGACAGAGCCACTGATGGGCTTGAACGTCTGACTTTTCAGTTAGCAGCTGACTGTTTAACCATTACAATATCGGCGTTAAGTAGCAAAAACACTTGCACCAATGAAGTGTTTAAAAGTAATCTTCCTCTTATTTTTCTTTTCTATTCCTGTATTTTTATACTTTCTATTACTGTGCTCTCATCTTCATGTTCTCTTCCCAATGTTTCTGCTTATATTTTTATAGTATTTTAGTACTAAAATCTTATAGTACTTTCCCTGTCCATTAGTTATCTACTCATTCAACTTTTTAACCCTTTTTTCATTCGTTTATTTTTACTGTCCAATTTCTAAAAGTTACTAGTTCCATTTAGCAATAGTGTTCTGAACATGAATAACACTGGCTAATTAGAATGTTTTGTAGAATAGTCAAACTGAAACAATCTTATGTGTTCAAAGCTTTTCCTTGAGGTTATAGCAGCATACTCTATGGGAAATATTCCTTTTCACTAAGAGAACCATCTAGAATAATTATGGGTATTTTTTAACACATTATGTGATGATAAATTCTATAAAAATTAAATGATGAGAAATTTCTATTTGGTGAAATTGCTTTGTCTATTTTTTTTAAGAGTTACATGGAAAAAAGTCCTATAAAATATACCAATTATCACCACTTCTATTATTAGCACCTAAAATTTATTAACCATCCTAACAACTATTAATGTGATTCTAAATTTAATAAATAAAGAATGTCAAGATCAGGTGGGCAGTTAATATAAAGCATAAAGATACCTAAATACAAAGGGGAGAACTACTTTTCTAAATCTACTATAATGGATTAAGTTTTGTTTTCCCCAAAATGTGTGTCAACTTGGCTAGCCCATGATTCCCAGTACAGTTATCCTCCATTTTGTGAATTATCCTCCATTTTGTGATGAGCTACAAATTCTAACTGCTACATGTTTTCTGTTATTGTTTTTATTAAACCTGACACACCCACTTTCCATTTTTCTGTAGTTTGGGCTTTGGTTTACTTAGTGATGGAGCTGCTTTTGAGACTCCTGGGATTTGTGTTCAACAATCAAATCAGTAAAACATATTAGACCCTAACTTTTTATTTAGTGTGGCAGACCCAGGGATACACTGATGCTAAGACTCTTGGAGATCTCTAAAGAATGCCAGGCTTGGAGATGTTGAAAGGAGAAAAGGACCTTCTCCTACAGTCTTCAATTCAGATTTCTAACCCTTTAAATTTCTGTTTGTTAAAGTCATCCACTTTTATGGTATTTCTGTTATAACAGCACTAGATAATTAAGATACCTAGGCAACTCCAAATACCTCCTAACGTGCCTTTATAACAGACAGTTTGTAACTGAGAAACCATAATGGTCAGCAGGGTAAGTGTTGGGATGCTAACCAAAAGACTAGGGATTCAAACCTACCAGCCTCTCCATGGGAGATATATGAGTCAGTTAGGTGACTTCTGCAAAGATTTACAACCTCAAAAGCTCTATGAAGGACTTCTACTCTTTCTATAGGGTTGATTGTTATGAATTTCATTGAAATTGCTATGAAAAGTGCACCCAGATAGAAAATAATTATGAATTGTATTAAATATTATCGTTATTTAATAAATATTTAAATTATGCTGATATATTTCTTAAAAATATTAAGTCACAACAATATCCATGTATTAAAACATGAAAATTCACATTAAGGTTGACAATAATATTTTCTCAAATAAAAATATTAAGTAATTTAAGTGAACATATACATGTGGAATCTCCTAAAACAGAATATTATAATCATTTTGGGGGTTTGAGTCTTTAATTTAAATTTGTATTACTTACATATTGGCATTTAACAAGAACTAGGATAATTTCTTCTAAGCGATGTGTCTAATATCTCAAAACAAATCTCCAAATTATAGAACAAAGAGTATAGGGTGCTTCAAAAAGTCCATGGGAAATAGAATTGAAAGATAATGGTATTTTCCCACAAATCTTTGAAACCTCTTCTTATTCTTTGTCCTATAAATTGGCTTACCTTTCTAAGATATTTGGATATTCTGAAGTTGTGTGGTTTATCTCGGTTTCCAGAAAGACTAAATCATAAAAATTTAAAGACAAAATTCATATGTTTAAATAATCCACTGCCATTTTTAAATAAAAGTCTATTTCAACTCTTAACAACCCTATAGGACATTATAGAACTGCATGACAGGTTTCCAAGGTTGCAAATCTATATGGAAACCAACTGTCACATCTTTCTACAGGAGACAGCAGGTTGGTTTGAATGCCTTATCTTTTGGTTAACAGTCAAGCATTTAACCATTGTGCCACCAGGAGTCCTAATTAATGCTTAGCAATCCAAAATGACAAAGAATTCTCTGTCCCTTTTTTAAAAAAATATCTTATACTATTGACTTCAAATAATTTCTCTAGCTGGGATAACTAGTAGTTAACACCTATGTTTATTTGAAAATCTTGACTTTCGTTTTTTTTAAACAAAGTGATCCAACTTCTGGTGAGCATTTTTCAAAGTGCCAATCTTTAAACTAAGAAGTTCACACTTTCAATACTTCTGCCTTACTAATTTCAATGAAATTATGTAAGCATCTTACAATGTGTTCTTTTACTTGTGATAAAAGTGCTGGTAATTTACCCTTGGTTTGTGATCTTCTCATTGTTTACATTCTACTCTAAGAGCCCTATTATATGTAGACCCCCATGGAGTGGGTACTCTAAACCTATCCACTAATGATTCATTAAAATAACAATTGGTGTTGTGGTAGAAATAAAAGTCAAATTAATGGCTAAAATAGCTCCTAACTTCTGTGAAAGTAATTAAGAGGATATGGAGAGAACACCCTATGTAAAAGAAAGATATGGTTTATTTATTTTATCATAGACGGTTTCATCACTGTCTATTTTTCTGATAATAATACAGTGAAGCCAACAGATAGTTAGAGTGAGTCTACTTTATTCTCTGAAACCACAACTGACAAGGCAGGTACGAGTTGATTTATAAAAATCTCTTCTATTTAATAATGTATATGTAGCAGATTATCTATGTTTAAGAATAAGTGCATAACTTCCCCTTTTCAAATTTCTAAATAGCTTGATACTGAAGAGTAAATCTTTAAAAGTTTTTCATTTTGCTGAATTGAATATGTCCATGTAATTACATAATATTAGTATACAAAGAATCAATATTTAAACACTTAGGGTTTTTCCCTGTGCATCTTCATGTACTTTCAGAGATCTCCTTAGCTATTATTCTGGTATTCCTTATATATGATTAACTACTATGACTATAAAATTTCTAGACTGTGATAATACAAAATCAGTGCAAACCTCCACACATTTAAAGCACTAACTATTCCTTTAATTTCTATTATGCTGAATTTGTATATTTGATATGTAATTAATTTATTTTTATACGCTAGTAACAATGTATAAATTTATACTATGTCTGATTATATTTTAGAAGAATTACATATTTCTAAGAACTTCCTGTGGATTATTATATTCCTTCATTATATGAATTAATTGTGTTCATTTCAAGATTCTCTGTATACATCTCCTATATGTAAGGCTTTAAAATGTGCAAGTGATATAGTTATGTAAATAAAAACTGCAAACATTTAGAAGCCAAATGGAAAATAATAATTAGCCTTGACAAGAGAAAACTAAATCACAGCCCAAAGATGGAATGTAGTAATTTCATATTGCATATTTAGTAAAACTACCTGCTGTGTTTCCTACGGGTCATTCTTCCCTCACTCCTCTGTACTAAACATATAACAACATGCTCAACATTTTCCATTTCCTCTTTTATACACTCCTCTTTCTCTCTTTCTTTCTACGATAAGAGCAAACTTAAGGACACATGATATTAAGGCAATTATTATATACAATCTAAACTGTATATTTGCCTGGATAGGTATAAAACAATATTGTGGAAACACATGATATCTTGGCTTTAGACTCCGTTATAGAAATTTTAATGATTTACCATTTTAATTATTTTTCAAATAAACTAATGTAGACTACTGGTGTGCTGTAGAATCAGCACTGGACAGTGAACCACAAGGTCAGCAGTTCAAACCCACCAGATGCTCCTTAGAAACCCTATACAGGGTTGCTACACTAAGTCAAAACCGACTTGATGGCACACCACAATGGAATAAATTCAAATTTGTCCATACATAGTAGGTGGAAGTGTGGCCTAGAAATGTATGCTTTAAGTTTAAAAAGGAGCTAAACTAGAAAAAAAGATCTGTTGTCTCACAAATCAGATATACCAGATGAATACAGTCATGTTCTGACAAAATTTGGAAGGTATTAATTTCAGGGGCATGCTAATGTAGGATCAATGTTATGATGGTGGCTTTGGTAGTATAAACTTTTGATGTAAAAATGATAAACCATGGTTGATTAATAGATACATTTTTTAAAGCATTTCATTTCAACATTAGCAAAATGATAAGCAAGGCCTTGTCATATAAAGAGTATGGTAGGTATATTTTTGCACTAAATATACCTGCTGTCATTAAGTACCATTGAGTCGGTTTGAACTCATAACAACCCTATACAGTGTTTACAAGGAGCAACTGCTGGGTTTGAACAGTCGAACTTGCAGTCATCAGTCCATTGCTAATCTTACAGTGGCATACCAGAGCTACAGATATACTTAAGTAGTATATTTAAGCAAGGTTAAATATTAACTGCTTGGAGAGAACCAATTTTATCAGAATTAAAAAAAAAAAAAAAAGTTGTGTCCACCCTCTAATGAAACCCAATACCTTCAGCTGTTATAAAAACAGAAATCCTTGATCCTTGATCTACAATATGTGAACTAACGCATGCTGCCATTTACAGTTGGTTTAGTAATTCCTTGGAGAGTCATTAGCTACAGAAAGGGATGCAATAGCTTATCTAATGAGGTTACAATATGAATTGAATCATTTCATCCTGTACATCAGTCATCCAATAGCTATAACTTTCATAATCTTCTTCACCTCTATAATCTTCTTCAGACTCATTTTCTGTATCTAGAATATTCTACCATTTATTTATGATCAAAATGTTACATTTCATTAAGCTTGAGCAACGAATACAATTATGACTACTCTTTTTAAACAATAAAGTTGCATTTAGAAGACATATGATACGCTAATGAATTAACATCTCTCTCATGCTACTTCATGGATTTCTGAAATGAAATAATGTATATGAAAACACTAACAAACTGCTTGGTATATAATATGGCTCTCAAAAAAAATGTTAGTTTCCTTCTTTTTCTTTTATTTTGCCCACAAATTCTAGCACAGTTTTCGGTGCATGGCAGAATAAATTGGCCTGCATGTCTCAGAGCTTGCCACTATGCTGCCATCTGCTTGGTGAGAAAGAAAAGATATGCACAGAAAGAAGCTACTTGGAAACAGACTCTCTGAAGCCAATGAGTTCACTAATTAATAGCACCAAAGTTCAGGTTTATGAATCAATGCAATTCTTGAGGTAGTTTTCACTAGAAAAATGCAACAACCTAAAATACAGAAACTGCTTTTTAAATAAAGGTAAATGTATCTAGTTGAAAAAATAGCCTTTGTCATGTTATTATATTTCGGCTAATACCATTTTAAAGCTTTACTCTTTTAAGAGAGAGTGGGGATAAAATTTCCACTTCTCAATTTTTGCTGATATTTCAATCCATTTAAAAATTTTTAATTATAACTAATATACACTGAAAATAATTTGTATCAATTCTACTAAGTTCATAACCTAGCATTTCAATTTAACATATGTCTATTAAGAGCCTGGAGTCCTGGTGTGGTGCTATGGGGTAAGGCGCTGGACTATAAGGTTGATTTGAACCGCATGATTGGCGGGTCAAGCTCACCAGCTGTTTCTCAGAAACACTATACAGGGTTGTTATGAGTCGGACTGACTGAATGGCACTTAACAACAAGAACATTAAGAGCCTGTTAACCTCAAGGTTACTACCAGCTGTTCCACAGGGGAAAGATGAGGCTTTCTGCTCCTGTAAAGATTTACAGCCTCAGAAACCCTGTGCAGGGTCACTATGAGTCAGAACCAACTCCATGGTACTTACCAACAGCAACAATGTTCAATCCACAGTTTTAAGTGCTTAGAAAACAAAATCAAGAAAAATGCAGATCCTTATTCTGGTGAGTTTTATAGTTTAGAGACGAAAGACAACAAACACAAGTATAAAAAACACTGTTATATGCAGATGGTAGTAAGTGCCCCCAAATAAAAGAAACAGAACAGAGCAAGGGGATCAGAAATGACAGAAAGTAAGGTTTCAAGGACCAATTTTGTTGAGAAGGTAGGAATTGAAAAAAAATTTGAAGGAGGTGAGTTAGTTAGCCAAACAGACATGCAGATGAAGACAATTCTAAGCCAGAGGCAGCAGCAAGAGAAAAGACTCAAAGATGGAAGCATTTGTGGTATTTAAAGGACAAGAAAGGAGTGATGTGACTACAGTCAAGTCAGAGGAGTTAAGGTAGAGGCGTGGTAAGCAGATTATACAGGGGTTAGCCAACTTTTACTCTTTCTTTGAAAGGGATGGGAGCCATAGCAGTTTTTGGAGCTGAGGAATTAAGCAGACTATGCTTAAAAATGAGTGGTCTATGCTTAAAAATGATCTTGCTGCCATAGTAAAAACTAACTGTAAAAGGCAAACTGTAGAACATGAGACCTATTGGGTACTTTAGCCGTAAGAAATCTTATTGTATTTTAATAGCTGGACAAGTGAAGGAAATGGTCAGGTATATACGTTATTAAGTGCCATCGACTCGGTTCTAACACATATTGACCCTTTATAGGGTTTCCAATGAACAGCTTAACTATCAACCTTACAGCCCAGTGCTTATCCTACAGTGCCACACCAGTGCAGTAGTTCTGTAGGATAAGCACTGGACTGCTAACCACAAGGTCAGTAGTTCGAGTCCACCAGTCACTACTCAGAACAAAGATAAAGCTTTCTGCTCCTGCAAAGATTTACAGCCTTGGAAACCCTATACAGGGTCACTGTGAGTCAGAACTGACTCAACAGCACTTATCAACAGCAACAACTTACATATAAATAATATATTTACTACAAAATTAACAGGATTTCCTGTTTGCATGAACTAATAATCAAGTATTATAATCTTTACTGAGCAACAAATATCTGATAACTAAAAATTCACATAATCATTATCTATAAAGAAATAAGTCATTTTGTATATTTTTTATTAATGTGATATAAAATTTCATTTTCTATGCTGAGCACATATCTTACTAGTACATATTTGCTACTATTCAGATAATGCACTAGGCAGTAATATGGTAAAGTGCTGCAATAAGAAATTATGATATATAATTAAAGACGGGACTGCTGAAATCTGTAGCATGTATTTTGTGCTAATACTAATATAATAGGTTGTTCATTTAAGGAAGAGAAATAACTAATCCATTTCACTGATAACTAACCTCTTTGTGAAATTGTAGAAAGCATATTCAATATCACATTTCCTAACTCATTTTATTTGCACTCAAAAGTGCTTTAATAATGTAATATTTTAATACTAAGGAGACAACATGTTGACATATTCTACAGATTTAACAAAAGCTTAGTGAAGCATTTTGATATATAAGCAAATCTCAAATAAGATTCAGTCCTTTCATTCAGTTCATTCTCGAATAAATATTAGTTCTTTCATTCCAAAAGAGAATTCTTTAAAATTAACATTATATCACAGTGATAGGCAAAATGATTAGAGACGGAGCATGCTTGGCTATTTTAAAAGATTACGATCATTAGCATAAAATGATTTGTAGTGCAATTTTACTTCACTTGGGAGAAAAACAATTCCCTTACATATTTAGTAAATATATTTAAGAATGTAGCTAGAAAAATCAGGTTCTGTAGTAGAAGTATAATGCTTACTTTTCTCTTTCATGGTTTTAAGAAGATGCTATTAAACTCAAGTCAGACGTGCAATTAAAACTGAGGGAAATAGATATATTTTATAATAAAGAAATATATTACATTTTGTACAATATATGAAATTTCATAAGGATAAGGTAAGAAATATAATTTAGAAAATTATATTTACAGCTTACACAGCTTTGCTAGTATTTAATGCTTTAGAGACAAGATGGCCCAACACAATTAGCCAAGTCCTGAGGCAGCATTAAAATGCTGAAATGTAGGATTGTAGGAGTTTACCAAGTCAGAGGTTTTCAAAAATAATTTTGATTATTTAAAATACAATCTCCCTTCTAAAATGTCCCATCATTTACAACACAAAGAGAGAGAAGCAGCTGAGTGTCTCTCTAGGGAGAATAGAGCCACATGCCGCAATGTGATGGCGGAGGAAATGAGGGGTATGTCTAAAGACCACTCCTTGGGGTTATTGTTGCTAAATTGTCACTGAGTCTGTTCCAAATCATAGAAAACCAGAATAGTTTCTGAGAAGCATTTTGATGGGTTTGAATTGATGACTTTGTGGTTCACAGTCCAGTGTTTACCCTACAGTGCCACACCAGAAATCCACTGGGGTAGGTGTTATAAAGGCTTGTCTCCTTACTCCAACTGGAATAACTCTACAGTGCCATCTCAGTTTCCATAGCACTTTATGGGATTGGATATGGTCTTGAGGTTGAATCATAATTCAATATATTCCTCTATGCAGTCCTACTACATCAGCTCCCCAGAGGTGCTGAACCCAAGAGTAGTCGCCAATAAAATTCCTGTATACTTATCTCTACCTCAGAATTGGCTTAACCTAGGAAACAAATTAACACCCAGCTTGCTGTTGTTGTTAGTGCCGTGGAGTTGGTTCCGAGCCATAGCGACCCTGTACAGGGTTTCCGAAGCTGTAAATCTTTACGGGAGTAGAAAGCCTCATCTTTCTCCCTCGGAGCAGCTGGTAGTTTTGAACTGCTGACCTTGTGGTTCATAGCCCGATTCGTAACCACTACGCTACCAGAAGCCGTCTGCTTCCACAATTTGTTTCCTAGGTTACCAACACCCAGCTAAGGCCCCCCCCAAAACATACCCACTGCCTTGGATTCAATTCTGACTCACAGATACCCTGTGTTGTTGTTGTTGTTGTTAAGTGCCATCAAGACAGTTCTGACTGATAGTGGCCCTGTATAGGATTTCTGAAGAGTGGCTGGTGGATTTGAACTTCCAACTTTGCAGTTAGTAGTCCAGAACCATGGGCAAAGTAAAACTGCCCCATATGGTTTCCAAAGTTGTACATCTTTATGGAAGCAGACAGCCACATCTTTCTCCTGAAGAGCAGCTGTGGCATCAAACTGCCAACTTTCCAGTCAGGAGCAGAGTTCTTAACCACAATGCCACCAGCCTAGAAACAAAACTGGTGGTGGTGGTGGTGTAAATGCCTTCAAGTTAGTTCTGACTCATAATGACTCTGTATAGAGTTTCCAAGGAGTGGCCGGTGTGTTTGAACTACTGATCTTGTGTTGAGCAGTCCAGTGTTGATCCAACAGTGGCACAGGAGGGTTCTAGAAAGAAAATTAGATGTGCACTAATTTGTGAGCTCGCCTTAGCCAGAAAGAAGTACTGGTGATGTACTGTTCCAGTGTTGGGCTACAAACTGAAAGGGTGTCAGTTTGAATCCCCCAACTGCTCCATGGGTGAAAGTTAGCCTGATGTCAAGTTTTGGTGGGGGAGTTTTTCCTCCTACTTGCTTTATTTAACACAATGAGAATTTTGTTTGACTTTTAAACTGAGTTACTAAACAAAAATTGTAATATCAGAAAATTTCACTTAAAAATATAGATTTCTGGCTTCCCTGTGGAATTCACATATCAGGATCTACTAAACATGCATGTATCATTAGAGGGAACTGGGAAGTATGCTCACTTTAGAAAAGTCAATCCTCCTTCAGGTCTCATCTTGGTGTGAACATTAATCTATCAGTTGTTCAGAAAATTTCTGAACTAATTGCTCAGTGGACCAATTCTGGTATGGCATTATAGGATCATCACTGAACTGCGAACCACCAGGTTGGCAGTTTAAGACCACCAACTTCAGAAACCCTATACTTGTTTGCTATGAAGTCAGAACCAACTCAATCGCACTTAACAACAATTGGTCACTCAGGTAAAAGTCTAGACTACTTTCTCAGATTTAATTTTTGGTTTTAGAAACATTAGAAAATTAGCATTGTGATTAATATCATTATCACCTATTTGTTGTGTTGGTGTGTACCGCTGAGTTGGTTCCAACTTATAGTAACCATGTATAGGGTTCCAAGAAGTGACTGTTGAACATCTGACCTCGTAGTCTAGTTTATAGTATCACAACAGGACTCTAGGAGTCTTATCAAATTTAGGTTTACTTCCTTCTTCTGTATGACCTTGAGTTACTCAAATTCTCTATACCTTCATTTTTATTACTTTAGCTCTAAACTATGAAAATGAGTATTGCTTACCTTATATACATTGTAAAGGAGCCTAGTAGTTATGAGTCAGGCTGCTGAGCTCATGATCAGTAGTTCGAAATCACCAGCCATTCTGCAGGAGAAAGATGAGGCTTTCTGCTCCAAAAGATTTACAGCCTCTGAAATCCTATGCAGGGTAACTATGAGTTGGAACCAACACCATGGCATATCACCACCACCATACATTTATAAGAAATCATTGAAATAATAAATAAAAAATAACCTAGTGGTTACGAGTCGGGCTGTGAACCTTAAGGTCAGCGGTTCGAAACTACCAGCTGCTCCGCGGGAGAAAGATGAGGCTTTCTACTCCTGTAAAGATTTACACTCACGGAAACCCTGTACAGGGTCGCTATGGGTCGGAACCGACTCGACGGCACTTGACAACAACAACAACAACAATATAAGACTCAGTTTATAAAAATTAACTCAGGTGTTTACACATGCATGCATGTGCTTATACACACAGAGTTTACACTATATATAATTTGTATATATGTATGTGTGTGTATGTATATTTTTGTATACATATACAGAGTCCTAGGAGGGTACTTTAGGAGAAGCCCTGGACAGGTAACTGTAAGAGTGGAAGTTCTAAATCACCAGACTCTCCTCGGCAACCCTATACAGGGTCACTATGAGTTGGAATTGAATCATTAGTACTTAACAACAACATATTTGGTTGCTGTTGTGTGTCCTCAAGTAGGTTCCAACTCATAGCCATCCTGTATAGAATTTCCATGGTTATAAATCTTTATGAGAGCAGAAAGTCAGCTGGTGGATTCAAACTGCTGACCTTGCCAGTTAGCAACCCAATGTAACCCACTGGTTCAAACCATCAGCTTCCCTCTCAAAGATTTACAGCCTCAACAACCCTATACATGTTGCTGTCAGTCAGAATCGACTTAACAATAGTAACATATATACACACATATATACACACACACATGCAACATACACACACACACCATATATACTCGAGTATTCTGTAAGAAAGTGATTTAAAACAAGTGATGTTCATGATGAATATTTGAGATGAGGAAATACAGTATTCATTAGAATATATATATTTTTAATTTAGTAAGAAATATTCCAATAAAGGATTGCATGTAAGTCAAAAGCAAATATCTTCCATTGGTTGTTGATAGTGATTCTCTCTCTCTCTTTTTAAATAAAACATGAAACTCCTTATAGAGAAGTTTTTAGATTTGATCTCATGGGGCACTTTTATGGCAAATATACTGTGTTGTAGCTATACATTCTTTTACTTGTTAATTCTATATCTGAATTCATTACTCAGACAATCACACTTTGATTTTATATTTTGACAATTTCACCAGGTTGATGAATAAAATCAGGATCTAACATTATTTTGGATTGAGTGATTCATGTTAATCACTAAAGTAAGCATTCCCAAAGTCACCTACAAACAATTGTACTCACTGTGGTAAACAGTTCCAAAGATTTAACATACATTCTGTCTCCACACACTCTATGTTTGTGTTAACAGTTCTATAAATATGTATATAAACTAATGATATTATAGCTCATACAGACTTTAGAAGTCAATCAAACAGGTGATTTTTAGTGAGCTTGATCTAAAAGTTTAAATAAGATTTCATTAACACAATATCCAGAGGGGAGACAATGCCTCCCTACCCCCCCCCAAAAAAAAAGATGTGAAATTTAAATGTGTAATGCTTTTTTTGAATATATTACTTAAAATTTATAACAAAGAAGTTTACATCTAAATACTCACCTCTCTTGGAAAGTGATGGAATATGTAAGTGATATTAATCAACTAAATAAATAAGCTCTAAAACTAAGGCATGAACACATTATTCTTCTTTACTAAGTTCTTATTTTTAAACATCTCACTTGGGGCTGAAATACTTGTATCAAATAGTGTCTTAACTTTTTTTCAAATATATTTGTGGCTTCTGTTATTTTTACCCAAATACTTACTTTCCTTTATCACATTATTCTACTCACGCCACTCACTACTTTCTGTAATTCACCTCAAGAAACCAAAAGAATGACTTTAAGTATATATAAAACAAAATTCTGGAATTTATACATGATTACTACACATTTACAGACATATCCAATTCATTAGGTACTAAATTTCAGCTCACAGCAACCTGCTTTTTCAGGCCCAATGAAATCAAGAATTTGGAAAGGCAGCTAATTGACAATTTTATTTAAGTTTTCTCCTATTTCATTTTTTACATTGCAAATTCCATCTGGATTAAAATATATTCCTCACCAGGTTAGAAAAGAAAAAAATGAAGGAACTCTGCCCCTAACTGATCGAGCACAGTATCATACTGGCTTTCATACAGCGCTGCTCTTTAGCATCTTTCAGTTTGGTATCATTTTTGGATGTATCTAAATGCCAACTACCCTGACAAACATATACTCTACCAGCTGGATCTCCATCTGCTCAACTAAACATTTTCACACCAAATCTGTATAAAAAGCTATGTTTTCAAAAAGAGCTATCTACAACTGAAATATTAAAATCTTAACTGCAGGATCCCTACCACTTACGTATTTCACATGTATTTAATCATGAACACAAAACTACCTCCATCTAGTATCGATGACCTGTTTTATGTAGTCAAATGCAATCTTAACCCATAAACAAAGGGAGCAGACAAACATTTTGAGCATTCTAAGTATTTTTGCAATTTCATCCCTAACGCAGAATTATTTGTACTATCTTTTGATGTGCTTGCTTAGGGAAAAAAAAAAAAAACTAAAAAATTAATGTTAATGAATGAAAGAAATTTAAATCTGCAGTAAGCTTGTACTGGGAAAACTTTTTGCCTACAATAGAAAAAAATTTAAAACAAGAAAAATATCTTCTAATTAAATCATTGTATTTATCAGAACCTTTTGGATTGGGCCTCTTGATACACAGCAGCCAATGAAATATTAAATAATTTTCAAAAGTTTCTACTTTAAAATGTACGGCAGTGCTATAACTGTTGTTATTTATTGTTAAGTACTGTCAAGTCAGTTTAACTCATAGTGGCCCTGCATAAGGTTTCTGAGGAGCCACTGGTGAGCCTGAACCACCGACTTTGTGGTTCAAATTGACCTTGCAGTCCAGTGCTTATACTACAGATCCACACCAGGACTCCTATTCTATAGCTGTTGTTCTACAGCTGCCGAGTTGATTCTAACTCATAGCAACTCAACAAAATGAGCTTAAAAATAAAAGAAACAAAACAGTGCTTTAAACAGACTGGTTTACTTAATGCTTGATTTTTACTCAGATACCCTTTGCAGAATTAGAATATATTTAATAGGCTTGGAAAGATGACTTTGAATAATATAAATAGCAATGAATAAAACTTGCTTATTCAAGTATTTGCCAAGAAAAATGGTTATCATCAAACACAGATTAAATAATGATCTGTTTTATTTGCTTGTGCAAAATAGATGAATACTGATGCCTACACTTACTGAAAACAAAACAAAATAAAGCAAAAATATAACATCCTTTTTTGGCCATCAGTGAGATCTATTAAAGAGTCAAGAATAAAAATCCTAGATTCATAAACTGATATATGTCATCAAGCTTTATCAGATAACACTATTTACTGGTTAAGACTCATGTAATAAAAATCTCATAATTTTTTTAAGAACACCCACATGACTGAGTCGTCTAGAAGAAAAAATGGAAAGAGAATGATATTTATCTCTTCCAGGAGTCCAGGTTCCTGAGAAGCCCTGCCCATTTTCCCACTGAATCACCAGTCTCAACAAATTGTTTGGCAAGCAGTATATATCCAATAAATATTTGTTTCACAAATTTGTGAAAACAGAACCCAAATCTCAGTATAGTAATTCACAATACTTCGTATTATCTCAAACATTTACAAAGAGTGAATTTGCATGAATGCTCTGTTGATATTAAATATATGGAGATAACACAACTATAACTCACTTAGAAGAAAGACTGATCAGGATGCAACGTAAAAATATGTGGTGATTTCTAATCATTCATTGAAAACTATAAGTACAAGCAAATACAGAAGGTCATTTTTAAGATTAAGAAATTAGGGACTTATTGAATTTTTAAGGTAAGATTATATCTATTCTTCCTTTTTATTAATGTCAACAAATTAAATATCCAGAGGTCTTGAGGGCATTATTAAAATGTCATCTCCTCAAAGAGATTTTCTAAAACCTTTAAAAATATGCAACCTCTCTGACATTCCATTAATGGCTTACCTACACTATTTACTTGTAGGTCATCATTTAATTTTTTGCATATTTTACACATTTGCTATGTTCCACCCCAACCTTACCTGATAAAAGTTTCTTATGTACAGGGGTTTTGATTTGTTTTTGTTGTTGTCTTGTTTACTGGTTTCTCACAGCATCAAGACCGATATGCAAAACCTACATATGCCAAATAAATATTTTTGAATAATGAAAAAATAAAGAACAAGGATATGAATGAATGACCATTTAAGGGGGAAAAAAATTCACTGGTGAACTTTCCAGCATCAGCCAGCTGGGAAGTGTTTTGGTTTGACAGCATCCAGGCTTCCGTAGAAGTGTACCATATGTCACATTCCTTTGATTTTTCTCTACTCAGAATCATGGCATGCTGATGTTACCCAAGCTTATCATTTTTGGATACAGAGATTCCTCCTAGGATACTGTTCCTGAGTTACAACAATTTTATAGTACAAGAAGAATACTCTTCACTCTGGGCAATAACACATTTTTATAATAAAATTCCCATGAAAACCACACATTATCAGTGTTCTCTGGGAACACAATTTCAGTGGTGAGGAGAAAGATTCAATGTGGGAAAAGAGGTGAAAAATGTCATGGTCTTGGAGTCTGGGGCAAGACGTCAGAACTAGCAGGACACACTGAACCTATCTTCTACCACAAAGACATGAGTGACTGAGTGAAATAGATACAGATGGTGATCCTGGAGCCCTGAGCATCAGAGGATAGGAAAGAGGGTGGTGACAAAGGAGGCTGATCAGGAGCAGTAAGAAAGAAGACAAATAGGTGGATGGTGGCCATCTTAAGCTTCTGGATTCAGTGGCCTGTGGGCAAAGGACGAAGCTGGAGGTTAGTGGCAAAGGAGTTCAATTCTTTGTTGTTCCGGTGCCTTCCGGGTAGCCATAACCTTGGCCAGTCTACACCCTTTCCATAGCCTTGGCCAGTGTCACCCTCTCCTCCACACCCTCTGCTCTACCTGGGATCAGGTACCTAGTAGAGTGCCCCTTTTTCTGGAGGCACATGAACCTGCCCTGAAGTATACTACACAAACCACGAACAGTGAGCTAACTGTGCTCATACTTCTGGTCTCTACCACATCCACCAGACATCAGGTGATGAGTGCCTGCGAATACAGCAATATACAATTAACAACTAAATATAAATATGACACCACAGTGTCAGCTTACATGAAGAAACAAAATAAAGAGACTCAAACAAATAAGCAAACTACAGAGTCAGAAAATAATGACACCAGAAATGTTATTGGAACTACTTGATAAGGAATTTAAAAGAATGTTAATTAGACAACTTCAAAGGATTGTGAGAAAGATCATGAAGACTGCAGATAAAATCCAAGAAAACATAAATAAAACTATAGGAAAATTCAGGAAACAAACTTGATAAAATAACTGAAAACGTGGGAATCATATAAAAACATCATTAAGAAAGACTGAAGAGTAATAATTGTTGTTGTTGTTGTTATGTGCCGTGGAGTCAGTTCCAACTCATAGCGACCCTGTACAGAGTTTCTGAGGCTACAAATCTTTACGGGAGTAGAAAGCCTCATTTTTCTCCCACGGAACAGCTGGTAGTTTCGAACTGCTGACCTTGCGAACGGTTCGCAGCCTGATTCATAACCGCTACGCTACCAGACTTCCAAAATAGATAATACTGAAAGGGCAGAGAAATAGAATCAAATCAAAGGAAAGCCAAATTATTGCACTTGAATAAAGCTCTCTAAGTATTTATCTGCTAGAGGAATAATCAGAAAAAAAAAAAAAGAAAAAGAAGAAATATCTGAAGAAAGCCTAAGATTTATGTGGTATGTTTTCCAGAGGAATGACTTACATGTGATATGAATTCCAGAACGGTGAAAAGCGACAAAAAAAAAAAAAAAACCTGTACAGAGTATTGTTCAAAAGTTGTTGGAAGACAGAGAGGGAGAGGGACTGTGGGCCAAAGAATGGGGGTGGGGAGGTGTGGGGGGAGGGGGAAATGTAGAGGCCGGGTTTCTAGGATATACCCTTTGGTTGAAAGATGATGCATGGAGGGGACTGGAACCATGGCAATGAAATGATATATGATGGAATGAATGTAAAACTAAAGTTCTCTCATGTAAACTATCATATAATTCACAATAAAACATTAAAAAAAAAAAAAAATTGTTAGAAGAAAACTTTTCTAACATCTTCCAAGGCAAAAATATAACCATTCAAGAAGTTGAAAAAATTCCAAACAGGATACACCCCAAAATCAAGACACCAATACGTATTAAAATCAAAATTTTCAAAATCAAAGAAAAGGAAAGAGAGCAGTTCAGGAAATATGAAAAGTTACCTACAAAAGACACCTAATAAGATTAAGCTCTGATTCTCAGCAGAAACCAAGCTGGCAAGACGACAATGGAATGACATATGTAAAACTCTGAAAGAAAAAAAAAAAATATGCCAACCAAGAATTATATATCAAGCAAACTGTTCATCAAATATGATAGAGAAATTGGATCACTTTCAGACAAAAGAAACGAAAAGAAGTTATGAAAACCAGACCAATCTTACAAAAACTACTACAGGGAGTTCTTTGGACAGAGAACAACAGACAACAACCTGAGACTAACATACATGACAATATCACCTAGACTAAACTCAGATATGTTGTTGTTATTGTTGTTGTTAAGTGCCATTGAGTTGGTTCTGACCCATAGCGACCCTGTATAGGGTTTCCAAGGAGTGGCTGGTGAGCTTAAACTGCCAACCCAGATATAGAAGAATACAAAATAAAACAAACCTATCAAACTAAATGCTCCTTGGAGGCCAAGATGGCTAAACTTCGTCTCTCATACTTTGGACATATTGTCCAGAGGAAACAAATCGCTGGAGAAGGATGTCATGCTGGGTAAGGTGGAGGGTCAGAGAAAAAGAGGAAGACCCCTAAGAGGTAGTGAGGTTGGCCCTGGATCGGACATTGTTTCGTTCTGCTGTGCATGGGGTCGCTATAAGTCGGTTCCGACTCGATGGCACCTGACAACAACAACAACAACATCAAACTAAATGGAGTCCTGGTGAGGTGCTGTGAGCTAACGCGTTAGACTGCAAAGTCGTTTGAACTGCAAGGTCGGTTGTTCAGTCTCACCAGCTGCTCCTTGGAAACCTTATACAGTGTCGCTATGGGTCGGAATCAACTCTAAGGCACTTAACAACAACAATGCTTTCTTTACTCTGAGTCCCTGTATAGTGCCAAGTGATTTAGCACTCAACTATTAGCTGAAAGTTGGCAGTACAAACATACTCAGAGGCATTCATAAGACAGACTTTATGATTTGTTTTTGAAAGACCACAGTCTAGTGAAGTCTAAGAAGCAGTACTATTCTGCATACATCTTATCATCACAAGTCACAAGCAACTCTTCAGCAACTAACAACTCCCTTGTTAATAACATGAGCATCAGTCTAGAAGGTCTCTGATAACGTGTCAAGCATTTATTGACGCCTTGCTCTGAAACTGGTAGTAGAACATTGTTGCATGAAGAACACAGATCTAATTACATAAGTAGCTTTTCATCAGAAGACCTGCCTAATTAGCTTCATAGTCAAGAATGGACAATTATATTAAAGATTTCTGAAAAAATAATGACTGTTTGAAGAAAAGTAAGGTAGACATTGGAGCATTAAATTATCAACATGGAGAATGAAGTACACCTTTAAGAGTTTGATACAACTTATGACAGTATTATTAATAATTAATTACAGTATTATTAATAATAAATACACCATACTTTAGGAAAATAAACATACAGAGATGGCCTACCAAAAATCATCCCATTTTATTTTCCACATTTACAGTCATACCACCATATGAAAACCACAGTTTCTATGGTGTTCAGGTGTATGTTAAGCGCCCTTGAGTTGGTTCTGACTCATAACGGCTCTGTATATATAGGGAATCCAAAGAGCAGCTGGTGGGTTTAAACTGCCAACTTTGTGGTTAGCAGTCTAGTGCTTATCCTACAGTGCCACGCCAGGTCCAGAGGCATATTGCCAGGTAACTTCAAGTCTTTTTCAGTTTTCTTCACCTTTAAACTTATCAGATTCTGAAACTAATGAACATTTTTCTTCTGAAATATGCTGATGTCTTTATTGTTGTTACTGGTAAGTGTGTATGATTAATTCATTAGCAGCAAATACATATAAAAGCATGTTCTGGAGTTCCTGTAAATCAAATATAAGCATAGATCTTTTTTTCATTTAGAATGTGTTTAGAGAAAGAGATTACTCCTACAATTAATACATTTATTTAATGTATATCACATTTTTCAAGGAAATGATCACAGAGAGTTAAAAACATAATCTGAATAATTGAGGACAAATAATTATTTCACTTGAAATATACAAACACTCCAGGCACCTATGTTTTCTTATCCAATAATCTCTCAGTTTAATTTGTATGTATGTGGCAAAGAGCAGTTCAACATTATACCTTATTTGTTTTGTTTTTCAATTAATTATTTCTTAAGAGATATGCATTTATAGGATAAGCACTGAACTGTTAAGCACAAGATTGGTGCTTGAAATCCACTACTCACTCCTTAAAAACCCTATACAGGGTCGCTATGAGTCAAATCCTACTCGATAATACATAACACCAACAGCAGTGTGAACTACTATGTCATTATACATGTTCCATAGAATCTATAAGCCAATACTGAAAACACAGGCTTTCATTATATAAATTTGCCTTAAGGAGAACAAAGACAACTCTAAGTCACATTTACTTACATTGTTCAATTCAACAGTTAGTACTAAGAGGCATAAATTATTGAGTTTTCTCAAAAAAAAAATACATTATGCATATTATATGTATCTGACTTCATTTGAAACTTAGATTTTAAAAACATTTTTAAGAGCAACTGTTTTAGAATACTCTCATGATACGAATTCAATGTATGTTTCCAACGAAGCTCAGTAAATCTGGTAGGGGCTAAGGAGGGAAACTGAATCATATAAGACCAAAAGAATGAAGGCACCAAGGAAGGCAGGGAAGTAACATGTTAAGAAAAATTAAGTAACTTTTGTTAATGTTGTTGTTGTTAGTTGTCATCAAGTCTGTTCTGACTCACAGTGGCATGTATAGCATTTCTGATGCTGCAAATCTTTAAAGGAGCTAATAGCCTCCCTCATCTGTTGCCAAGGAATGGCTAATGTGTTTGAACTGCCAATCTTGTGGTTAACAGTCCAACACTTACACTACAACACCACAAATGTTCCTCAAATAAATAAATAACGTATGTTTAGTAAAAGAAATACAGTAAGAAAATTATAATTATTCTTACCTAATTCAAAAAGTTACATTTCTGCTACCTCAGCTATTAATTTATTAAAGAAAGTACACTTTAAACAGTAAAAAGTTATCTATATAGTGGTTACGAATCGGGCTGGGAAGCGCAAGGTCAGCAATTTGAAACTACCAGCTGTTCCGCTGGAGAAAGATGAGGATTTCTGCTCTCTTAAAGATTTACAGCCTCAGAAACCCTGTACAGGGTTGCTATGAGTGGGAACCGACTCCACAGCACACAACAACAACAATATATAGAATGTAGGTTTGCATACTTGTAATCTATTATGAAATTATATAAAAATTATAAATTCCATTTATCTCTGCTAAGTGCCTTATATTTTCATATGCAATTTCTATATAGAGATTCAATTATGATTTCAATAGAGTTTAATGTTTTCTTATGTTATAGTAAATTTGTGCACATTCTATTAACACACCTTATACTTTGAAAGCAAAGCTAGATATATTCCAGATATTGTATGAAGTTTCAAGACAAAATAGTAAAATATATTGTTTAGGATAATAGGTCCTAAAAATGGTTTCTGGATCTCAAAGTTTCAAAGAATCTTTTGGAATTAGCAATGTGATCTGCAAAGATTTAAAGCAATTAAATTGCAAAGTAATTTAAGCATGAAAAACGCTTAAATTAAAACATTACAAATTTATCAAACTAACAGATATTGCTTTCATATTTCTAGATATAATCTAACATATTCCTAAATGAAAGGAGCTCTGGTAGCATAGTGGTTACAAGTTGGGTTGCTAACCTTAAGGTCAGTGGTTTGAAACTATCAGTCGTTCTACGGGAGAAAGATGAGGCTTTCAGTTCCCATAAAGATCTGTAGCCTCAGAAACCCTACACAGAGTCAGAACCAACTTCATGGCACACCACCACCACCACCATTCCTAAATGAAGGCAATGTTCTCTATCTTGCCTAGTATTTCTTACAGTTTGAAATATTTTTAAAGTACTACAGAACAAGTGGGGTCCTGTTGTGGTGTTGTGGGTTAATGCAGACTGCAAAGTTGGTTTGAACTTCAAGGTTGGTGGTTCAAGCCCACCAATGCTCATCAGAAACCCTATACAGGGTTGGTATCTGTCGGAACCAACTCAATGGCACTTCACAACAATGGAGCAAATAATGTATGTAAAATACTGGGAAAACGTTCACGGAAATATCCTAGATGTTATGATTTCTGCTACAATGGAAATCCTTATGGGTGGTCCATTTATTAAAACTAGAATATTTCTAATCAAACCCACACATATGAAGGATAAAAGTGTGGTGCATATCTATTTCACTCCCTGATAACCACGAATACATTTGCATGATTCACCTTTACATTTAATCCAAAGAAGTATATTTGTGACCTGTAGACCCTATTTAGAAAATCTCCATTATGACTATGTATCAAATGTTTATTAGCGTTTGCTTTTTTTTTTGCAGAAATAGTACAATGTAGGTATTAACACCAAGACCAGGAAGAAGTAATATAAACCAGGGAATAAAGTTGTACAGGTCCTGTACAATTTCAGTAAAAGGCTCACCCTGACACTTTATCAGCCTTATCATGAGGAACAATTTGCTTAATTATTCCCTTCATTCAAAATAACATTATTCACAAACTATTGTGATTTTTATACTTAAGGAGTCAGTAACGTGTTAACAGGTAGAAATGAATTCTTAAATATCTTTTATGTGATGTCAGTCTTACTATTTTTGCTGTCAATAATTTATGACATTATTTAAGAAATATTATAAAATGAGATCCTTCATCTATGTAAGCATAATCATTTACATATGTGATATATTATCTGTCTAGGATTGTAATACTAGCTTTTTGACCTGACTAAACCTTGGATATAAATTCTACTTAGACTGTTCACAATTTCATTGGTATTTACATTATAATTCCATAGGATTTGTTAAAGCTTTGAGTGTCATTATGTACATAAGGAATTACTCCTAAAAATGAAATAATTATGTATAATTTTTTGAAAAAAGCACCTGTGATTTGTGAAGTAGACCCCCCAGAAAGGTGTAAAGTATAAGAGGAAAAAGGACAAGAGGGGAAAAAAATGGAATTTGGCAGCATTTCAATAATTATTCAGTTTTTGCTTTTCACTCTTAAATCCCATACTATCTCTCTAAAACAGCAGAAATGGGAACATGGGAACTATTTAAACTTTTTGAATTCTTACAGCAATTTCTTACTAGACTATGAATAACTATAAATGAGATCATTTTCCTTTGTACTTGGTGAAAACGTAAAATGGAGAGAGAAAAACCATTCTGTTATTTTGCAATGAAAGAGATTATTACTATTCAAATCACGCATGTAAAACTTTCTGATTCATTTCATGATAGTCTGCTGATTTGGTTGGATAGAACATTTATCTAGTATCTGAGAGAAGTATAAATCACCTTTCTTGCTACAATCTAGGTAAGATGGCACAGATATTATTCAAGCTATGCAATACAAATTAGGTAATTCTTAATCATAATTCAAGTTTTAAAAAACATATTTAAAGTAGCATGTATCTTAAAAGTAAAGGAAACACACATCTGAACAGATCACATAGTATACAGTGTATGAAAACTTTCACACCTTTCAACTATTATATGATTTTATAGAACAAGAGATAAAACTAATATATAACTATCACATAACTTTATGTACATGGGCAAGGCTGTACTTGACTTTTAAAGTTGTCAAGAGGCATATTCCTTAACACTCTCCTCAATGAATTTTGTTGTTGTTAAAAGCCATCGAGTTGGTTCCGACTCATCGTGACCCTGTATAGGGATTCTGAGGAGCAGCTGATGTTGTTTTTCACAGTCCAGTCTGTTCCTACAGCACCACACCAGGAGTATGAATTTAGCATCAGTAAAATCAGGCAAGAAGAAGGCATAAGTATTTCGGAATCTATTCATAGGCCATATGTTAAAAGTGCTTTGATATAGTGTACACATCACTTTGAAAACCTGGTGGGCAGTCAACTGCACAGCTGCTTAAAGTCTTTTACACCTTATAAGAATTATATATCTTATAAGAACAGGAGCAGTGAAACAGTTCATTTCTAATAGCAAGTGCTGTGTAAGCAGCCATGGGTAGACTTTATCTTTGAATAACATCCCTCTTCAAATTGAATGATTTTAGTATAATTTGAAGACTGTTAGAAAATACTTAATAAAAATAAAGAAAAAATGAATTGAATCTGAAATCCTTTAGAAAATACTTAATAAAAATAAAGAAAAAATTTAAAATAGTATATCAGCCTACCTATTTGTATTGTTAGCTATCTATAGAAGGGGAGTTGAGAGTTGTTAGGAAAAGAAACATTAAAGTATAGAAGAGCAATTAAAGTTGTGTTGTGTTGTGTTATTTTAGTGCATTTAGTTGAAGGCATATTCACCTCAATGAGAATCTTCACATAAAGTCCTTTAAACAACATAAAAATATGTTGCTGCTTTCTTTCCAAATCCACAATTTAAAGACTCACCTTTTTCCAATGGGAGACTGACCCAGAACACTGGAGAAAGAGCCTCAAAGATAAGGTTGCTCAATAATGTCAAAGATTACCAGTGATCAAAAGCAAGGTTCCAGTGACCGCACACCAGTTCCAAAAAGTCAGAATTGCAAGATCTTCTAGTCAGTGAATATATTTACACATTGATTGAACAAGGCTGTAACACAAGACTCTATTTTCATTCTTGAAATATAGATTAGAAATGAGACCTCCTTTTCCATAGGTAGTTCTCTGACCAATTCTAACCTTAGAAAAAGATACCTTTACAAAAAAAAAAAAAAAATCAGTTTGAGCATAGTGCTTCATCTTATACAAAATATGTATCTGAAGAAAAGAAAATTTCTTTTCAGAGGGCTTCAAAGAACATTTTTTAAATGTGTTCAGCTTTGTATAAATATATTCAGTAGATAACTGAGGGATTCATTTCCTAGAGAACTAGAAAGAAAATATTCCCATATTTTTCCATATCAAACAGTAGGATATTACAGACAAACCTGTTATTATTTTCACTACTGATCTGAAACCTGTGGCTCTCAAGTTAGATGCTACTCAGAAACGAGATATCACAGAATGGAAAAAAAAACAGCAGCATCCTAAAGGCAAAGAAATGAATTCTCAGGGAACAACCTGTACATTGTTCGCCATTTGTATGACTCCATATACTGGTGTGGTACTTTCACATTGTAGAATATTTTTCCTCCTTACCTAGTTGCTCACCACTCATACAATTAAGAAAGAAGGGAGAGAGAAAAGGAGGAGAGGAAGGGAGTTAAAACAGGAAGGAGGAATAGGAAGGAAGGAGAGAGAAAGAGAGAGAATATGAACACACATTAAACAGAATAAAATGCCTAGGAAATCAAGCTCAATAGTATTCTGTCATAAACTCAATGACATCCCCCAATATCCCTTGGGGTTTGAAATGTAAAAGCTGAAGAAAATAATTTTCTGAAGTACAGGAAGTTCTAGAATAGCCATCTTATGATATTCCATCTAGAAAATCATATTCTTTTCCTATTCTTTTTTTTCCTCTTCTGCTTCACATCCTTCTTTTGCTTCCCAGTTCTTGCTTATATATATATATTTTTAATTCAATAGTTTGAAATAATCTAAGCTGAGGCTTTGTGTATTTTCAGCAGTTCCTTATCAAGGAGTCTGGTGTGGAGCACTGGATTGCTATTTCAAGGTAGGGGGCTCCAACCCACCAAGCTTCTCCTCAGAAATCCTATACTACAGGGTTGCTTTGAGTCATAACCAACTCTACAGCACTTAACAACAACCACCACCTAGTAAACTCAGAGAGAAATGCACAAGGTAATCTCTACTGGTGATTCTATGTCACATATGAATTGTCAATATTCAACTTTTCTCTCCAAATCAGAGTTGCCATAAGTCTTATTGATTTTACTTCCTGTTCAGTCTAAGTGGTCTTAAGTTTCAAGTACAGATGTTCCCCCAAATCTAAAAATGTCCTCAATGGTGTCAACTACATCTATAATATTAAATAGCAATAAAGCCCCAAAATAGTACATGGTTTATTCTCATAACTTTTAATGATGATGGATACTCAGATATCTCTTAAAATGGTCCATAATTATGTACGTTAATTTTTAGAATCCTTTCAGTTTTCTTTCCATAAAATCACTCTCTTTGAGCTTTATGTTATCTAAGCTTCAGAGTGCAACATAAATGAAACCAAATATGAGGACACTTATTCTGATAGAGAGGTACAGGAAGTCCCCAGTTATAAACAAGTTCTATTACTGATGTCTTTAAGTCAAATCTGTAGCTAAATTGAAACAGGTGCACATAGTTCATATTTAGCCCTGGTGGTACTGTAGGCTACATATTGGGCTGCTAACTTCCAGATCTTCTAAGGAGAAAACTGAGACTGCTTCTGTAAAGATTTACATCTAGTAAACCCTGTTGTTGTTGTTAAGTCCTGTCGAGTTGATCTCGACCCATAGCGACTCAATATAGGTTTTCTGAGGAGCAGCTGGTGAGCTTGAACCACCGACCATGCAGTTCAAACGACTTTGCAGTCTGATGCAGTAACCCACAGTGCCATACAAGGACCGTATAGAGGGTCTCTATTAGTCATAAAATGTAGTGCTGTGGGCTAATGTGCCAGACTGCAAAGCCGTTTGAACTGCCAGGTCGGTGGTTCAAACTGTTCCTCAGAAACCCTATACAATATGGGTCGGAATTGACTCAATGCCACTTCACTGCAACAACACCAACAACATGAGTCAGAAGCAACTTGCTGATGGTGGGTTTGAGTTAGTGCAATAAAGGGCTGGAATTCTTCTCAATGATGTAAGGGCTGCATGTGCAGTGAGGATCCTGACTAGGAATATGGATTCAAATGTTTCAAAGTGAGAGCAAATTCACATAACATTAAAGGACAAGTACCAGTCATGGTCAGTCTGACATTCACAACCCAAGGACTGCCTATAAAGCAAATATGTGTGTGTCTGTGTACATATTGGTAACTTTAATATAACACACATACATATACATACTGTATAGTAAGGTGCCAACATTTTATTGTACTCCTAAATATTTTTTTCAGAAATAAATTGTGATAAAATATAACATGGTTGCATAACATCATTTTACAAAGTATTAAAATATGAAAACTAGCAACTAAGAATAGTTGTTTTACTTAGTATAAAAGTGTATTAAAATAATGCTGATGATACAGTGGTTAAAACACTTTACTACTAATTGAAAGGCTGATGGTGAGAACACACATTTTCCCCAGGAGGAACATGTGGTAGTCTGCTTCCGTAAAGGTTCAGAGCCTATGTTGTTGTTGTTGTTGTTAAGTGCCGTCGAGTCGGTTCCGACCCATAGCGACCCTGTACAGGGTTTCCGAGGGTGTAAATCCTTACGGGAATAGAAAGCCTCATCTTTCTCCCGCAGAACAGCTGGTAAGTTCAAACAAATAACCTTAAGGTTCGCAGCCCAATTCGTAACCACTACACTACCAGAGCTCCTTAGGGATACATATTAGAAGATCCTAAATGGACTGAATCTATTCTGTTCCAGCGGGTCACCATGAGATAGAATCTACTCTGTAACAGTGAGTTCGGTCTGGAATGTCTTAAAGATTCAAAGTTTATTTGATATACAATTTTTTTTTCAGAAATAGGGTTTTAGAAACATCAACATTAGATTCAAGAGCATCAACTATACATTACTCTTTTGTAGTCCTGATTATTCAGTGGACCATATATTGCAAGAGTGAAGGCAGAATTGATCATGTATAACCATCAGTATTCTTTTGCTAATTTTTCCAGAACTGTGCTTTGCCCCAGTTAAATTTACAGCATAACCTTTCAACATTCATTTCTAGTATATGAAGATCATCAATTTACGGCTGTAAAGTATGTCTTAGTTTATAAGACACTTTTGCATTTTTGTTTCATGTATTCAATCTGGAATTCAAACGTTCTTATTTCAATCCATCATTTTAAGTCAAATTTTAAGTCAAAAAAATATGTCTTTTAACTCTTTCTCTGCATGCACTATTATTTACAAACTAAATAAATTACTTAGCTAAACATATTTCTTCGCTATGTAAATGATCAATGCAAAATATACTTTAGACGTGTCAATATACTAAAAAACCTATGTCTGAAGAATTTATAAAAGAAAAGCAAAGATAGTTTAGTTGATTATTCCTGCTTTGTTTTGTTTTAAAATTCTAAACAGGGCTCTACTGATTCACTACAAATAGTATCACTGTTATTTAAACACTGACTTCTTTATCTGTAAGCATTAAATTAAAAGTATCTGTTATTTTCCCAATTCAATATAGTGTTAACAATGAACAATATCAATTATGGAAACGTATGTATTCTCAAGATACAGAAAGACCAAAAAAGGAACTATGTGACAAATACTGATATCCTCTTGTGGTGCTGTACGATAAAGCACTGGACTGCAAGGTCAGCTTCAACCATTAGGTCAGCAGTTCAACTCACCAGTCACTCCTTGGAAACTCTATACAGGGTTGTTACTTGTCAGAACCGACTTGATGACACTTAACAACAACAATATTGATATTTAAGAAGAAAATATAACTATTTAAGAGATAATATATAGCTGATTAGGAGCCCTGAGGCAGCTCAAAGCCTTAAGCACACTACTACTAACTGAAAGGCTGGCAGCCTGAATCTACTTAGACAAGTCTCCAAAGACAGCTCTGGCACTTTGCTATGAAAAGGTCACAGCCTTGAAAACCCTATGGAGCAGTTCTATTTGGCAAACATGGGGTCACTGAGAGTTGGAATGGACTCAGCAGAAACTAAAACCAGAATATACCTATTTTGTTGCTGCTGGTAAGTTTTTGAGTCAGTTCCGACACATAGCGACCCTGTATAGGGTTACCCCTGGTGTGGTGCTGTGGGTGAATGCATTGGACTGCAAACTGGGTTTGAACTGCACGGTCAGAGGTTGAAGTTCACCAGCTGCTCCTTGGATACCCTATAGAGGGGTCGCTATGAGTCAAAACAGACTCGACAGCACTTAACAACAAAAACAACATAGGGTTACCAAGGAGCAGTTGATGGGCTTGAACCACCAACCTTGTGGTTAGCAGTCTAGTACTTATCCTACAGCACAACACCAGGAAGTGTATTTTGGGACTAGGCTCATAAATGAAATGATTTATTTTAAAATATAAGAATTTGTTAATATTCATACAATAAGATATACACGTATCTGTGACTAAATGTGTATGTATATGTGTATGTGTATGCAACACAATCTTTTTAGGAATTCATAATTGGTACCCATTCAGCAATGACTCTTCCTGGACAATTTAGTGTATATAAGAAAACAAGTTATAAATAACTATATTGATGTGGCACTGTAGGATAATGCACTGGACCGGAAGGTAGGTTTAAGCTGCTGACCTGGCAGTTCAAACTCACCAACAGCTATTTGGAAACCCTATACAGGGTCACTATGATTTGGAACCAGCTCGACGGCACTTAGTAACAACATCCATCTCTATATATTTTTGTTTGGTTTTCAAGGAATTTCAGTGCTTCTTGAAATGTCCTCAGAATAGAGAAGTAAACACTATATACAACACAAGCAAAACTTTTAAATTTGAAAGTCATATTTTGTACCAGATTATAAAACAATAAGAAAACACAAATTATATATTTTAGAATTTTTATATAACACATGAAATAAATATGTAATTTCAAATACCTTTGGCATTAATAAATGTGGATAATTATGGAATAAAAATTATCAAAACCAAAGGATAATAAAAACACAAAAGTGAGTTATCTGTTAATTCAGAATAAAGAAGGTTGTAGAGAACAAAACATATGAAGAGCAGAAGGAAAAGTGAGATTCTAATTTTGATCTAAGCATACCTTGAAACAAATACTCCCCTTAATTCAAATGATCTTGAAACCCTGAACTAAAAGCAAATGCTTTAGTTTATGCCTTAACAGTGGAAACAGTATCACACTGATCCAGCTGTTAGCTACAGTTAAAAATTTAGCAGATTCTCACATACAAAATGTCATGCAAACTGGCTACACCAAGAATGAAGGATGAGTCCATTTTAATATTGTTTTCATGATTACAGTAATCTATAAATCTCACTGACTATGGAAGCATACTTGTGATGCCAAATGTAATTTAACCACAATATCTAGGAAGGAGACTTCTAAGACACGGTTCCAGGATTTGGAAGTCTCCAGATCTGTTGCAGGGTCCGCCTGGTATAAAAGACCAAAGACTCAGTCAAGCACACATAATTCAGAAGGCCTGCCTGCCAGCAATAAAGGCCGAAATTGGATACTTGGTGAGATTAATTACCTAGATAGGGCTTGATAATGCAAGTCAAATGGGAATGTAATTAAAGTGCACCTTCCATGAAAATTATTCATTGCTGATGGATCAGGTGACAGATAAATCAAAAGGCATTTTAAAAAGCCTACAGGTTAACTTGAAGCAGGTCTGTACTCTTTAAAAAACTCTGTAATTGCAGGTGTGGAATTCATTCTTGCTGTCCTATCCTCATCATGATACCATAAGACAAAAAGGTAAATTGTAATATAACCTATTAGAGACAGAAGCCAATAGAAAAACCATTTAGTTACAAACAAAAGGTCAGATAGACTGGAACCAGTTGGCTGGCAGCTTTCAGAATAGAATATCACTCGACATTCATACCGTAATGGGGATTGCAACCATAAAAGAAGGCAAGTGATGAATTAATAAATTGACTAGTCCCCAGGGTGCAATTCTTACAGATGAAAGGCATGCTGGGGTAATCAAACAGAGTTATAAATTAAATAAATCGAATGGCACAAGAAGTATTTTACATCATCATTATTAAATAAAGTCTTCCTGGATGTGCTGCTAATTCTTTACTGTCAATACATTTATTTACAGTCTAGAGACAATAAAAAACAGTGCTGTAAAACAGCAGCAGAGTCATTTAAGTTACTCACAGGGATACTAAATCTAATTTCTATGCTGAGTTTCCTACATATATTTATTATACACCTGACAACAGATAGATGTAACAAAATGTGCAATTAAATGATTAGCTATTGGAGCTCTGGTAAGGTAGTGGTTACGAATCGGGCTGTGAACTTCAGGGTCAGCAGTTCAAAACTACCAGCTGTTCCGCAGGAGAAAGATGAGGCTTTCTGCTCCTGTAAAGATTTACAGCCTAGGGAACCCTATACAGGGTCGCTATGGGTTGGAACCAACTTGACAGCACTTAACAATAACAACAACATTGGAAATATGACTTTACATGTTTATTCATTTACTTACTCTAAATAATGAAAACATCTTGATTTTACTGACCTATATAGAGAAAATACATAATAGTTTTCTCATTTGCAAGAACAAACTTACTCTGAAGAGTAAAACTGTGTAAGTAATAGACGGGATATGAAACTCACAAAAAGAACAGTTACTATCAGAAAAAAACACATAAGAATAACCATAGCATAAAAGTTTAAAACTCTTGTTTTATGGTAATCTTAAAATAACGTGAATCTTGACTTACTATTACAAACCCAGAAATAATTGTGCAACTACTCCAAAAAATTATACTTTCTTTTAAATTTAAACTTGAAAAAAGGACAAAATTTGAATTCAGATTCTGACAAAAATCCATCTACCCAAATATCACATAAGAATCTTTCAAATAAAAAATTTACCAAAATAATGAAAACCTACTGACAATTAAGTGGCTCATTACAAGTTATTAAACCTACTTCTAATAAAGTAACATTTATAAAATTGATTAAAATAAAAATAACAATACTATATCACAAAATCTTAACACATGGTGAAAATTCTGAAAATGAGAAAAAACATGCATGTGCAAGCACCCAACAGAGATTTTGATATATAAATTTTTTGCACAGCACCTGTTTATATTTAAAGTGCTAAAAGTAAATGTATAGAAATACGTCTGTCAGAGAATTATTTGTTTATAGCACTTCTTTGCAAAAAGGTTAGTAATTAAAATTGAAAAGGAGGCCTGGCACCTGATGTGTTCTATCAGGAGATGCAGCTCTTTACATTCCCTGCAGGTTCCAGTTAGTAACTTAATCCTAACCAAACTATAAAGCAAACGATCATGATTTGTCAGATTAGCTGATGGTTGTCCAGAAAAATGGTCTGAAAAGAGTCACCAGAACACTATAATTAAGATCCATTCATCCATTTCATCCCTGGATTGAAGGAAATAATGAAACATCAAAGTAGTCAGACAGCAGCCTAAAAGAGATCAGTTAGCATCTTTTCACATATAACACCAGTATTCAATGCAGCAGGTGCATCACAAGTAATTTACAAACCATATTAAAAATGGTTTATATAACCATAATAAAAAAATACTATTTCAGCAAACCAAATTAAAAATATGGTTTGCTGAAATAGTATCAGGACCTTCTTTGTTTATGCAATTTTTATGCAATTTTTAAAAATAAAGCAAATGTAACTATTTTTAAAATAAAAAAGTATAACTATTTTAAAAATAAAAGGCAAAGATTTATCAATAATTCCAAATACTGAAAACAGAAGGATAAAATGTTTAAACATTTAGGTGTTTTTCATAATTTTTCTCAAGACGAATACATGATATGGGACAGAGTTTTAAATAATAGTTTGAGAGAAAGAAGAGAAAAGGAAAAAGCAACATGAAAACAAAAAGTATAAACTTATCATACAACTTTCTCTGTCTCTATATTAATATCATTTGTAACAAAATTGACACTGAATGAAATGTGCAGTCAATCAGTGGATCTCATAGCAAAATTTGATATTAAGAATAATAATAAACAGAGGAAATCTTATAAATGTAGTTTTCCCTTAGAAATAGGCTATTTCTTTTTATGACCTCTAGTTCTGAGGTTATCAGGTTCTCAATAACAAAATTTATGTGAGGCAAAATTTGGGCATTTGGTACATCAGGGGTGTGCAAAATCAGGATGGTATGTCAAAATAAGCTTATGATAATGTATTAGAAGAGAACAAAGGCAGTAATTAAAAAAAAATTAAAGCTCGTTCTCTGTCTTAGAAACTTCACTAGTTTGATAAATGTTGTATGAAATCAGCATAAAAAGTAATCTACAATTCAATTGAGCATTTATACCACACATGCCACAGTGTTAGCCTTTGTTTTCAACCATGACAAATATGATCATGACAAAGCTGTTTCTCACGGCTCCAAACTGTCAAATCCAATGGACTGTTTTCTGTCTTCATTCTATTGACCTCCTGTGACATTTGATTCTATGATCAACTGATTCTTAAAAATTTTGCTTCACTTAGTTACTCTGATCAGACTGTCCTGGACACCACTCTTTGGTCATTGCATAAGCTTTTCATATTCTGCCAGCTGCTAACTGTTGGTGTTCTCAAAAATTTAACCTCAAACCTTTGAATTATAGGTCCAATTTCTCTTCCTGGGAAAGGTCATTCATTAATTTACAACTTAGAGGCTTATTGCTGAACCCAAAGCCCAAACCCACTGCCACTGAGTCAATTCTGATTCAGAGAAACCCTTTATAGTTTCTGAGGCTGTTAATTATTTACAGGAGCAGAAAACCTCCCTACAGCTATTTTATTTAAAGTCTACCAACAACTCAGCATCTAGTCCTTAATTCCTATTAAAAAAAAAAAAAGCCAGACCCACTGCCATCATATAGATTCCAACTCATAGCAACCCTATAGAACACAGTAGAACTGCTCCCTAGACTTTCTCAAGGCCGTAAAGCTTTATGGAAGCAGACAATTCCATCTTTCTCCAGTGGAGCAGATTCTATGTTCAAACTGCATACCTTTGCTTAGCAGCTCAATGCTTTACCCATGGTAACAGCAGCTGTCCTTTAATTATTAATACATACAGTAAACATTTTCTTTCATAACCTGTGGGTTCTAAAACTATCACTCATATTCTGCATTGCAAACCAAAGATGTGCCCTAAAATCATGTATAAAGCAAATATATGCTAAGGAAATTATAAACAGAACTGCTTCTCTTTAAATTTCACAATATCTCATAGGTATTCTTTTACAAAATGAAAAATCATTCAATAACTTTGATTAAAATTGGGTTTGTACATATGCAGTGCATTGAATTAATTCATATAGCTTTTTCTACCCATAGTCTTTATAAATCCCAACAAATACTGTTTTTGCATTGCTGGGTCTAGGTAAGAGAACATAGAAGAAGTGCTGGTGGTAATACATGATTCCGTTGTTACAAGGTCACTATATTGTAAAAACTTGTACCTGTGTTGTCATTAAGTTTTTACAATACGATTGCCATGCAGTCAGTTCTGGCTCTTGGTGACCCTATCCACATCAGAATGAAACACTGACCCGGCACCATTCTCACAAGAGTTGTTACTTTTGAGCCCACTGTTATTGCCACTGTGTCAATTCATTTCTTTGGGGAGTCTTTCTTTTTCACTGACCCTCCACTTTACCAAGCATGATGTCCTTCTCCAGAGACTGGTCCCTCCTGTTAACAGATTCAAAGTATGAGAGACAGTGTCCCTATCCTCCCTTCTAAGGAGCAATTCTGACTACTTTTCTTCCAAGATAGGTGTATTTGTTCTTCTGGCAGACCATGATACTTTCAACATTCTTCACCAGCACCATAATTCAAATGCATCAGTACTTCCACAGTCTTCTTTATTCACTGTCTAACTTTCACATGCATTTGAAGCGATCGAAAATACAATGGCTTTGGTCAAGTGCCCACCTTAGTCTTCAAACTGACATCTTTAAATTTGAATACTGTAAAGCGATTTCTTGACTCCTGTTTATATGAGTGCTGATTGTGGATCCAAGTAAAACGAAGTCTCTAACAACTTCCGTCTTTATTTATCATGATGTTATTTATTGGTCCAGTTGTGGGCATTTTTTGTTTTCTTTATATTGAGGTGGAATCCATACTGAATGTTGTAATCTGTAATCTTAATCAGTAAGTATTTTAAGTCCTGTTTGCGTGCAGCAAACAAAGTTGTATCATCTGCATATGGCAGGGTGTTAATGATCCTTCCTCCAATTCTGAAGCCATGTTCTTCTTCATATAATCCATCTTCCTGGATAGCTTGCTCAACACACAAACTGACTAAATAAATACAGTGAAAGGCTACAATCCTTGAATTAGTATGGTGAAAGGCTACAATCGTGGTACACATTTCTGATTTTAAACCATTCAGTATTACCTCTTCTATACAATCATAATACTGAAGATCCGCCATTAATTCGGGTCACTTAAGTATTTATGAATTTGTAGACAGTATTAAAAATATATAGTTCTCACAAAACACAAAATTAAATCAAATATAGTTATCACTAAGGAACTCTGGTAGTGTAGTGGGTTATGAGTTGGACTGTGAACCCCATGGTTAGCAGTTTTGAATCTATCATTTGGCTCTATGGGAGAAAGATGAGGCTTTCAGGTCCTGTAAAGATTTACTTACACCCTTGGAAACTTTATAACAGGATTGTTATGAGTCAGAACCAACTTCACAGCACACAATCACCACTGCCATCGCCATAGTTATCACTGGGGTCCTGGTGTGGTGCTTTAGGATAAGCACTGGACTACTAACTGAAAGGTCGACAATTCAAATCTACCAGTCACTTCTAGGAAACCTTTTACAAAGTTGCTATGAGTCAGAACTGACTCAACAGCACTTAACAACAACAATATTATTGCCCATATAAATTAGAAGAACTGATGCCTTTGAATAGTGGTGTTGGTGAATATTTAATGGACTTCCAGAAGAATGAATAAGTCTGTTTTTTAAGAAATACAGCCAAATTGCTCCTTGTAAACAACAATATAAAGACTTTGTCTCTCGTACTTTGGATGTTAACAGGAGGAACCAGTCTGTGGAGGATCAGTGCAAAAAAAAACAAAAAACAAAAAAACAAACCATGTAAAGACCATCTCTGACTTTTTCTGGCTTCAAGAGGGGAAAGAATCAAACTCAAAAACAGGCGATTCCTATGAAATGGCAGCCAGACATGTTTCCACCCTACAACTTTCTCTAACGTATTCTTATACCAAACATTCCTCCAACAGGACTGTTTACTTCACATCTGGGTTCAATAATCCACTGCAGTGCCCACATAGAACTTATAATAATACTTATGGTTATGGGGTTTATTAGGGAAGTGAACAGGGTGCAATTCAGGATCAAAACCAACTCAGGACACAGCAGTTCTCTGGTCAGGAACGCCTACTGTCTGCCACACAGCAGGCCCATCTCACTCTGTGTCCTGTCAGCCATGTGATAGGGCCCCTTAGCTCTGCCTCAGTCCATTGGCCTAGAGCCCAAAGCTGCTCTGTCTTCCATGCCACTGCCTCTGACGTCACCTCTGTTGTCACTTTTTTTCTAGGTAGGGATCTTACGCTCCACTTACTCTCTTTCTTCTTAATGGTCCTGGGATCTATCACTTCTGCTTTTGAGATGGCTCCTTTTAAACCTAGCTGGTGGGCAAAACTAACCAATCCCATCTTTAAGAGTCCTGTGTATCTTATTTGCATGGTCCTACCCAATCACTTGGGGGAATTAAGAAAATCATATCAAGAAAATTCAAGGTACCACAGTCAGCAAATACATATGAAGACCCTCAAGTAATTAATTGGCATACTAGGAACAATAATGGGCTCAAATGTAACATTTGTGAGGATAAAGCAGGACCTGGCAGTATTTTGTTCTGAGGTACATAGGGTTACTATATGAGTCAGAATTGACTCACTGGCACCTAGTATTAGTATGTACAGGTCTACACATGTAAATACATCAAAGCATACATAGTATTGCCTGACAAAATAGGAAATATGGGAATTGTGCTTAAAAATGTTAGCAATATCTGAATAAATGATGCAGCAGTGGTATGGCTTAACCAATATCTGTCCAATGAATATCATATATGATTGCTACTATGAATGTGATGCTCAGGCAATACTGTGCATCATTCTATATGCTGCAACTAATGACCAAATATGAAAAACTAGGACACTAATTATCTTAAATCAACATGCTCTGGAAAATTAAGAATTGTCAGCTTTGAAGCTATGGTAATTGTTTTTCACAGATCTCCTTCTCTTGCCCTTGTGTCTTAAACAAGCCAAGCATCTACGTAGTCCATCACAGAATATACATCCTCTGCTCTACCACTTCCCCGATTCATTTTGTTTGGTTGCAGCAATTATCTCTCCCTTTGTGACTGACCTCTTTGTAAATGGAGTGAAGAAAATCTGGATTGTGTGTGTGTGTGTGTGTGTGTGTGTGTGTGTGTTGTTGTTGGTTTTTTTTAACCTCTTAATTGATCCTTGTTCATTGCTCACAATAGTAGAAAGAACGCTAGCCATAAAACAGTTGAAACTGAAACAAGTAATAATTGGGCTTTTGCTGTTGTAATCGACATATCTGAAAAGCAAGATCTTGATAGTGTTCTCTCCTTTACCCTATTACTTGAATCAGTTGGCTAAAACTGTTAATGATCCTCTTGGATCAATGTCTTTTCCTTGTAGCTCTAATTCACTGCATTGGCAAGTTAGTACAGATGTTTTTGTGGATGACTCTGCATCATTCCGCCAGATTGCATGTCTGAATCACATTTGCTTCAATTCATCACCAACAAAGCAAGGAATAAAACAATCAACATTTACTCTCTTAACACTGGTAGTGAACACAGGAACAACTAAAAGCTTATCCATTTAAAGACCAGCTCCTATGTTTTCCAGGATGATGCCCCTCAGTTTATCCAGCCTTGAAATGGTGTGTATGGTATTGTTTTTATTGTCAAGTGCCGTCAAATTGGTTTCAACTCATAGTGACCCTGTATAAGGTTTCCGAGGAGCAGCTGGTGAACTTGAACTGCTGAACATGAAGTTCAAATCGACTTTGCAGTCCGGCACATTAACCAGGGTTCCAAAAAACTGGGGTTAGAGGAGCCTAAATATGCACTTTAAACTTACAGGTCCAAGATTTTATTATTAGCATCAACAGCACAATCAGCAACTCACATTATGTATACTAGTGCATGAATGAATAATGTATGAAATTACCACTCACTGGATTTTTATTCTCTGAAATGCAGTTTACTGATTTCTTGTTCTTGAAAGAAATTTTGAAACTATTTGTGTCCACAATGCTAATTCTTTCAATAACACTTAGGGGAAAGGGTCACAATAGCTTGCCCCATAAGAACCAACTAAACAAGTAATGGATCTAAATCTGTTTGCAGAGTGAAAACAAAAAAAACAAAAAACAACTCATAACAACATGCCTGTATTTGATTCATATGGGAAACCTTTTAATTTGTATTCTTAGAATAATCATCATACTATATAACACATGATTTGCTTTTGTTATTATAATTGTTCAACAACTCCTGAAAAAGAAATCAAGATTTAATATATGATATTGACCCACGATTGTACACTAAATACATTTTGTGTGTTTTTCTGAACTCCTTGCTATTAACTTGCCTTTGTATGTTTCTCCCTAAAAGTAAAGAGTAGACAGTCTGGTCAGTCATATTTCACTTAAAAGAAACTTTCTAGATTTCACTTGAGCAAACTACTTTAAAAGTGAAATAGTTATTTCTCCACCAAAATGACAGTAGCAAAATGAAGGATCTTCTAATAAGGGCAGCACATATAATAAAAATACATAATATTATCACAATGGACTATACGACGATAATGATGCTAATGGATAGTCATATATTTTTTGAAAAGCCTATTTGGAGGAGGTTTAATTTTAATGAGTTAGCAAATTTAAATCTCCAAAATAGAGAGAGCTATAAAAACTTTCTCACAAGAGAATCCCAAAATGGCACTCACTTCTTAATCATGTAAAAATTGCTGGACTAAAAATGCCAAGAATATGGCAAACTTGCTCAAGCTTGAAAATTTGGGAACAAACTCACAGTTTATATTGTATTGAGTGTCCTGCTATGGTGGATTTAATGCCTTCTATAATTTATTAGAGAATTAATTGGCTCTTTTTAAAACAACCGTGCTGTATATCAAAAGGAATGCATTACTATTGGTCTTTCTAATATTTACTAAAGCATTTCACTACACAAGTCTGGTACTTTTTTGAGGGCATAGGATCATAGAAATGCAAATAATTTCAACAACACCCACACTCTGGCCTATCTGCAAAAGTGTACATGCCTTAGACACCCTCATACATGTGGAAAATCCTCATACATCTGTCAAAATGATAGGATCAATTTAAATTATCTCAAGGATTGGTACTATAAATGGGTTATTGGACAAATTAACTTTTGCTTCTCAGACACATAAAAATCATTACTTGCAAAGTAACAATTAGGAGATTAAAGAATTTAAATAAAAATTGTTATTGTTGTTAAATGCCTTTGAGTGTTTTCAGACTCATAGCAACCCAGTACAGGGTTTCCAATGCTGAAATCTTTGTGGGATCAGAGCCTCATCTTTCTCCCTGAGAGCAGCTGATGGGTTCAAACCACTGACCTCCTGGTTGGCAATCTAGTGCTTCTGAAAGCTACTATGCTCCCAAGTAAAAATCAAAATACATTAAATTGAAAAATAAAAGAGAAACGCTCATTTCTGTCAATGTTTAAAAATAGACCTTCCATTGAATAATATGCAAATTAACTTCTCACCCCAATCCACCATCAGCATAAATAGTTCATTAACGTATTTATAATAGAAAAGGGTGAAGGTGTGATGCAAATGAAGGGTGGGGTGAAGATGCAGGTTAGTTAGTATCATTTCCTAATATATGTTCTAATTGAGACAAATCATTGCACAGCTATGTGCTGTAGTCTTAAACATTTATAAAATTGCAAAGAGGGAAACTACACAGGGTTTCAAAAGGCTGATGGAAAAATGGAATTAAAAGATAATAGAATTATCCATAAAATTTTTTGAAGTTCCCTAGTATTATAATACCTTGAGGAAAATTTACTTGCATGCATCAGTTTGTCATACTCTTTGGTGGCTTGCATGTTGCTATGATTCTGAAAGCTATGTCACCGGTAATTTAAATACCAGTAGGATCACACATAAGGAACTCTGGTAGCGTAGTAGTTATGAATAGGGCTGCTAATCTCATGGTCAGTAGTTTGAAACTACACAGCTGCTCCGTAGGAAAAAGATGAGGCTTTCTGCTCCCGTAAAGATTTGCAGCCTTGGAAACCCTGCGCAGGGTCACCATGAGTCGCAACCAACTCCATGGTACTTAACAACAACAACAGGGTCACCCATGACAGACAAGTTTTAGACTCATGCAACAAAAACTTTGCTAAAAGATATTTCAA
>NW_006408703.1:5536397-5547604 GCF_000296735.1 Chrysochloris asiatica
TAAATCTTTATTTATATTTTTCTTTGGAAACTATCATTAATTAAATATATAATTAATGACAGCATCTGAAGAAAAATGTAATTGAATCAATATTTATTTTCATCACTAAAATATTTAGTCATTAAAAGAATGAAATTTCATTCACAGAGTCTATGTCTCCTACTTGCTAAGCAAAGCATATGAATTACTAAAATGCCATGTCTTGTGGCAAGAATTAGCATGACTTAATCCTGATATGCCTTTCAGATACCTTAAATTTATAAAATGTTTGTAGTCACAACAGAAATTCATATTTTGAATATATTATAAAAGAATCTTAGTTGATTTTTTCTCCACAGATGGCATAAATGTGTATGTATGTTTTTAAAAACATTAACCCAATTTCCACAAATTTTTAATTTATATTTTATATCATTTTGTAAAGATACTGCATTTAATATTACTTGATATAGTTAGCAATTGCACAAACACACAAAAATAAGATTTTCTTTATAGCATGTTCCCTTAAAAGCTTAAAAACATAAACTTAACTGGACTTAATTTATTCTGTCTAAAGGACACAAAACAAGATGGACTACTACTTTTTATCAATGAAGAGAGATAATCTGGGTTAATTTATGAGAAAAATAGTCACAGCTGGCACAAATTAATACATCTGAGTCAAAATATTTTAGATATACATAGGAAATGACCTTTGGTACTACCTTTTTTTTGTATTATTTTTCCTTATGTATAATGTTACATCAAATAACTATTTTATTTGCAATATTATACTAATGTTACAAATCAAAGAAAATCCTGAAACAAATTCTTAATTTCAGCAGATAAATCAGATTTGGTTATTGCATGGAAAACATAAGGGAAAATAGTTAAATTAAAATAGACAAGGCTATTTTAAATTTTCTTGAACAAGGGCAGTAAAATCATTTCCAAAAGACAAATCCTATACTTATGTTTGTCTCTCATACTCCAGACATATTATCAGAAGGGACCAGTACCTGGAGAAGGATATCATGTTTGGTAAATTTGAGGGTTGGAGAAAAAGAGGAAAACCCCCAATGAGATGGATTGGCACAGTGGCAGCAGAAACGAATTTAGGTGTAGCAACAATTGTGAAATCTGCACAACACCAGGCAGTGCTTCGTTCTGCTGTACACAGCGATCTATGCATCGGTACCCAATCGATGACACCTAACAACAATAACAACAATACTTAACAATGCTATCTCCCTGAAATTACAACTATTGTTGATACCTTCAGGAAATTACACTTCATAGTATGCTCCCTTTCATGCAATAGTGTTTCTCATCAGATTATTGACTCAATCTGCAAATTCCCACATAAATTTGTGTAGGCAAAATCTTCATCAGAAGTCTCTATAATAATAATACATAAATTATTAAGCTTAATAATTCTGAGACAAGTAAGCTCTTAGGTGGCAAAAATAGTTTGTGCACTGACTGCTAAACTAAATGTTGGCAGTTCAAATTCATCCAGAAGTACCACGGAAGAAAACATTTGGCTGGTGATCTGCTTCTGCTATGATTACCTAAAGCAAAAAAATCTCTATGAAGCAGTTCTATTATGTAACATATGGGCCATCAAATATCTAAATAGACTCCACAGCAACTAATATCAATCAAACGTACCAAGTACAGTGTGCTTATATTATAGTGTGCTTGACATTTATAATCTGGGTGACCTATGTAAAGTCACACACTCTAAGACTCAGCTTTTAACTATAAAATGGTAGTGATACTTTCCTTACCAACCTCAAAAGTTTACTTCAAATTTAACAAAATTTACTTTAAATATGTGTATAAGTAATACATGTATCTATCATTCACACCTATACAACACAATTGACTTTGAAAGAAAGAAAATAGTGTTGTTGATTTTTTTTTTTTTGAGAGAGAGACTTTATATTTTTAAAAGAATTAAAATATATCTACCATAACGACTTTGAGAACTCAGATAACGCCTAGACCAGGCCATGCTATTTTCAGTAGTCTTATAGGAGAGTCCTGGTTTGGCGCTGCAGGTTAATGTGCTAGACTGCAATGCCGTCTGAATTGCAAGGTCGACGGTTCAAGCTCACCAGGTGTTCCTTGGAAACCCTATACAGGGTCACTATGGGGTGGAACTGACTTGACAGCACTTAACAACAACAACATAGGCATGTGAAAGCTAGACAATGAATAAGGAAGACCAAGTAAGAACTGATGTATTTGAATTATGGTGTTGGTAGAGAATCTGAATACATCATGGAATGCCAGATGAATGAACAAATCAGTCTAAGAAGGACAGTTAGAGTGCTCCTTGTAAGCAAGGGTGGTGAGACCTCTCATTCTCTGCACATGGGATCAGGAAGGACCAGTCCCTGAAGAAGGAAATCATGCTTGGTTAAAAGGTGGGTCAGCAAACAAGAGGGAGAGCGCCAACAAGATGGACTGACCCAGTTGCTACAATAATGGACTCAAACATAGCAAACAATTATAAAGACAGTGTGGGACCAGGTAGCATTCATTCTGCTCCACATAGGATGTTATGAATCAGAAATGGCTTCAAGGCACCTAACAGCAACAATAATGAAAGCCTCTCTGATGCCTTCTTGTATTTTCAAAATATGTCTTCTACATGGTTGTGTTTGCTTTAGGCTTTCAAAAGAATCCAGCCTAGACAAGTGCTTTTTACAGCAATTTATTATATATAACATGTTAAATGTATTGTGAACTATATACAAAAATTTTAAACTTTAGTCAGAGTCAATTACAGCACTTGCCAACTCAAAAAACATTCAGGTTCCCCCTACTGTCAACCAAGTAAAAGGTCTACTTTCCTGAAAAATAGACTTACCAATTTGTCTGTCCTACATTTCTTTATTGATCCATTCTATATACAATGGTGTGGTGCTATAGGATAATGCACAAGACCACACAGTCAGTTTGAACCAAAAGATTTGTGGTTCAAATTTACCAGGTGAATTCTCGGAAACCCTGTACAGGGTCTCTAAGAGTCGGAACTGACTGCAAGGCACTTAACAACAACAACAACAACAATATTCTCTAAATACACCTGAACGCTGCTCCTGTTATTCTTCTATATTAATTTAACTCTACTGAATATTGCGATGGGCTGCTTACACCCAATTTGTCAAAGAGCTGAAGAATTCATGTGCCCAGCTGTTGAGGTACATCCCAGAGAGCAAATTCAGTTATCTTTCCCCTTCAGCATCAACTTGTCTGTGGAATGACACCTCATTATTACCTGGAGAAGCTGGAAGCCAATGTCTGGATGACTCAGGACAAAGACCAACACTGTGGGATAAGGCACTAGATAGACCACAAGATTGGTGGTTCAAACTCACCAGTCGCTCCTTGGAAATCTTATACTGGGTCACTATGAGTCAGAACCGATGAGACAGCACAACCCTTTCAACTGGGGAAAATTCAGTTGGTCCATTACAAGTGGAGAGCACCCCTGCGGGTTGGCTAAGAATTCAGAAAAATTAGCATCACAACTCAATTTCCCCTCTGCTTATTCCTACTCCCTGTCTCCTCTTCTGATGTTTTTAATTCATCTCCATCTAAGTAGCTACATTTCCTTAGGAGTCCAACTTGATAAAGTGTCCTTAATTTCTTTAAAAAGGTGTCAATTTTCATCCTAATTCATTAGTGATGTTTTCAAGAGTACACCAACAGTTTTCAATCCCACTAAGTGTTATAGTTTCTATATACTGGTAGTCCTGACTGACAACAGGGTTCTATTTCTACAATTCTGTGGTAAGTCTGTTCTGACATAAGTTTACTCTCTCATTTTTAGAAAGTTTTCCTTATTATTGACTTTTATTATCAGTATCTTTATAAGTCCTAACTTTATCTGTCTTTGGGATTTGTATGACTATGATATTGGCAATTTGCAGGCTGGTGCTATCATTTTCGTGCATATCACACAGGAGTCCTGGTGTGGCGCTGTGGGTTAACACGCCAGACTGCAATGCTGTTTGAAATGTAAGGTCGCTGATTCAAGCTCACCAGCTGCTCCTTGGAAACCCTATACAGGGTTGCTATGGGTTGCAATTGACTCGAGGGCACTCAACAACAACCACAACAAGTGGCATTGTGGGTTAATATGCTAGACTATGACATTAGCTTAACTGCAAGATCAGCAGTTCAAGCTCACCAGCCACTCCTTGGAAACCCATACAGGGTTGCTATGGGTCGGAACTAATTCAACAGCCATTAACAATAACAAATAATAAAGGATAGTTGTAAGTGTAATACATCATAACTTCATTAAGCCATAAATCAGGTACTACGTGTACATATCACTCAGTTATCAAGATTTGCAATCAATAATGATTAGTATACAAAAAGAAATATTAGATAGTGGAGACATTAACATGACAGAGTTCCTGTCTGAAAGGTGATAGCCAAGTCCCTTTGAGGAAAGATCACATATACTTTCTTTAAAGGTTTTTTTCTAACAAAGTTAAAAATTCTTTAAGTGATCCCATAGTGAATGAAGATATTATAGAAATAGTAATTTTAGGGTGATCTGTCTTTATTAACTTTCATATCTCTGCAGACCATTTTTAAGCTAATGTTTTTGTTCTTTGTAAGGAGCCCTGGTGGCACAGTGATTAAAGCAGCTCAGCAACTAACTAGAAGTTCAGTGATTTAAACCCACTAGCTGCTGTGCAAAAGAAAGATTTAGCAGTGTGCTTCCATAAAGATTTGTTGTTGTTATGTGCTGTGGAGTCGGTTCCGACTCATAGCGACCCTGCACAGGATTTCCGAGGCTGTTAATCTTTATGGGAGCAGAACGCCTCATCTTTCTCCTGCGGAGCAGCTGGTAGTTTCGAACTGCTGACCTTGTGGTTTGCAGCCCGATTCGAAACCACTATGTTTATAGCCTAGGAAATCCTACCGGGTCATTCTCCTCAATCCTATCGGGTGCTATGAGTTAGAATCAACTTCATGGCAGTGGGTTTGATTGAGTTGATTTGGTCTGTAAAAGGCTGTAATGGCAATTCAAACACTTTAGTTTTGGGGAAGTGGGTGTCCTATATATGAAAAACCAAACCCATTCTTGGAGAATTAGATTAATTGGCATCTTCCCTATGAAGTAGCCTGTTTTTTCCATGGAAACATTCCTTCAGCATGCTGTCTGACACATACTTCACATTATAGTCACATGCATCATCATTAGTGTGTAAATAAATGTATATCTGCTACAATGTATACTCCTTATAAGAAAAGGACCATTCTTAATCCTTATCTCCACAGCTTCTAGATATAAAGTCCAAGCTAAGTAGTAATTATAAATATAAAGCTGAATTAATATTTAAAAAGATGTATTTAGATATTCAGAATACTTGAAATTTTAAGACCTTATTTGTTCAAGAAAGCTTCCAATGCAAGGGGAAATGAGGATCATAATGCTATAAATTAATGTTTTTTCTCTCACTTAGATTTTTAAAAAATATCTCCAGTACTCATAAACTGGATATCTGTTATTATACTCTTAATCAGACAATATCATCCCTAATAATACAAACAACATTCAAAAGAATATATATTTCAGTTGATTTATATATGTGATATGTCCCTGATAAGTAAATGTAAAAATTACATAAATGTAAATATTGATGAACTAAGCTTCTCCATACACATCTCATCTTAAATATTGTTCTACATAAGAACTTGGATATCAAGATACTTTGTGACTAGATAAAAAGCATATGAGTCAGAACTCATATTTTTATATAAGCCAAACAAAATTAATTTATCCTTCCTCCAAAATTATGACACATAATTGCCAATTCTGAGATCCCATTGTTTTTCCCAACATTGTAACATGTCTTAGTTATCTATTGCTGCTATATTTAGTGCTGCTTTACAACAAACGGATGTCTCCAGCAAACAGAATTTTCTTTTCACACAGTTTAGAATGCTGGCTCCAGGGGAAAGCTTTCTCTCTGTCGGCTTTAGAAGATGATTCCAGTTTCTTATCAGCTTTTGCTTCTGGGAAATTTTCATGTGTCTTAGCATCCTCTTCTGCAGTCTCTGCTTTTCCCACATTCTTCTTTAATCTCTTTTATATTTCAAGAGATTGACTCAAAATACACCCTCCACTAATCTTGTCTCATTAACATATCAAACACAACTCTTTCCTAAATGGGATTATAATCTCAGGCATAGAAGTTAAGATTCATAACACATATTTAGGGAGGGACACAATTTAAGTCATAATACAACAGGTAAAGATTTTAGTGTTTTGCCTTGACAAGTTAACAGTGTTATGTAAGTAGAGGACTAACCAGCACTCATGTTACTACTTTACTGAAATATCACTGTTAATAAAGTTTCTAAGGTTTTCTCTAGTATCCTCTTATTTAACAGGATAGTAAAAGAAGGTAGATATTTTATTCATACTGGGATACATGAAGAAAAACCTGGCATCAGGATTGGAAGAAGACTCATTAACAACCGGCAACACGCAACTGATAAAACCTTGCTTGCTGAAAGTGAAGAAAACTTAAAATATGTACTGATAAAGATCAAAAAGCACAGCCATCAGTATGGATTGCATCTCAATATAAAGAAAACAAAAATCCTCACCACTGGACCAATAAACAGCATTCCTATCAATGGAGAAAAGATTGAAGTTGTCAAAAATGTCATTTTTCTTGAATCAATCATCAACACTCATGCAAGCAGCAGTCAAGAAATCAAGTGACGTATTGCATTAGGCAAATCTGCTGCACACGACCTCTTTAAAGTGATAAAGAACAAAGATGACAGCTTGAGGACTAAGGTGAGCTTAATCCAAGCTATGGTATTTTCAATAATGTAACATGCATGTGAAAGTTGGACAGTGAATAAGGAAGACCATAGAAGAACTGGTGCATTTGAGTTACAGTGCTAGAGGAGAGTATTTTCAAAGCACCATGGGCTGCCAAAAGAACAAACAGATCTGTGTTGGAAGAAGTACAGCCAAAGTGCTCTTTGGAAGCCAAGATGGCCAGACTTCATCTCTCATATTGTTATTCAGACATATTTTCAGGAGGGACCAGTCACTGGAGAGGTTATCACGTTTGGTAAGGTGGAGGGTTAGAGAAAAGGAAGAAGACCCCCAGCGAGATGGATTGGCAAAACAGAAGCATCAAAGAGCTCAAGCTTGGCAACAACTGTGAGGTTAGGCCAGGACTGGGCAGTGTTTCATTCTGTTGTGCATAGGGTTGCTATGAGTCGGTACCAACTCGATGGCACCTGACAATAACAACAACAACCCAAGAACACATTAATGGCAGAGCAGGGGCTGGAACCCACGCCTTAACACCAATGTCCCTATTCCTATCCTAAGCAACAAGCTGGAGTTCTTTACTGCACTTCCATTTACACAAACACTGATATAGGGCATCTTATTCTTGAGTTCCAGACTCCAAACTTAATAGTAAACAAACTACAACATGTACAAACTGTCCTTCAAGAAACTGGCTGATTAATTTCCATCTTTATTCTCCATTCTTTCTGAGACAGATGCCAATATTGGAAAACTAACCAGAGAACTAGATTTATATTCAGTATTGAAGTTACTACAATATGCACTAGGTAGAAGATGAAGCTATTTAGTTAATGGGGAAGGAGAATTTTCAAGAATTAATGCAGATTTTCATTGACAGTCATAGATTTGAACAAAGTTTCAAATCATACTCCATTTTATAAAGAGCAAAAATTGGTGATATCCAAAAATAAAAATATTGGTTGATAGCTAAAATCAATAGAACAATAATGATTAACATATTACAAATTCCTTCTAGTAAAAACTAAATTAAAACTTAAAATTAACAACAGCCATCTGTTCAAAATGTCAAGCATGAGATCACATGTATAGTTTTCATTCTTTATATGCAATTCATATAAGTAATGTATTATTAAAATTGGCATGAAAATGAAGAATAAGATTAGTCTATCTCCAGGAATTTAGGATAAAACTGGTTAGGGTTGGACACCCAGTCCGTGATCAAGAGGACCTTATCATAAGCCTCTTACGATGCTCACACAACTGGATAATCTAGGAGAGGTTCAAGTTAATTCATGAGGATGACAAAGAACTTGGTTATATTTAATGCAGAGCATATTCCTTCAACAGTAAGACTTTTTAAAAAAAGATTGAGAAATCCCAAGATTTCTGAAATCTTCAGTAATAAGATTTTTCTATATAAAATATTTAATTTCAGAAACTCACTTCCCAATTTTTATTCACAAATATAAGTACCCCAATAAAGAATTATTGAGGAAAGCAACTCAAATTCCAGTAAGAAAATACGTGAAAAACTGCTTTTCAGTTAAGTTACAAGTTCACAATTACCATGGTTATGACATTTCTTTTGAAAGCCTCATGAAATCTGCCAAGTTCTTATTCCAATCTTATAGACATTAATATATATGATCACATATATATTGATGAACTTAAAATTCTTTTATGTAAATTTAAATGTAGATTTGGCACATATGAGTATTACAATGATCAGATTCTGTATAGTAAAAATTGGTTAATGCTAAGTGAAAATATGTAGTCAACTTTCATTATTCTTAATTATGTGCATATTATGATTATGAATATTTACCAAAAACAAAAAAGTGAGAAATATCCTATACCTAAATTTTTTCTAATATTTTCACTCTCCTCTGTTTGGCTATCTTCCAACAGAGTTGCTTTTCTTCAAGCAGTCTTAACTGGTTTACAATTCATCTCTTTTTATTTCCCCTGCCAGAACTCTGGAGGAGAAGTTAATGAGTATAGCAATGGTTTAACAGGTAACAGAAGAATAGCAAAGAAAAGTTAAAGGTGCAAATAATCAATGAGCTAGAATAATCAAGTTCTGTATAGACAAATTAACTAAATATTCACTGACACATTATTCATTCTTTGAAGACAATCACAAAAACATACCTGCTTGACCAGTGGTGATACTGACAGCTGCAAAGAGCCTCTGGGACCGGCTTAAGTCAGAAACTCCATTTACAGCTTCAACTTCGAAAGTATAGTTCGCATGGGCTAATAGGTCCATGACAGTGACATAGTTATCCTCTAATCCAGTCTGTTGAGGCATGTATCCAATGTTACTCCCACAGGGAACACATTCACCCTGTTCCCAACTGCACCGCTTACACAAAATTCTGTAGGTCACATCATTTCTCCCCCCATTGTCTGCAGGAGGGCTCCATTCCAAGCTTACTGTAGTTTGGTTGATGTTGAAAATGAGGTTCTGTGGTGCAGATGGAGGTCCTTTGGAAACAAACAAATAATAATAAATTAAACAAATAAGCAAAAATAGAAGTTACACAAAAGTAAAGAAAGGATCTGTGTGAAGCATTAAGCTAGTGGCTCAATTACCAAGGAGAAAACTAGTCAAAATGCTTTCTTTGCCATAAACATTTCATTACCTTCACTAAAGAAACCATATAAAAGCCTTCTTGAATTCACTTGGCAAGAAGCTTTATTTATTTTCCATTTAATATGTAAAAACCAAAACAGGATAGCAACTGTCTTTGTACTTTTGCCACAGTCTTAGCTATTTTTCTTCCAAGCAATTAAAAAAGAACAGCTAATGCAGCTAAAAAAGAACAGTTGTGCAGTTGTTTTAAAATAGTTTTTCTTTAGCCATATAACAGAGTATATATTTATTCATTCTTAATGTGCTCAAGAATTATTTATAGTAGTGTCTGAGATAGGCTTTGGATTTGGGCCTCTCAAATATTCATTAATTGAAGCCCCAAAACTCCTGCTGTATTTTGTTTTGAAATTTTAATCCTAGAGCTATTATTTTTTAATCACACTTCATATCCATGCAAGAATCCAATAAATTTTACATTTTATTTGTGATACACATACAAAATGTTATTAAAATATACCTTGATTTTGAAGACATGAAAAACTACACTGAAGATGAACGAAAACGTATATATTTTTTGCAGTATATTTTAACCTTGTTCATGAAAAATTTTAAGAAAATTTAGGTAAAATTGAGAATGTATTCACAAACTCAGTACCCGTATCTCAAGAATGCCCTGATGTTACCAGTGAGTAGAAGAGATGAGAAAGTCCTTTACTTTCATGTTTCTAAGAACTTACTTGTGCACGCAACATACGGAGGGTCAGATGGAGCCCTGTAATACCCATCTTCACATTCACATCTTGAGGAGCCTTCTTTATCAGAAAAACTGTGAGTTGGGCAACGAGAGCACTGTAGATCTTGAGAGGAAGATTTGTAGAATCCACGGCCGCAGGCTGGGTAGGCACAAAAATCAAACAGTGAACATGAGAACATGAGAGCAAATAGAATTTAACTACTTATTTTTAGCAATATTTAACAAAGGCTAAAATATAAAATTTGATGATCAGAGCTCAACGAGAAGAAGAAAGAAGAGGAATGAAAGAGTAATCTGATACAATTTGATGAACTTGGCCTACACCTATGGATTCAATAGCTCAAAAGAGGGAATAAATCTTTACAGCGAGGATCATTCCCACCCCCTCAATACACAGGGTAGACAGCGATGGGCAACTTGGACACTGGCTACCCAAAATGGGGGCCAGAGGGCTACAAAGGCAAGAAGCGACTGGCTTACAAGCTTTCAAGAGGAAGCCTAGATCCAGAGGATGCAGAGGAAAGCATAATCTCCACTGAGTTGTATCCAATCTGTCTGGGCAGGACTGATGAAAAGAGATGGGGACAGCATTCATGTGGTAAAATAGTGAATAATTACCATCAGGACTGACTGTGAGGGTTGGAAATGAAAAGGTAGACATTTTGTAGCAAAAGGAGGGGAGTGGTTGACTTTTCAGGCAAGGAGCGGAGGTGACTGGGACCAACAAGGGAGAAGAGCAGAGTACAGGACCCTACCCAGAGAAACAGTGATGCCAGAGATGGAGGCAGAGATGATGACATGGAGAGATGGAGTGGCTGGGAACTCTAGAACCAGCAAGGGAGAGGGGCTGTGTGCTGACGAACAAGGGGCAGGCTTGCAGGGTATACCCTTTGGTTGCATGATGACGCATGGAGGGGATTGTAACCATGGCAATGTAATGATATACAATAGGATGAATGTAAAGCTAATGTTCTCCCATGTAAACTAACACATAATTCACAATAAAACATTAAAAAAAAAAAAAGAGTATACTGAATACACTAAAT
>NW_006408703.1:5547704-5618116 GCF_000296735.1 Chrysochloris asiatica
CTAATGTTCTCCCATGTAAACTAACACATAATTCCAAATAAAACTTAAAAAAAAAAAAAAGAGTATACTGAATACACTAAATGTATTATTTTTGTTTTGTTTTATTTTGTTTTTCCTATTCTTTCTTTGTTTAAAGAAGTTTTTATTGTGAAATGAGTGATAGTTTACATGGTTGAACATTGGCTTTATACTACCATTTCATTGTAATGATTACAATTTCTTCCATGCATCATCATTCAACAATATTTGTTTCCATTCCCTGGTTTTGTTTTCGGTTTTTTTTGTTTGTTTGTTTTGGGGGGTGTACACAGAAACACTCAGGAATATATAAATTTTTAAACAACCAAAAGCATATTCTGCAAGCCTGCCTCCTGGCCGCTAGCACCCAGTCCCTCTCTTTCCATGAGTCGAGTCCTCAGCTGCTCTGTCTCTTCATGTCCTCATCTCTGCCTCCATCTCTGGTGTCACTGCTTCTCTGGATAGGGTCCCACACTCTGCGTGTGCTCTTCTCTCTTGATGGTCCTAGGGCCCTCTGTTTATGTACTGTAAGAATAACTACTCCCTCGTTTTTGTTACAAAACTTCAACATTTACAGTTGTGACACTTGCAATTATTCATGATAACAATTTCTCACTATTGAAGCATAAGAATCTTATCCCTATCTCTTTTCACCAAACGTGTCTAGACAAGCTGAAAACTATTCAATGGGGATGCTATCTTCCCCCCACACACTCTTAAACTAAACTACCTCTTTTGAAAACTTGTAAGCCAGTCACTTCGTGCCTTAGGTAGCCACTGAGTAAGTTGCCTATCCATATCCCCTCACTTCGTATCAGCTGGACATTTCACTCTGAGCTCTAGCCCTCCGTGGCTATGTCCTTGGCCATGTGTTGAGGAGTTCCCAGGTCTCACCACACTTTGGACCAACCAGCCCTTCCTCTTCTCTCTCTCATCTCCAGGTCAATAGGAGTCTATGTGGCTGAACTCAGCCCATTTCTTCATTGCTGCATTTTCCCCTCTTCCACTCACCAATAGACAAACATGGTCACCAACTAGTTTATGTGCCTGCTCATGTGGTCCCTTTGAGTTTCAGTCTTGGGGGTGGTTTGTTCTGAATGAATTTGATTGCTTGCCTTGATGGCTCCCACTAAATGCATTCTTAATATTAAGTACATAAGTACATATTTAAATGCTAAAGATATTAAAATATAATAAAAATACGCCATATCCAAACATAAAGATTCATTAATTTAACCTGAATTCCATTTTAACATTTAATTTCTTCATTTCTATTTTATTTTCTTATCCTCTACTAGAGCACTGTGCAGAAACAATTATATATTCACTGTTTGGGGAAGAGGTCAGAGACATCCACAAGCATTTCATGCTAAGATGGTATATTTTTATTAAGAAGTTGTGTCTTTCTTTACTTTTGTTCACATCTTGAATATTTAATAGATGTTTCTGATATTGAAATTTAAAAATCATATTTTGAGTTTTACATGAAAGATGGATAACTTACAGATTTAATTTTTAAAAAATAGTATGATAGGCTATTGTTGTTGCTAAGTGCCATTGAGTTAAGGTTTAACCCCTAGTAACCCTGTATAGGGTTTTCCAAGGAATGGTTGGTGAGCTTGAGCTGCCATCCTTGCGGTTCAAATCGACTTTGCAGTCCAGCACATTAGCCCACAGTGATAGGGATACATAAATATTTAAACCCTATTACAATCATCTCTTTGTAAACATATGATCCACTTTAAAGAGGCCCTCAGACCTCTTTAAAGTTTCAAAGAGCCAAGATTTCACTTTGTGGACTAAGTTCTACTTGACCCAAATCATCATATTTTAAATTGGCTCACTTACATGTGATAGTTGGACAGTGCATAAGTAAGATTGCAGAAGAATTGAAGAATCTGTACTGTGGTGTTGGTGAAGAATATTTAAAGTACCACAGACTGCCAGAAGAACAAATAAATCTGTCTTGGAAGAAGTGTAGCTAAATGCTGCTTAGAAACAAGGGTGGTGAGATGCCATCTCTTATACTTCAGACATGTTGTCAGGAAAGACCAGTCCTTGGAGAAGGACATCATGTTTGATAAACTGAAGGATCAAATCAACTTTGCAGTCCAGCACATTAGCCCACAACGATAGAGATAAATAAATATTTAAACCCAATTATAATCATCACTTTATTAACATACGATCCACTATTAGATCATGACACTATAACAAAGAGGAAGGCCCCCAACAAGATGGATTGACACAGTGGCAGCAACAATATGGAGGATGACACAGGACCAGACAGTATTTTGTTCTGTTATACATAGGGTCAGAACCGACTCAACAGCATCTACTGAGCAATACTGTCCTCAGAACCCAATCAGCTATATTTGCTTAATCTATCCATTCAGATAGAAAGCATGTTTAAACATATTAAGCAAAGAAGTTTCAAGTATCTTCACATATTCCTAATAGCAGTTATTACAAATCTAAGGTACAGAGAGAACAAAAAGATGATTACATAAGAGTATAACAAAAACATAACACTTCAAAATGTTTCTGAAAACATCATCTTGTCACCTAAAAGAATAGTTACTTGGCAGGTTAAAGGATATAGCGTGGATTTTTCAGGATGAAAATTTGAGAAAATTTAAGATTTTTTTTTTTAATGAATCTTAGTAACAGTTCAAATATCCATAGTATCATCATCTTTGTATTATTTGTACCTCAATGAGCAGAGCCTATGATTTGTTACTTTACTTATCTTAGAGATAACATCTCACACAGCAGAGTCTCATCATAAAAGCACTGAAAATAAGAAAACAGAGAGAAGAACAATGGTGTCCCAATATACTTTAATGATATTTTGTATTTATGTGTATAGTTCCTTGTTGCTTAAAGGAAGGTTAAACTAGTGAATGGGAGGAAATTGGGCAAACAATGCAACATGATTTTATATCTAAGGCACTGGACTGCAAGATCGGTTTGAACCACAAGGTCTGTGGTTCAAGCTTACCAGCCGCTCTTCAGAAACCCTATACAAGGTTGCTGTGGATTGGAAATGACTCGATGGCACTTAACAACAATAACACAAGTAAGACTTTTAAGGATCCCATGTGATACTGTGTTTTAGGCATAGGGCTGGTAATTACAAGTCAGTGGTTCAAACTTACCAGTAGCTAGTTGCTGTACAGGAGAAAGATAAGAGTGCATGTTTCCTTTAATATGTAACCTCATAAAACCTAAATTAGGTCAATATAAGTCAGAATCTTTTGAAGTGTACCAGGTTTTTTAAATTATTATTAGGACTCCAAGGATCTCTGGTAGCGTAGTGGTTATGAATCGGGCTGCGAACTGCAAAGTCAGCAGTTCTAAACTACCAACTGCTCCATGGGAGAAGGATAAGGCTTTCTGCTCCCGTAAAGATTTACAGCTTTGGAAACCCTGTTCAGGGTCGCTATGGGTCGGAACCTACTCAACGGTATTTAAGAACAACAACAAGAGTTAGTAGGCAACAAACTACCAAGTGAAGTTACTCAGGATTTTTATTCACCCATTGTAAATAAAGCATTTAAGTAAAGGGTCATGCCCACTTTTCTCAAAACTGAGGTACATTTTTTATTTAAAATGACTTAAAGAATGCATATGATGACTAGAATAGAAAAAAAATTAAAACTCTTATTACTCCATTTTCAAATTACATTAAATTCTGTTAGCATTTTAACAGATGGGAAAACAGATTTGAAGCAAAACGAACCTGTTCTTCAAATAATTCTTTTGTCTAGGTTAGAACTGGATTTAAAAAATACAGCTGATGACTTTTAGTCATGTATAATTCCACCAACCTTCACTGCAAAATGAGCCAAAGTTTAGCACTTATTTAGTGATCTCAAGGGATTAAGCATCACTGAAAATTAATTTTCACTGAGTCCCTGTTATACTTTTATTATATGCATTAGTAATTTAAAACTATTACTCTAATTTTTAAAAGTATGAAATAATGTCGTGGCATACCTTATAAAGGAGATATTTAAAAGGTAGTCTCAATTCCACCGTGCATTTTGGCACTGAAGATGCTTGCAAAATTATGGAGCACATGTGTGGCTATCATTAAAAAGATAATGATAGAGGCAATCCTTGAAAAATGTAGCCATAAAAGTCTTGACATTTTTCTTTGAAGTAATATTCTATCGCAGTTCAGTTAATATTGAAAATAATAAGTTGTAACAAGACAGTTTTCATTTAACCTCTAAGAAGATTATCAATTTAGAGTTAATAAAAGTGAATGCAAAATCTTTGGAGTTACGGTGTTAAGAATAAAACTGAGAAATGTCAAGACATAAGCCATTTCTCTTTGGATAATAATGAGCAATTGGGTGGTAAAAAGTTTGAAAAGGGAGTAACAGATGCTCTAAAAATTAGAAATTGTGATGAGATATCTACATGAAATAGCTAGAGTCAAATACTCAATGAGATAAACCGGGAAGAAGCAGCACATTTGAAAGCCATCCACATAAGAACATATTAGATGAGCTCTCCAACTGCTCCCTAAAAGGCTACAAAGAAATCCAGGCAGTTTCTGTTCTCTGTAAATGCAGCTGCTTTTACAGAATGTACTGGCAAAAAAATTCTAGAGGTAAATGCTTTCTGATACTTCAATCAAACACAAATTCTCTTTATACCTAACTATGAAGTACACAAGAGTAACTTCTCAGAAATTGTACAACGGCAGAATTTTACATTTTTTTCTTTTGTCTTACTTCTCAACTTGTTCAACATCATTTAAACTTGAAACAAATTTTAATAAGTATAGTATGTGCATTATTGTAAAGCTAGTTACAATACAAAACATATGATTTTAATTTCCTTTCTTTGGATTTTTTTTTTTTTTAAACTGGGCATTCTTTTAAATGTAACCTTTCACTATATTGATGAAAATTATATATACATATATATGTATATATATAATTTATTTTAAACATTTGGTTAATTTTGAAAAGCTCCTTTTTAAGCTATGATTTTAATAGCACTATTTTTTCAGTATTGCCGTAAAGACCCGGGATTGACTCTTTTGACTGTTCTTTCATTCCATAGGCCTTAATGAATAAAATGAATAATGAATGTAAATTCATTCTTTTAGAGTCAAGAACTATAATCTTGTCAAATTTTCTCAACTAAGCAAGATTTCACTTAACCTGTTCTTTAAATAGAAAGCCACCAAAGAAAAAGGGAATCTGGGACAGACATAAATCTTCTGTGTACATTTTTTGTTTTGTTTTATTGTTAGGTGTCCTTGAGTACGTTTTGACTCATAGTGACTCTATATAGGGTTTCAGCTAGTAGATGTGAACCACTGACCTTGTGGTTAGTAGTCTAGAGCTCATCTACACCACGACTGATTTTTATTTTAAGCAGTTAAATTCCTCTTGCTTTCAGCAAGCAAGGCTATGTCATCTGTATATCACAGGCTGCTAATGAGACTTCCTCTAATCCTGATGCTGTGATCTTCTTCATGTAGTTGAGATTATTTGCTCGCATACAGATTGCATATGTATAGTGGAATGGCACAACACTGACACCCATCTTTGCTGGTTTTAAACCATTCAGTATAGTCCCTTGTTCTCATTGAGTGACAGCCTTTTTGGTCTATGTTTAGGTCCTGCATGAGCACAATCAAGTGTTCTGGAATTCTTTGCAATGTTTTTCATAGTGTATGATCCAAGGCTTTTAATTATCTTCAGCAAAATTTTATTTGAAATATAAATGTCTTCCAGCTGGTTGGCAAAGTCACTGACTTCCAAATTTCTTGCCATAGATGAGTGAGCACCTCCAGTGTTGCATCAGTTTGTTTGAAACATTTCCATTGGTATCCCATCAATTCCTGGAACCTTGTTTTTCATCAATATCTTCAGTGTAATTTGGACTTGTTCCAGATACCATTGGTTCTGGATCAGATGTGATCTCTTGAAATGGTTGAATGTTGACCAAGACTTTTTTTAGTACAGTGACTATTATTTTCATTTTTGCTTGATGTTTCCTGTAATGTTTGATATTTTGCCCATAAAGTTCGTCATACTGTAACATGAGTCTTCAGTTGTTATTCAATTTTTTAAGCTTAAGAAATGCTGAGTGAAAATGACACAGAGGTAAATAGCGATGTACGTTCAACCTTGTAACAACAGGGCTCTGTGATGCAGGGACCGCGGCATAGACTGAATGGGTAAGAGAGGAGAAACAATGTTAAGATGCTTGACTGTCTTATGAATATTGGTTTCCCTTGCCTTCTATTGCTGACACTTGAGTGGGATAGAAAGGAATATTGGGAAAATTGACTACAGAAAGTTTGTAAGCCTGTCTTCAGCCTATAACTGATTGGAATACCTAAAAGGGGTTCTAGAACTTGCACAGTGAAATAGGCTTCTTACGGGGCCTTTGCAGTATATAGGACTTTAGGTGGAATCCTAAGCCCCATCCAGAACCTTCCAAGGTGGGACATTACCACTTGAAAGGACAAGCAGACCAGCTTGGGACAGCTAGAGGAACAGAAGATACTGCTTGAAAGAAAGATCAACAGGAAAAATAAAAAATAAAAATGGCAGTCTGCTTGGCTACTATAAGAATAAGCAAGTTGTTTTCTGGGGAGCCATCAAGGCAAGCAATCGAGTCCCTTCAGGACACACACCTCTCCAAGACTGAAACTCAATGGGAACACATGAGCAGGCATGTAAGATTACTGGTAACCATGTTGGTCAACTGGTGAGTGGAAGAAGGGGAAAGGCGGCAATGAAGACATGGGCTGAATTCAACCACACTCCATAGACTCCCATCGACCTGGATGTGTGAGAGACAAAAGGGAGAGCTGGTTGGTCCGAAGTGACCTGAGGACTCCTGAGCCCATGAACAAGGACATAGCCATGGAGGACTAGAGCTGAGAGTGAAGCGTTCAGCTGATATGAAGTGAAGGGAGATGTACAAGAACATCCAGACTTGTAGACAGCACTCATAGCAATCCTGTATAGAGTTTCCGAGGAGCCGCTGATGGAATTGAACTGTTGACCTTGTGGTTCACAGTCCAGTGCTGATCCACAGTGCTACACCAAAATTGGTAGAATTCTTCAATTTCTCCACTGACATTAGAGATTGGTGCACAGATTTGAATAATGGTTATGTCAACTGGTCCTCATTGTTTGCTGTTGTTGTTAAGTGCCCTGGAGACTGTTCTGACTCATAGTGACCATGTATAAGATTTCTGAGGAACACCTAGTGGGTTCTGCTTCATAATGACTATGTATAGGGTTTCTGAGGAGCACCGGGTGGGTTTGAACTCCTGACCTATGGTTAGCAGTTCAGTGCTTATCCTACAGCTCCATATGAGTATTATCCTATCATAAACAGCACTATACTTCAAGATATATATTAAAGTGTTCGTTTAGACAATTAACGTGATGTCATTCCTCTTCAATTTCTCATTCCTGGGATGGGAAACCATTTGATGATCTGATTCAAAATGGCCAATACTAGCCCATTTTAGCTCATGAGTACCTAGGACATAGATCCTTATACCTTACATTTCATTTCTGAGAACTATTAATTTCCCTAATTCAAACTTTTATATTTCATGTTCCAAGTATTAGTGGATGTTTCCTTCTTTTTCTTCTCATTTTAAGTCATATCCCATGAGGAAATGAAGATCCCAAAAGCTCTGCTCCATTTACATCATTAAGGTCTACTTGACTTTCAGGAGGCAGTTCTTCCCCAGTTATATTGTGACTGCTTTTTAAACTGAGAGGCTCGTCTTTGAACACTGTATCAGACAAGGAGCTACTGCTATGCAAACTATTTCAGATACACCTTCCTAGTCTGTCTTAGCCTGGAAGTTCTGCTGACACCTATTCACCATGGGTGAACCTGATGGTATTTTAAATATGCATAGTCTCCAGCGTCACAGCAACATGCAAGTCACTACAGTACAACAAACAGCTAGAGGAGTGATGAGTCTGTATACTAGACAGTAACGATACAATCTACCACAACATATCTACTACATTATATTATTATATGCTACAAAGCATCACAATATGTGTTCCATTATCTAATATAATAAAATAATCATATCATAATTAAGAGTATATATATGTAACTAAAAGTGGTTGAAATACTATCTGAAACACATTCAAAATAATGTGTTTCCTCAAAATAGGCTATAAAAAATTTGTAAGGTTTCCCATTTATAACTAAATTCTGAACACACGGATATTTGCATATATAGTGAAAACTGTGAGAGCCGAAACTTGAAGGGGCTGCCTTGTTTTTCTGAGTCTTGCAAGTCTTCTGCTTTGTCAGGTGTAATCACCCCTTTTCTATCACTCTCTATTATTTGGGAAATATTTGAATTTTTCTTTCTGACACTTTCTGCTTTACACAGATTTTAAGTTTTTCAGGGTTTTCTGAATAAGAGAATTAATACCAAAATCTTGTATGATTATCTTCAGTTAAACTATCTTAACAATCAGTTTGTCTTCAATGACTAGAAAGTGCTGACGCAATGGGGTGACAGGCCTCTAAGTACATATTTACATGAGGTAGTTTATGGATAATTGGGGTCTGGACATAAACTCCTCTGTATTCTAGAAGTATAAATGCATTGACTATCATAAAAGTACAAGCAAATGTTTACTTTTTGCTCCTCTTTGAACTAAGCGATTACATGAATATGAAAATCTCTTTCTTCTGAATGAGGACACAGATACTCGTACTTATACCTAGTTCTTTAGATTTATGACCTATAAGGTTAACCTTAAGAGAAACCATGTCCAGTTATATTTCTAATAGCCCCCTCCCACAAATGAGTTATCCCAGAAACATCACATATTCTCTAGTTGTATAACAGCCTAGAGAGATTTCCTGGTTTTTAATGGACTATTGTCTTTTTTTTTTTTTTCAAATCATAAACCCAAGTCTCATCTCAGATACATCGCACACTGTCCTGGGCACTGAGGCACTAATAAGTCATATGCTACTCTGCTGTCATCCGTGAATACACATTCACCCAAAACCAAACCCACTGTTATAGAGTGAATTCTGACTCATCAACACCATATCTAGGGTTTACAATGCCTCATTTTCACCCGTGGAGCATCTCGTGGGTTTAAACTGTTGACCTTGTGGTTAGCAGTTCAGTGCGTATCCTACAGTGCCATCAGGGCTCTGAAAATACATGGACGTCATCCCAGCTGAATCTTTATTAGGACAACACACTTCTACAAGCATTCTAAGTGTTGACAGTCACTGTCCAGAAATTATAGGTTTTTCTGAGACTAGAAAAAGTCTCCAAAGAGTACATAAAAATGAAATATCTTTAGCAAAAAATTAATAAAGTAAAATGAGAAATTATTGAGAAACCTTATAGATTGGAATTTCACTAATCCAAATGCAAAAAAATAAAAAGTAAAAGAAAATCTATTAATCAGACAATTAAAAATAGGTAAGTATCTGGGAAGGCCTTTTTTTCCATTGAAAATAAATTATCATAAATATGGAAAAAGCTGCTAAACATCATTATTCATCAGCAAAAAGCAAATCAAAACCACACTGAGATACCACTCATATGAATTAGAATAGCTATAACACACAAACCAATAGAAAATGCTAGCTAGAATGTAGCGAAATTGGAACCCTCATAATTCTTTGTAATTGTTGTTTTTAAGTGCTTTCTTAGGAATGCAAAAGAGAGTCATGATTTGAAAATCAGTCTGACTATTCCCCAAATGATTAACTATAAAATTATTCTATGATCTAGCAATTCCATTCTTAGCTATATATCCAAATGAAATGAAAACATATGTCCTCACAAAAGCTTATACTTTAATATTGATAAAATTAGTCACAATATTTCAAAAGTAGAAACACCCAAATTTCCATTAAGTAAGTATTTTAAAATGTGACATTCACATGATAAAGTATTATTTAACAATAAACTGGTATAACTTACTAATGCATGCTAAAACATGGGTGGAAACACAAATTGTATGATTCCATTGATATGAAATTTGCATAATTGATAGCAAATAACAACAGAAAAATATTAATGATTCCAAGAGGTTTTGGTCAGTGAGTAAAAATAGGGAGTTAAAAAGTTTTTGTTTTGTTTTATTTTTTGTGGGAAGTGTAAAAATATTCCAACACTGATTTTGGTGATGCAAAATTCTGCTAACATAATAAAAATCATTCACTTTATACTTTAATGGATAGTTCTGTATGATACTTGTGTTGCAGTTATATATCTCAATAAAACGGCTATACAATTTTAAGTGCAATTTCAAATCTGATCATTTAATTAGGCAAACTTTTTTTTACTTACCTTACTATCTGTCTAAAATATGTTAATTTGCCTTTCTGTATGTTCTTCATTCCACTATTGTAATAGATCTGTGTTTATGTCAAACAAATGAACTATAAATTACAAAAAAAACACAGTGAAATGTGTATTGTAATCATACTCTTGTTTGCATATTTCTTAATTTGGGATATATTTTTTAACCTCATAAATAATAACTTCAAATAAATTCACTTTAATCTGAGAAGCAGTAATGTTATTATTTAGGTTTTTATCCTTATCACCTTGATATTTGGGGAAGTCTTCTGATTAATAGTTAGTTGTGATTGTCTATCTAAAGTGACCGTAACTACTCTTATTTTTACCCACAGGATCTTACCAGACAAGTGCTGGTTAGCTTTTTTCATCATCCCCTTCCCCATATAGACTCTGTTTCATCAATTCTTACTCTATTTCCAGACCTGTGATTTTAAGCACAATAAAACTTTTTGAAGAAATTATGTGTATGTTTGTAAAATATGAGGCTCTGCAGATGTTTCCTGGCCAGTTATGCAGCTGCAACGAGTTTATTAATTACGAACTATAAGTGGATTGTTCTATAATTGAAACTTTCTGGGCTTTAATATAATTGTAGAATGTACATACATGCAGTTAGGGATTCTAATGAATGCTGTTATTTTATTTATTGCAGATGGACATTTTACTTAATTCAGGCAAAGGCAGTCTGTTTCCATAGGAGCTTTCAAATATTTGTGTAATATTAATGTCTATACTTCCATAACACAAAGGGGAAAACACAGCTTGTAGAAATAGTACTCCCACTGCTCAAAGTGCTGACCTCATCTGGGATGGACAGATCCAGAATCTTTATTTTAATCCTATTGACAGTACCTCAGTGGGAATAATTACAAAAGTCTGCCTGAAATCCAGACCTCCTGTCACTGATATGCTATGATTTTTTTTCACATTGAGAATGAACAGCAAGCAGGGGGATTAAAAACAACATAATGTAAGAACAGTATAATTTCACGGTTTGTGATGCACCATTCATATTACCTTATAACAAACTTGCATCTATAAAGTTTTAATAACAGGTGTCAAAATGCTAAAAATTAAGAAATGTTATATAAACTAAAAAGAAAAATACGTTTCAGATATGCAAGGAAGGGAATTCAAAAAGTTCATGCAAAAATTGAATTATAAGATAATGGAATTTTTCCATGAATTTTTGAGGCCCCCTAATGTGTGTGTTTTGAAGGCCAGTGGTGTGGTGCTGTGGGTTAATATGCCAGACTGCAAAGCCATTTGAACTGCAAGGTCGGCTGTTCAAGCTCACCAGTCGCTCTTCGGAAACCCTGTATAGGGTCTCTATGGGTCGGATGTGACTCGACAGCACTTAACAACAACAACAATATAGCAGTGTGTGTACTTATGTGCGATATTTGTGTCATTTATATATTATTGATATTATGTTGTGCAAAGAAAACATGGGATAACAAGTTTTTTATATTTAGAATATAAAGCAAATTAAAATATTATGTAATTTTGTAATTATCTTATTTTGTAATTACCAACTTGGAATATTGTCACATTCTTGGGTTTCTACAGAGGCCTGTAACATTGTCATATACTGGAGCTTTCACTGGGGTCTGGAGTTAAAATACTTTTTTTATTGTATCAGAAAATCACCATGATTCTGGTATCGTCACAAAATTTTTTCAAAAAAGAAGAAAAATGAAAGTTAGAATACTCCAGATTTCTTTTGTTGTTAGTAACACGCTTTAAAAATATTACTGTTAGCTGCCATTGAGTTGGCCCTGTTTCATGATGAAACCAAGAAAAATTGACTACTTATGATCCACTGGGTTTTAATTGGTTGAATTTTGAGAAGCAGATTGCTAGGTCTTTCTTCCTAGTCTGCTTAGTCTGGAAGCTCCATTGAAATCTGTTCAACATCATAGCAACACACAAGCCTCCATTATGTTGCAGAGGTAATGTGATTCTAACTCCAAAGACCTGGTTCAAATACATTCTACAACTTACTGAAATGTGATTTGGGCAAAATCATTTCACAGCTCTGGGCTTCAATTTTCTTTTTGGACAAGGTTGTTGAAGAAAAATGATATAAATACAAATATCCTTTATTAACTTTAAACTTCTATGGACACACCACTTTTCCCCCAGATTTCTATTTTGCAAGAGGCTGTTTTGACAGTAACACAGTAATCAATTATATAGCTGTTAAACTACCATAAAAATCCATTGCCCTCAAGTTGATTCTGACTCACAGCAATAACATGGGACATAGTAGAACAGGCCCATCAGGTTTGCAAGGCTGTATGTAAATCCTTAGAAATGCAGACTGCCACATTTCTCTTGGCGGATTTGAAATGTTGACCTTTCAGTTAGGTACTTAGTGCTTTAACCATTCTGTCATCATATAGATGTTCCAACTGAAATGCTATCTTTGAGAGCTGTATATTTCTACACCCATCCCACCAACACGCCCATAGAAATCATGCCCACTTAGTCTTTCAGGTACAACAGAAAGAGTATGAAGGCAGGTTCTAAAGAGCTGTCCCACATCTGCATGCTATCCCAAACATTGCCAGCCACTGCCTGTCAAGTGTCATTGCCCTGTCTCCCAATTCACCTTTAATTCTCACTGTACCTTGTTGCCAAACTCTGTCTGTATACACAGATTGTTGCTGTTAAGTGCCATCGAGTTGGTTCCAACTCACAGTGAGTTGGTTCCGAGGAGCAACTGGTGGGTTTGATCCACCAACCTTGACATTCAAACTGACACTGTGGTCTAATGCATTATCTTGAAGTGCCACACCAGAACTCCCACATAGGAACATTCATTTTGGTTCAGGCAGGTAAGGATCCAGAAAAAAAATTTTAAACCACGTAAATTATTTAAAATCAAATCTCATAAAAGAAACCTACAAAATGAAATGCAATCTTCTCTGTATCTAACTCAGTATTATCCTCATAAATCCACATTGAAAGACTACTCTGTATATGAAAATTTAAGTTATAGCTGGCATCTTCTGTGCATAAAATACCTTATCCACTGGAAAACAACTAGATTAGATTGAGCGAAACCTTAATCCCAAACACTAGTCTGTCAATTTGCCATATTGTGGTTGCTTGCATGTTGCTGTGATGCTAAAAGCTATACCAGTAGTATATTATATATCAGCAAGGTCAGATGAGCTTCCAGACCAAGACAGACTAGGAAGAAGGAGATTTGGAGTATTTCTGGATCTATAGTCCCTGAAAACTTTATTAACAGAGTACAACACTATCAGATAACACTAAGTTATTGAATACTGAAACATGATGAAGCGCACCAGAATACTGTCAGACATAGTGCCATAAAATAAGCACCTCAGGTTGAAAGGCACTCAAAATAAGACTGCGAAGATCAGCCTACTCAAAGAAGAGTTGATCATGCTGACGCAAATGGAGCAAAGCTTTCTGGACCTTCATTTGCTGATGGGGAACAACTCAAATGAAAAGAAACAGTTGTAAACATCCATTAATAATCAGAACATGGAATGTACACAGGATGAACATTGTAAAAAGTAAAATGGAATGCATAAACATCGCTATCCTAGGTATTAGTGAGCTGACATGGACTGATATTGGTTATTTTGAATCGAACAACCACATGGTTACCATGCTGGGAATGACAAATTCAAGAGGAAAGGTGTCGTAGTCATCAATAAAAAGAACATTTCAATATCTATCTTGAAGTACAATGCTGTCTGTGATAGGATAATACCCATATGCTCCAACCATTTAAGCCAGTGATTGAAGAATTCTACCAACTTCTTCAGTATGAAATTGATCAAACATGTATTGATAATTTCTGTTGACTTGAATGCAAACGTTGGAAACAAAAACAAAGGATCAGTAGTTGGAAAATATGATCTTGGTAATAGAAATGATACTGGAGAGAGCATGATAGAATTTTGCAAGAACAACAATTTCGTCATTGCAAATTCCTTTTTTAAACAATATAAAAGATGACTATACATATGACCCTCACCAGATGGGATGCATCTGTGGAAAGAGATGGTGGAAAAGCACCACTGCATCAGTCAAAGCAAGGCCAGGAGAAGACTGTGCAACATACCATTAATTGCTCATATGCAAGTTCAGCCTGAAGATGAAGAAAATTAAAACAAGTCCTTGAGAGTCAAAATATGACCTTCAACATATCTCATCTGAATTTAGAGATCATCTCAAGAACAGATTTTGATGCATCTCAAGAACAGATACTAATGACCAAAGACCAGAAGGTCATTTAAGACATCAAGAACATTGTAAAGGAAATAAGCAAAGGGACATTAAGACAAGAAAGAAAAATAAAAGACCAAAATGGATGTCAGAAGAGACTAGGAAATTTGCTCTCCAGCATAGAGATGCTGAAGCAAATGGAAGTAAGGAGGAGGTAAAAGAGCTGAATAGAAAATTTCAAAGGACTGCTCAAGAGAAAAAAAAAAAAAAACAATATTATAATGAAATGCACAAATATTTGGAATTAAAAAACCAAAGAGAAGAATACACTCAGCATTTCTCAAGCTGAAGGAACTGAATTAAAAAATCAAGCCTCAACTTGCAATATTTGGATGCAGAAAGCATCAAAAGAAGATAACAGGAAAACAAACTCACTGTACCAAAAAGAAATGGTCAATGTTCAACCATTTCAAGAGGTAGCATATGTTTATGAGTCAACTGAAGGAATAAGTCCATAGTGCATTAAAGGAAAAGAACAAGGCTCCAGGAATTGAAATACTACTTGAAATCTTTCAATAAACTGAGGCAGCACTAGAGGCACTCACAAATCTATACCAAGAAATTTGGAAGACAGTACCTGGCTTACTGATTGGAAGAGATCCATATTTGTATCCATTCCAAAGAGAGGTGACCCAAGAGAACTAGGAAATCATCAGATAATATCATTAATACTGCATGCAAGTAAAATTTTGCCAAAGATAATTGTAAAATGGCTGCAACTGGACATTGTCAGGGAACTTCCAGAAGTTTAAACCAGTTTCATATGAGGATGTGGAATGAGGAATATCATTGGTGATGTCTGATGGATATTGGCTGACAACCAAGAATACAAGAATGATATTTATGTGTGCTTTACTGACTACACAAAACCTTTCAATTGTGTGCATCATGGCAAACTATGGACAAATTGCAGAGAATGAGTATTCTGGAACACTTAATTGAGCTTATGAAGAGCCTGTACATAGAACCAAAGGTCATTGTTTGAAGAGAACAAGGGGGCACTGAGTGGCTTAAAATTAGGAAAGATGTGTACCAAGGTTGTATTCTTTCACAATACTTATCCAATCTGCATGCTGCAGAGCTCCACTTATATATGGATGTATATTTTTAAAGACTGTATGATGCTAATCATATCTGTATGAGCATTTTGTCTCAATGGAAGCTGTGTACCCAGCTATGTTTTTATTGTTGGCTTCCATTGAGTTAATTTTGACTATAGAGACTCCATGCCTCAGAATAGAATTACTCCAAAGAGTTTTCTAGGCTATAATCTTTACTATGAGTCACAACCAATTCAAAGGCACCTAACATCAACAACAAAAATCTTTGCTAGAGCAAGTTTTTCTCTGCTGAGCCACTGGATGGGTTCAAACAACCTACCTTTTGGTTAGTCACACAGCATCTGAGTATTGCACCATTATACTTCATGGACACAGTGTAGTCACATAATAATTATTGGGCAGAGAATGAATCTGTATTTAGGCTATATTTAGTTAATAATCAAATTACATTTTTTGTTTTATATATTCATGTGGTAATGATAAATGTTGTCAAGGGGTTTTAAGCAGGCATAAAGCTTTGTATGAAAATTAATTTAGCAATATAAGGAGCTCTGGTAGCGTAGTGGGTATGAATTGGGCTGCGAACCGCAAGGTCAGCAGTTCGAAACTACCAGCTGCTCTGCAGGAGAAAGATGAGGCTTTCTACTCCCGTAAAGACTTACAGCCTCGGAAACCCTGTACAGGGTCGCTAGGGGTCAGAACCGACTTGACGGCACTTAACAACAACAACCCAGCAATATGCCAGACAATGGATCAAAGGGGTGTATCTGCAAAAAGACAATGTGATGACCTCTAGGATAAGCACTGAATGCAGTTCAAGCCCGCCACCCACTGCTTGGGAGGAACATGAGGTTTCTGTGCCCATTACGGTGTGGTGGTGGTGGTGGTGGTATGGTGGCGTACTGTGGAATCGGTTCTGACTCATAGTGACTGTAAGGGTATAGGGTTTCTAGGGTTGTAAATCTTTCTTTTGCAGAATGGCTGGTAGTTTCAAATTGCTGACCTTGCAGTTAGCAGCCCAACTCATAACCACTATGCTACCAGAGCTCCTTCATTAAGGTTTAAAGCCTTGGAAACTTTATACAGGGTCACTGTGAATTGGAACTGACTCAACGACACCTAACAACAACAACAAATACTACATTATCTTCTTTAAATGGCATAATCCAATGACTATTACGTGCTTTAGCTAAGTTTCTGATTATCTCATAAGAAATTTCATATACAAATTATAAAAATAGTGTCTCAATTTTTATCTTTTACAAGGTTTCCATCAAAGTATAAATATTAATTTTCTATTTCAGTGGTGAACGTTATCATTGTTAAATGCTGCGAATTCAATTCCAACCCATAGCAACCCTCTATAGGGTTTCTGAGGAGCAGCTGTTCAGTGTGAAACGCCAATCTTATGGTTCAAACCAATCTGGCAGTCCACTGCTTATCCTATAGCACCACACCAGGACTCCTCAACATTCAAGTCGCATTTCCTGCTAAAGCTGCAGCATTTCACCAATATGAAATGAGAAAACTACTTAGCACAGGTTGACATGCAGAAAGCGTGTTCAGGGACACATTATTGACCAATTAGATTTAAGCTGTAAAACTATTTGTGGAAGTTACCGGCTTATTTTTCAATGAAGTTAAGGATAGTTCTGAAGATGTAAGAATATTTCCTAGAGAAGTTATTTTAATTTCATATAAACTTCAGCTGAGTAAGAAATACAAAAGTATAAACAGTTAAGATTTCATTATATTTTAATGAAATGAACATTTTCCATTCAATTCAAAGGATTAAAATTAGACTACTTTGGAGTGATTCATTAAAAAATGGTTTGTTTTTCTCCCATATTATATTTCAACCTATAGCTCTGTAGAAGTTGGAAAGATACATAGGCGGAAAAACAGAAGAGATTTCATCCTAATTTCTTTTAAAATGAACAGCAGCTTTTCTATGCAAATCAGTCCAGGAATGGGTTTTTTCACCATCAGTTTTTTGCAATAATTTTGACATGATTAAAACAAAATGATCAGTTAAAGTCATCTTTCTAGCAGTTTTGTGAAGACAATTTGTTCCTTATTTAGGTAGTGATAAAATGTGGATCAATACTAAGTCTTGTGAAGCAAATAACCCGAAAGCAATTTAAAGCAGTTTGAACATGTGGAGAGATAAATAATCATTTCTGTTATGTCAGTGGAAAGTTTTCTATAGATCATAAAGAAATCAGTTTACCCTCGAGCATGACATTTTTAAAAGATGCGTAAGGACAGTGAGGAAATTCACTGAATCTTTAATTCTTAGAAACAAAAGAAAGTAACAGGCAGAATAAATTCTCACAACAAAGCAATGCTGTTGAACTCAATACTTTTAAAAAATAAAAGAAAGCCCTACAAAAGAGTAGAAAGAGACATGTAAATAAACAGTTGTGAAATAAATGAAATTCTTAGCTAGAAACATAATAGTAAGAAATATGATTAGAATTGCATATTTTCTACCCCTTAATAATTGTTTATGTTGTTAAGTGTCGTCAAGTCAGTTCTGACCCCTAGTGGCCCTGTATAGGTTTCCAAGGAGTGATTGGTGAGCTTGAACTGCCAAACTTGTGGTTCAAATTGGCTTTGCAGTTCAGCGCATTAACCCACGGCACCACACCAGGACCTCACCCCTTATAACAGAAACTAGTTGATTATTTACTAATTTGTATCTCATATCAAGCAAAGAATTATATTCAGTTCTGTCTCTATGCTATCCACTTTGCAAAACTAAAAGTAAACAAAAGACCAACAGAAGTACTAATAAATTATTATTTAATTAAGGTTTTAACAAAGTCTGCAGAAAAATTAGCTATGTTAGATATGTAACATTAAGGAGCTCTGGTAGCGTAGTGGTTATGAATCGGGCTATGAACCGCAAGGTCAGCAGTTTGAAACTACCAGCTGTTCTGCTGGAGAAAGATGAGGTGTTCTGCTCCCGTAAAGATTTACAGCCTCGGAAACCCTATGCAGGGTCACTGTGAGTTGGAACCGACTCCAGGGCACTTAACAACAACAATATATGTAACATTACACCTTATATAATTTACTTCCTTTTCTAAGGATAACTAGCTCATCCTTCATGGATCAAAGAAAAGCTTTATCTTTTCTATAATATTTTCTGACCAGCCGTGTTACTAGATAAGTTATCCTCTGTATAACATTACATAATTACAGCACTCCTGCAGCTCACTAAGGAAGCTCACTCAAAGACAAGAATACTCTGTAGATTGCCAAAGTCTAGCATCATGTCCAGTGCATAACAAGAGCTCAACTTATGTTTCATGAATTTAAGAATGAAGAGCCTTCATTCATCTTTCAACATAATGCATCTGGTGATAATTATTCTAGTTACCAAATGTTCATCACTGACACCACATAGAAAAAAAAAACAAAAAAAAAAAAAAAAACTGCATGTTAACCAGCTCTATGAGAATGATGTGGTACATTCTAAGACAAGGTCAGTGCAGCCCTGGCTTCATCAGTTATGAGCGATATTTTATGGGTTCTCATCCTTAAGGAATTCACTATTATGCTTCTCAGTGAGAAAACTGAACAGTCCCTTTTAAATTATTTTTTTTTTTAATGTGATCAAAACCATGAACGTTGGACAATGAATAAGGAAGACTGCAGAAGAATCATTGCGCTTGAGTTATAGTGTTCAGGAATAATATTGACAGTACCATGGACTACCAGAAAAACAAACAAGTCTGTGTTGGAAAAAGTTCAGCTGGAGTGCTCCTTAGAAACCAGGAAGGGGAGACTTCATCTCTCATACTTCAGACATGTTATCAGAAGAAACCAGTCCCTGTAGAAGGACATCATGCTTGGTAAAATGGAGGGTCTGCTACAAAGAGAAAGACCCCTAACGAAATGAATTGGCACAGTGATAACAGCAATGGACTCAAGCATAACAACAATTGTGAGGATGGTGGAGAACCTGGCAGTGTTGTGCATAGGGTCACTATGAGTCAGAACTGACTAGACTACACCTAGCCTAACAACAAGTGACTTGTAAATCAAAGCAAAACTTTTCATGTAAGGATTATTTCCTAGTCAAAGAAAAATAGTTTCCTTTTTCTGAACTCAACAGAAATTTATCCTTAAACATATAACCTAGATAAGTTGAAAAACAATAATAATCAAATTTTAGAATACCTAGAATTGCCACACTGTAAGTGCACAAATACTTTTTTGTGTTAGTAATTTGGAACTACACAGATAACTATTAAAATAAATTCCTGCAATTAATATTTCTATGAGGAAACACAGAAAATCATTGATGTCTTACATTATGAAAAATCATTCGCATTTACTTTTTACAGGATATCTTTTCAATTTTAAAGCAATTGTTGTAAACAAAAAAATTAATTTAAACACAATTTGCTATTATTGCTTTTATTATTCATACACAAACATACATATATACAAAAAACTTTAAAAAGTTCTCATAAAAATTTGATTATTGTTCATTCCAATTTGCCACAAATTTTTTGGAGAAACTTCCCCACATACATACATGCATACACAATTATATGTATACACACACATACAAGTCCCACATATCCTTTTGTACATATGCTGTTTTACTATTTGATTTCATATACTTCTAATGTATATTAATTAATTTGATGTTTGATTAATTCAGAGGCCCATGGAAGAATAACATGAAAAAGACTAATAATGTACATATACTATTTTTTTCAGTTAAAACTTGAATCTCTGGAGGAAAACTGAATAAAAACATTAAATGTCATAACAAATAAGAGTGAACACAGAAAAAATAATCACAAGTGCTACAAAATACTGGACTCAAGACTTATACACATATACATTACAATCAGAATAAATGAGAAGTTTAGAAGAGAAATACTATGTTCTCACTGTAGATAATAATAAAGTAAATATTCGCATTTTCAAAGGAAAAATGTGTTCACGGTTATTACAAAGAGTTATTACAAAAAATATGATGATCATATTTTTTTCTTTAGTAATAGTACTCTAAAATAGTATTATGGCTAAAAAGCTGATTCATCATTCACTCATCTCAGTTTGTCATACTGTAGTGTGTGTGTTGCTGAAAGTTATGTCACCACTATTTTAAATATCAGCAGGGGTACCCATTGTGGACAGGTCTCAGTGATACTTCCACACTAAGACTAGGAAGATGGAAAGGTAAACCACTTCTGAGGGGTTCATCATTGAAAACCTCATAAGTAGTAGTGGTACATTATCTGATACAGTGCTGGAAAATAACCCTTCATACTGGAAGTATTCAAAATATGACTGAGGAAGAGCTCCTTCCTCAAAGTAGCGTTGACCTTAATGACGTGGATGGAGCAAAGTTTTCAGGACCTTCATTTGCTGATAGGATACAACTCAAATTGAAAAAAAAAACAGCTACAAGCATCCATTCATACTTGAAACTTGGAATGTATGAAGTATGAATCTAGGAAACTTACAAGTCATCAAAAATGAAATAGAACATATAAGAATCAGTATCCTAGGCATTAGTTACCTGAAACGGACAGATATTGGTCATTACAATTCATACAATCAAATAGCTTATTATACCAGGAATGAAAAATTGAAGAGGAATGGCATTGCATTCATTTTCAAAAGCAGTATTTCAAGATGTACTTGAAATACAATGCTGTCTGTGACAGGATAATATCTATACATCTACAGGAAAGACCACCAAATATGGCTATTACTCAAATTTACACACCAACTACTAAAATCAAAGATGGAGAAATTGTAGACTTCTATCAACTTCTTCAGTTTAAAATTGATCAAACTTGCAATAGATAATCACTAGTAATTGGAATATAAAACTTAGAAACAAAGAGGAAGGATAAACAGTTGTAAAATAGACCACGATGATAGAAATGATGATGGAGATTGCGTGATGGAATTTTGCAAGACAAATTATTTATTCATTTGCAGACACCTTTTTTAAACAACATAAAAGATGACTGAACACATGAACCTCACCATATAAATGTATAGGAATCAAATTGACTATATCTGTGAGAAAAGATGACAGAGAAGGTCACTATCATAACCTTAAACAAGGCTGGGGGGGGCGTCGACTGGTGAGCAGATATCAATTGTTTTTATGCAAGTTTAGGCTGAAGCTGAAGAAAATTAAAACAAGGACATGAGAGTCAAACTAGGATGTTTAGTGTATTCCAGCATAATTTGGAAAACCTCTCAAAAGCAATTTGATGCAATAGACACTAGTGACTGGTGACTAGAGGCGTTGAGGGATGACTTTTAGAACATCATATATGAAGAAAGCAAAAGTCATTAAAAAGACAGGAAATAAAGGAAAGAACATAATGGATGTCAGAAGAGATCCTGAAAGTTATTCTTGTGCATAGAGTGAATGGAAGAAAGAGGAAGTGAAGACCTGAACAGAAGGTTTCAAAGGGCAGTTCGAGTTCTCAAGATGAAAGAACTAAGAAAAAAAAATCCAAGTCTTTACTTGCAATATTAAAAGAGTCCTGGTGTGGTGCTGTAGGATAAGAACGGGACAGAGGTTCAATCCCACCAGCCACTCCCTAGAAATCCTAGACAGTATCACTATGAATCAAAATGACTCAAAGGCGCTTAGCAACCAACAATGGGTAAAATATTGAATGACGCAAAAAACCGCAAAAGAAGGTAATGCACAGACACAATGTACCAAATAAGAATTGTTTGATGTTCAATAATTCCAAGTGGTACTATATGATCAAGAAAAGATGTTACTGAAATAAGAAATACAAACAGCACTGAAGGCACTGGCAAAAAACAAGACTCCAGGAATTAACTGAATACAAACTGAAATGTTTCAACAAACTGACACAGCATTGGAAGTACTGACTCGTCTTTGACAAGAAATTTGGAAGACAACTACCTAGCCAATTAATTAGAAGAGATTTATGTTTGTGTCTACTCCAAAGAAAGGTGACCCAATAGGTAGTGAAAATCATCAAAAATATCATTAATATCATGTACAAGCAAAATTTTGTTTATTATAATTAAACAATAATTACATTAGTACATCAACAGAGAACTGCCACAAAAGGACATGAAACGAGGGATATCAGTGCTGATGTCAGATGAATCTTGGCTGAAAGCAGAGAATATCAGAAAGATGTTTACTTGTGCTTTATTGACTACGTAAATTAGATTGTGTGGATCATAACAAACTATGCATAACACTGCAAAGAATATGTATTCCATTACACTTCATTGTGCTCATGAGGAAACTCTACGTATACCAAGAGGCAGTCTTTCTAACAGAACAAGAGGATATTGGTTTAAAATAAGGAAAGATGTGGGCCAGGATTGTATCCCTCCACCATATTTATTCAATCTGTATGCTGAGTAAATAATCCAAGAAACTGGATTATATGCAGAAGAACATGGTATCAGGATTTGATGAAGGCTCGTTAACCTGCAATATTCAGATAATACAATCTTGCTTGCTGGACACCAAGAGGACTTGAAATATTTATTGATAAAGATCAAAGCCTTCAGTATGGATTGCACCTCAATGTAAACAAAACAAAAATCCTCTCACCTGGACCAATAAATAACATCAGGATAAATCAAAACAAAGAATGAATTTATCAAAGACTTAATTTTGTTTAAATCAATAATCAATACTTATGGAAGCAACAGTCAAGAAAAAAAAAATCAAATGACATAATGCCTTACCTAAATCTGCTGCAAAATACCTCTTTAGAGTACTAAAGAGCAAACATGTTACTTCGAGGACTAAGGAGTACCTGACCTAAAACACGGTGTTTTCAACTGCCTCATGTGCATGTGTAGGTGGACTAGGAACAAGGAAAATCAAAGAAGGATCAATGAATTTGAATTATGGTGTTGGTGAAGAATATTGAAGAAACCATGGAATGCCAGAAGAACCAATAAATCTGTCTTCAAATGAATTATACTCATAATGAGCCTTAGAACTGAAAATGACAAGATGCGATCTTATTAGGAATGACTAGTCTCTGAAGAAGACCATCATGCCTGGTTTAAAGAAGGGCCATTGAAAAATAGAAAAACCCTCAATGAGATGAACTGCTACAGTGGCAGCTACAATAGGCTTAAACAGAACAATAATTTTTAAGATTGACCCAGGATGAAGCAGTATATTGTTCTGTTGTGCACAGAATCACTATGAGTCAAAACCAAATGGAGGATACCTAATAAAAACAACAATGTAAAATGCTGATAAGTATACTCAACCATCCTTCTTGCTGTTAAGTGCCAAGTTAGTTCCAACTCCTAACAACCCTGCAAAGGGTTCTTGAGGCTTTAAATCTTTTCAGGAGCAGAAAGTCCCATCTTTCTCCCAAGGAGCTGCTGGTGGACTCAACTAGCTGCCCTTGTGGTTCACAGTCCAGCGCTCACCTACAAAGCCATCATGCTCCCTTCAACCTACGTGTTATTGTTGTTGTTAAGTACCTTGGAGTCGGTTCCAACTCATAGTGACCCTGCACAGGGTTTCTGAGGTTGTAAGTCTTTATGGAAGCAGAATGCCTCATCTTTCTCCCATGGAACAGCTGGTAGTTTCTAACTGCCAACCTTGAGGTTAGCAGCCCGATTCGTAACCACTATGCTATCAGATTTCCTTTCAACCTATGTAACTAATATTAATTTTAAACTTTAATAATGGAAAACGTGAATTTATTCCAAAATACAGAAATTAAGGGAATGAAGCAGTTCAAAGGAAGGAAGAAAAAGCATACAGAAGAAAAGCAATTACCAAATTATAAAGGCATACGATCACAGATGAATAAAGGGATCAGACAACAGTTTTTAAAGTATATTTACTTTATATATATTTAAAGGTTATGTTTTCACCTTAAGGTAAACATTTTTGTCTAAGTAAGATAGGATACTAGCTGAACATATGTCTAAATAACAGTCTAAAACACAATCTAAAGATCAAGAGTGACTGACTTAGTCCTTTGAAATTTAAGGGTAACAAGTCATTACATAAAAATTCATAATATAACACTTCTTGTGTCAGGATGAACATCACTGGAAAAATGAATCATTTGATACTGGAAAAATTTTATTGAACTTTCAATTCATTTCACCATAATAAGCATCATGCCTATGATATGACAAGACAAAGGTAACTCTTGCCAAATTACAGCAATTAAAAGAGCAGAGACAGTCATAACTTTGTAAGAATATACCTATCCCTTTTGCCATTTTCAACACTGTTATTTTGTAGTTTAATACTCCTGTAAGTAAAAAGGATAAAAGATGAGTCTTATCAAGTTGCATATGGAAAAAAAATATGTCCAGACACAATATCAATAGAGGTTTTGGAAGTCCTTTGATTTTTCTCAGTCTTAAATCCTTTCCTTATCGTACTCGACAGAGTCAAGTGCTGTAAGATACTTTATAAGATTACAATTTGGAGGAAACAATCTTTATCAAAACGAACACATTGTTCTTTACACATTCTCTTCATTGTACCTCTGCGGCTATATAAATTTTCTATGTATCCAAATAACATATTGTTTGTCCAAAGTTTTAATTAGTTTTCTGTTAAGTCATAATTTGTTTACTATCAAGCTATGAAATACTGTCCTTTTAGATCTAATAACCTAAATGTTATTTAATATGATTAAACATTCTACTTTTCACAAGAAAAATGTAATATTTGAGTAAATTCATTTATTGTTGTTGTTGTCAAGTGGCGTCAAGTCGGTGCAACTCAGAGCAGCCCTGTATAGGGTTCCGAGGAGTGGCTGGTTGAGTTTGAACTGCCAACCTTGCAGTTCAAACCAACCTTGCCATCTAGTGTTTTATACTATAGCACCAAACTAGGATTCCAAATTCATGTGCTTACCTTATATTAATATCTAGGTGACAAATTTGTTAATGCTTTACTAAATTAATTTTCCCTTTCATATGAATCTACATTTCAAAGTGAATAAAAAATTCTCAAAATTCTCATCTGAATCATTGTAGTCAGTCCTCTGTACCTTGGGATATGTGTCTGTGAACTCAACCAAAGATGAATGGAAAATAATCTAGGAGAAGAGGGGGAAGCATTTAAGTGGTCATAGCAATTTCTCAAAGGCTAAGGGTCATAGCATTTACATTGTATACGAATGTATTGTAAGCAATCTGAAGATGATTTAAAGATACAGGAGGATGTGGTTAGGTCAAATGCAAATACTAAGTCATTTGCTATACGAGATTTCAGCATTAGGGCTGGTTGGTCTGAAGCATGGTAAGACCTAGGGATTCCTGAGTTCATGGACAAAGACATAGCCATGGAGAGCTAGAGCTGAGAGTGAAGCATCCAGATGATAGGAAGCGAAGGAGACAAACAAGGATGTCCAAAAATTTGTATATAGTACCCATTTGACCTAGCTTTGATGGCCTGATGATCAGAACTCGACTAGAGGAAAATAAACAACACCTTTTCTTAATACAGGAAACAAGTGTAAATTGCTACAATTTGATGAACTTGACCTATATTTATAGCTGTAGTAGCTCAAAATACCAACTGAGAGAGAAGTCTTCACATCAAGTATCAATCCTATCCCCTCTGTATACAGAGTTGATAGGAACAGGTAACTTAGACATTGGCTACCTAGAAATGGGGGTTAGAGCAGGGGACTATAAAGACATGCAGTGACTAGCTTACAAGTTTTCAAGAGGGAGTTTATTTCACAGTGTGCAGGGGAAGGCAGAATCCCCACTGAATAGTTTTCATCTTGTCTAGATGGGTCTGGTGAAAAGAGATGGGGATAAGATTCTTATGATTTAATAGTGAGTAACTGGTGTAGCACTATGGGCTAATGCATCAGACTGCAAAGTCATTTGAACTGCAAGGTCAGTGGTTCAAGCTCACCAGCTGCTCCTTGGAAACCCTAGACAGGGTCACTGTGGTTCGGAATCAACTAGATGGCACTTAACAACAACAACAAAAATTGTTTTCATGACTAATTGCAACTGTCACAACTGTAAAGGTACAAGTTTTATAACAAAAAGTTGGGAGTAGTTAATCTTACAGTCCAGGAACAGAGGATCCTAGGACCATCAAGGGATAAAAACATGAGCAGAATGCTGGACCTTATCTAGAGAAGAAGCAACACCAGAGATGGAGGCAGAGATGAGGGCATGCAGAAAGAGAGCAGCTGAGGACTCTAGACTCATGGAAAGAGAAAGGATGTGTGTTGGTGGCCAGAAGACAGGTTTGCAGAATGTGCCCTTTGGTTATTTTAAATTATATATTCCTGAGTGTTTTTGTGTACATCAAAAACAAAAAAACAAAAAACAAGAGGGAATAGAAGCAACTACTCTCGAATGATGATGCACAGTGGAGATTGTAATCATTGCAATGAAATGATGAGTGTAAAACTGATGTTCTACCATGTAAACGGTCACTCAATTCACAATAAAAACTTTGAAGGAAAAAAAAAAAAAGAAGAGATTTCAGCATCTGGAGATTTGGGTATCCAAGGAGTTCTTGAAACCAATCACCAGCAAATATTGAGGAACAACCATCTACAGACTTATGAAAACAAGGCACATACTTTTCTGACTCACAGCAACCCTGTAGAGGGTTTCTAAGGAGCAGGTGATGGGCTTGAACTGATGACCTGTGGTTAGCAGTACAGTGTTTATTCTACAATGCCACACCAGGACATTCTCTCTCTCTCTCTCTCTCTCTCTCTCTCTCTCTCTCTCTCTCTTTCTTTCCATATACATACATACACTCACACAAACATATATACACTAGGGTGAATCAAAAATTACCCACACTCCTATTATATTAAGACTCTGTTGACACACTGTTTTATCAGCACTTTCTGTTCAAGGTGTGAACATGGACATGTGCAAACAAAATTTCGACTGATACTAAAAGGAAGATAAAAGTCACTTTAGAAAAATCATTAATGGTTAAGAGACATGGATTCATCACTATGATCCTGAAAGTAAACACCAGAGTATGGAATGAAAGCATCCTTAATCAACAACCAAGAAAAAGTTCAAACGTCAACCATCAGCTGGAAAGCATGCATACAGTTTTCTGGGACTCTCAAGGGCCAGTACTAGAACACTATCAGGAAAGGTTCAACAATCAACAGTGCTCATTACAGTGAGATGCTCACTGAAGAGCTAAAGCCTAAGCTTCAGATAAAACACAGAGGACTGCTATCCAAGGACTTTGTGACCTTGCATGACAATGCATGTCTTCACACCTCTGCCCACACTGTTGACACTCTACAATAACTTCATTTTGAGGTGTTAAAGCATCCTCCCTATCATCCTGATCTTGCTCCATCAGACCTTCACCTGTTTGGTTCCCTGAAAGCAACCCTTTGAGGACAAAGATTCACTTCTGATGAAGAAGTGAAGACAGCCGTGTATTTGTGGCTTGCAGCTCAACCAAAATCATTTTTAAATAACAGTATATGAAAGTTTGTTGACAGATGGACAAAGTGTATTAAAAAGCAAGGAGATTATGTTGAAAATGATGTTATTTGTCTTTTCTAAAAGCTGATTAAAATAAATTCCACAGCCAGAGTGACAGTAAATTTTTGACTCACCCTTATGTGCTGTGAGTGTGTGTGTGTATATATGCTCTATTATACTTATAATTATCTTTAGAATATACCACTAGGCTTTACATTTTCTCTGCAATTAATATTAAATTTAATTTTATGAGTGTAATCTAAAATTCTCTTTTGCTGTTTTAACACCAAACGCCAAAAATGATCAAATTAGTAGAAAATCCTAAGAGTCAAAATTCTTGAACTTTTCTTAAAATTCAAATGCCCAAAGAGGAAGCCGTCAAGAACTCTGTCAACTGGACAGCAGATTTCTGTTAAATATAAAGCTGAAGCAGCGAATCTTAGAAACAGCAAGCTTCACAGCGAAATTTCTTCAAGTAATACTTTGAAAGGGAATGAAATCTTACATGTACAAAAGGAACTTTTAAATCATCTTTCTGTTCTTCAACATCATTTATAAAAATACTATGAAATAGGTTTTCAATATTGTCATCAACTTATATTCCTGATTCTCTGGAAACTCAGATTTCAAAGATTTACCGGATGTTTACCACAGAGGATTATTGATTAATATACCACAAGCTAAAAGTAATATGTGTGATTATCTGATGGTGGTGGTGGTGGGTGAATGCCATAGAGTAGTTTCTGACTCATAGTGATCCTATATTGGGTTTCCAAGGCTGTAAATCTCTTTTTGGAGCAGAAAATGTCATCTTTCTCTCACAAAGCAGCTGGTGAATTTGAACTGCTAATCTTGTGGTTAGCAACCCAATGCGTAACACATTACACCATGAGAATTCTTCAAGATAAGATGACAGAAAGAAAAAAAAAAAAAAAAAAAAAGGTTAGATGACAGTGTAAAATAAAGAATCATATAAAAATGGAGTCCTGGTATAGTGCTGTGGGTTAATGCAGGGGACCTCAAAGTTGGCTTGAACTGCAAGGCCAGAAGTTAAAGCTCACCAGTCACTCCTTGGAAACCTTGTACAGGGTCACTATGGATTGACATTTAACTCTTAGAATTTCTCACATCTCCAGTACCAAAAGTGTATATGTTATACAAAGGGATTTCCAAAGGTTTGTGTAAAATGGAAACAGAAGATAAAGTTTTCCAGAAAATTTTGAAGTCCCCTCATATATCTCTTTTTCCAATATATTCTTTCCTGAAGAATCACAAGTTTGTCACAAACATTTCATTGACTAATGAGTTAATATAGTGTTTCATGCTTTTGCCAACAGATAAATAAAAGTTACTTCAAAACCTATTTTATGAATCAGACTAAAATAAAGCTGTTCACAGAATACCTCGATGTTTCATAAGTAGTCTTACTATCCACATTTAGAGAGTAATAGCATAGCAATACAGAAAGAATTATTAAGGTAGTAGAATACTGAATTCCTAAACTAAAGGTAAGCACTAAAATAGGGAGTTTTGCAAAAATATGTAATAAAAACATTTTAAAAATTTCTGACTCAAATCTAGAAATATTTACATCAAGTAGTAAGGTACATGGTGTTGAATTTCATGAAGGAAACTTACTCCAAATATCCAAACCACACCACCTCCTTAGTGAAGCCATATCTGACTTCAGCTGCATGTAACTGATTTAGCACTAGAGACATGATTCAGAACCGACTCAACAGAACTTAATAAGAACAATATATATATCTTGCATCATGTACCTCACAGTCTCATTGGTGTTGTTAGGTACCATAGAGTCAGTACTAACTCATAGCACCCCTATGCTCATAGAAAGAAACACTGGCCAATAACTTCACAATCTTTGCTACTCCTGAGCCCATACCTTCCGCCACTGTGCCAATGCATCTCATTTAGGGGTCTTCCTCTTTTTCTCAGACCCTCCACTTTACCAAACATGATGACAGGTCCCTCCTGACAATATGTCTGAAGTATGAGACATGAAGTCTCACCATCTTGGCTTCCAAGGAACACTCTGGCTGTACTTCTTTCAACACCAATCTGTTTGTTCTTTTGGCAGTCCATGGTACTTTCAATATTCTTCTCCAACACTATAACTTAAATATATGAAATCTTCTATAGTCATCCTTATTCAGTGTCCAACTTTCGCATGCATGTGAGATTATTGAAAATACCCTGACTTGTGTCAGGTGCACATTAGTCCTCAAACTGACATCTTTGCTTTTGAACACTTTAAAGAGGTCTTGTGCAGCAGATTTGCCTAATGCAATATGCCAGTTTTATAATCTTATTACAATCTTGCAAGACAGTTAACATATTATACTAAATGGATGGAAGAGTATAAATTATATTTCTTTATATGTGACAAGAGTTTAGTACTTTGAAATCTTCCTTCTGAGTACCATATCTTAGCATCATATCTTTAAAACTATCAGCATGTTCATGTTCTGTGTATATTTAGGTAAGTGGCAATTTTATTTGCCAAAATGGAACAAAATTGTTATTGGTAAAGAGAATAGTAGATAATAACTATTCTTGTATACTATGGAGCTACATAGCTTGAGTTCAAATCCTGGATTCAAAACCCAAATTTATGACTAGACCACAGGAGAGGAAATCATGACTTAGTTTCCAAATGTGCAATACAGAGATAATAATATGCCTTTGTAATAGGAAATTATACAAGGATTAAGGAATTTAAAATAGTGTCTGGCACACAGATGTTGCAACTACTCTATGTTGTAACTGTTATACAACAGATTTTATAATGCAAGCAAGTAGCTATTACAACAAAGTATTCAAAGGAAAAAATCATGGAAAAAGAATATACTTCGGTGATAATACAGTTAATCTTGTAAACCAAAAAACAAATGAAGCCTGAAGCTGTCAAGTTGATTTCAACTCAAAGGCACAATTTAGGACAGAGAACTGTCCCATAGGGTTTCCAAGGCTGTAATCTTTATAGAAGCCGGAAGCATACTGCCACATCTTTCTCCCATGAGGTAGCTGGTGGGTTCAAATGATGGACCATTCCATTAGCGGTCAAGCGCTTAACCACTGGGCCACTATGGTCATGATTTTTCTTTGGCACCTTTAACAACAGCATACACATTAATCTGATTTCCTTTTACATCTTAAGTGTGAGAAATTTTTTTTTCTAAAAACTACCCCACCCCCCAAAAAAGGCAAGTTACTATTCTCTATTTTTCATGACCTCAAAAGGGGGAACAAACAATCAGAACATTAGGGTTTCTGCTGTCATTAATTATCTTAGATAATATGTCCACAGACATTCATTATCCAAAGTTTACGAATATGGGACAGACAGGGAAGGGAGTAGGGGTCCTCTCATCCTTAATAATGAAGACCACAAGAAGAAAAAGGAGAGGAGCAACTCGAACAAGCATGCTATCATGTCACCAGAAATAAACAGGTTAAAGTGACAAATTAATTTTGTGGTTTCATTTTATATACAAACATACCAATGAGTATTACAGGTTCAGTTTGAGACCACAGCAATAAAAAAAAAAAAAAAACACTATCACAATTAAGCTTGTCACACAATTTCTTTGTTTCCCCAGAGCATATAAAAGTATCTTTATACTGTACTGTAGTCTAGTAACTGTTGTTAAGTGCTGTCAAGTAGGTTCCTACTCATAGCAACCTTGTACAGGGTGTCCAATATGTGGTGGGTGGATTTGAACTACCAACCTTACAGTTAGCAGGCTAGTGCTTATCCTACAGTGCCACACCACCACACAGTGCCACATCAGGAAACACAGAGCAACAGCACTATGAAAAATGTGAACTCTGGTGAGAATTACCATAATGTGACACAAAGAAATGAAGTCAGCACATGCTGTTGGGAAATGGCACGGCCAATAAACTTACTCAAGGTAGAGTTGCCACAAACTTTCAATTTTCAAAATTGCAGTATCTGTGAAGCACAATAAAGTGAAGTGCAATAAAACAAGGTATGCCTATTCTAATAAAATTATAGTAAATTAGTAATAAAACATCTGACAGGAACCCTTTGAGAACTCTACTGATAGTAATGTAGGAGAGCAGACGGTGGGAACTTCTCTTACCTACAGAATTATATAAATTTCTAGATAATTGTATCCTTTTGTTACAAAATAAGCATTCAATTCCTTCCACACACATATATTGGGAAAAAAAAAAATAAACCACCATGACATAAATGTTTATCCTATAATTGAATTTTCACTTTTGGAGAAATCTTGTTGGTGTTAAGTGCCATCAAGTTGGCACTCTGTGAGATCTTCAACTCAATGTCAGGCCCCAAGTCAAAGATTCTGGCACACCAATGAGAGTTCATTCCTTTCTTCTTTGAGGCAGACCCTCAAAATACAAAAGAATTGCAATTTCTCTAAATTCTCATCTCCTACTATATTCCTTAAGGAGCTCTGGTAGCGTGGTGGTTATGAATCGGGCTGCTAACCTCAAGGTCAGCTGTTCAAAACTACCAGCAGTTCCGTGGGACAAAGATGAGGCGTTCTGCTCCCGTAAAGATTTACAGCCTTGTAAACCCTGTACAGACAGAGTTGCTATGAATCGGAACTGACTCCATGGTACTTAACAACAACAACTATATTCCTTAGGTGTCTTTCCTTAGGTGTCTTTACTTCCTGAGACAGGCATTCCTGTGTCCTCATTAATTCCACATCCTTGGTGGTATAGGAGGGTTGTCACATTGATCCTTTTCATTTCAATAACCATGAAAATAAACTTAGGAATAATATACCTGGAAATTACAAGGATACAATGGTATTGATCAAAGAGCATGGTCTTTGGTATGGATTACATCTCAATGTCAAGAAAACAAAAATCCTCACCACTGGACCAATAAACAACATTATTATCAACGGAGAAAAGATTGAAGTTGTCAAGGACTTCATTCTTCTTGGATCAACTATCAACACTCAAGGAAGCAACAGTCAAAAGATCAAACGACATATTGCATTAGGCAAATCTGCTGCACACGACCTTTTTAAAGTGTTGAAGAGCAAAGATGTCCCCTTGAGGATTAAGATGCACCTGACCCAAGCCATGGTATTTTCAATAACCTTATATGAATATGAAAGCTGGACGGTGAATAAGGAAGACTGAAGAATTGATGCTTTTGAATTATGGTTTTGGAGGAGAATATTGAAAATGCCATGGGCTGCCAAAACAACCAATAGAGCCAAACTTTGTCTCTCATATTTCAGACATATTGTCAGGAGGGACAAGTCACTGGAGAAGGATATCGTGTTTGGTACGGTGGAGGATCAGAGAAAAAGAAGAAGAACCCCAATGAGATGGATTGGCCAAGTGTGGCAACAATAGTGGACTCAAGCATGGACTCAAGATGGACTCAAGCGTGGCAACAACAGTGAGGTTGGCCCAGGATCAGGCGGTGTTTCGTTCTGCTGTGCCTATGGTCACTATGAGTCAGTACCGACTCGATGGCACCTAACAACAACAAGTGGCATTGGGAATATATGTATGTATTTTTTTAATTCTCCAATGTCATTGATTTTGGCTCCCAGAGAACATTTGATAATAGCAGAAGATTTTTTTTTTAGTATTACAGTGGGAATGGTGTGTGGCAAGTTGATTATTGGAAACCAGTGGAGAGAGTCAGGGATGCTACTAAGAATACTATAATGCACAGCACAGATCTTCAAAACAAAAAAATTATCCAACACAATATATCAATAGCTTCAATATTGAGAAACTCGAAACAGGTATCTGTCAGCTTTACTTCTGAACCATAAGCATCTTCCCCTTGAAAATGAAGCCTTGTCCTAATGAACCATAATAAAGAATTATATTTGCATTGTCTTTAATACTTATAAAATATAATGAGTAAATTTGAGGTAACAAAGTGAATTTCATCAACAACTTGGCTTTTTTTTTTAGTTGTTTTCTATTTAAAAATTTCTCGGATGAGAGCCATACATCATTTGGTTGAAAATAAACTTTGTTTCATATAATCCTTTAAAAAACTAAAACAATGCTATATATATTTAAGTTGACAGAAGTACTGTTGTCATCACCATCTCTTCTCTCATACTAATGTCCCCTATTTGAAATTTCCAGATACACGTAAGGCCTCTCCACTTACAAGTCTCATTTTAATGTAAAATTTAAATGGTTAACACAAAACAAATGTCATTCTTTCAATAGCAAAAAACTTGGAAATTTCTGTTTTCTTTCCCATCTCATATCAAATTAATTAATTCCTGTCAATTATTACTTTGGAACTTTCATTATAGTAAAACTATGTCAAGATTTTTTTAATCAAAACTCATTTCAGTTACTATACTGTCTTTCTGATTTCTTTCAGTCATTACCTTATTCTGTCATTCTACAAATACTTCTTATGTACTCATTATGCTAAAAATGAGAAGCATCAGAACTAGGTTTTTTAGTTAAGGAAAAGGACCCATAATAAAGAAGCAATCTTAATAAAGCATAATGCGTTATGAACAGGGATCACTGTAGAAGCTTGCATAAATTTTATCCCATATGGTATAACTGATACCTGTAGGATAATTAAGAGATATTTAGGACAGGATGTAAAGAAACTGATCTACACAAAGAAAGAGCAAAAAAGGCACATTTGAGGCAATGACAAAATATTGATGTGTCTAAAGTATAGAATGCTAGTGGAAGAGACAGGAGTGATGAAGCTAAAAGAAAAGGCAATCTTCATTTTAAGAATCAAGAAATTTTATCCTGAGGGGAATATAAAGTCACAGAAGGTTTTTAAAATGAGAATGTTATGATCATAGTTGCACATAGAAAGGTTGTTCTAGCTAAAATGGATTAACAGGAGGCAGAAATAAAGAGAAAGTTCTTGCAGCAATAAGCTAAAAGCTGTAGGATGCATCTGACACTTTCAAGAAAACGACATGTGCTAGTTCTTTTGGAGTCCAAATCATGAAATTTTGAGTTGATATTTTCTAGGTTCTATGAAGTATAAACACATTCCAATGACCCAGAACACACACGAATATCCAATTTTGAAATAAACACTAGAACTTAAAAAGTAGTTTGATTGACAACAGTTAATTGAGTCCTTACATAATATGAAGTACACAAACACATTAAACAAAATTTACTGCAATCGAGTCGATGCCAATTCACAGTGACTCGAAAAAATACACCAGACTTGGACCTTTGGAATTCCCAAGGCTGTATGCTTTACAGAAGCATACTACTCGATCTTTCTCCTACAGAACTTCTGGTACATTCTAATTGTTGATCTTTCAGTTAACTGTTGTTGCTGTTAAGTGCCGTTGAGTTGGTTTCAACCCACAGTGACACTGTATAGGGTTTCCAAGGAGCAGCTAGTGACCTTGAACCACAGTTCAAAGAGCTTTGCAGTCCAATGCATTAACCCACAGTGCCACACCAGGACTCCTTAGTTAACTGAGTAGCACTTAATCACTGCCCTTCCACAGCTCCTTTTTATGTGATACACATGGCAAACAAATTTCTCTCATTAAATGATGAAAACGGAGTCTCAAAGAGATTGGGTAATTGATTAAAAGTTTTAATGCCAGTGAGTCACAATACTGGGATAACTTTCAGTTTCTGATTCAAGCTGCTTAAATAATGTGTCTTATTTCAAGATCTACTGTTGTTATTAAGTGCCCTCAAGTTGGTTATGATTCATAAAGACCTTGTCTGTATAAGGTTTCCAAGCAGCAGCTGGAGGGTTGAAACTTCCAAACTTGAAGCGACCAGTCTGTGCCTATCCTATAGTCTGTCACATCAGGATTCTTTTTGTCAAAGTTCTGTTTTATTTGGTGGATACTAAACAATTTGGAATCTGAGCAAATATTGTCAGGTATAATTTTCTAATTATTTAATTAATGTATATGTATATTCACTAATAATTACACATAGAAATTGAGATAAAATAAAAAATACTTTTTATGTTGACTATAACTGAAAGGAATAAAGTCATAAACAAGTATTTGTTGTTGTTAGGTGCAATCCAGTCGGTACCAAATCATAGTGATCGTAGGTACAGCAGAACAAAACACTGCTTGGTCCTACAGCAATCTCATAATTGTTGCTAGATTTGAGCCCAGTGCTGCTGCCACTGTGTCAATCCATCTCATGAGGGGTCTTCCTCCTTTTTGCTGACCCTCCACTTTAATAAGCATGATGTCCTTCTCAAGGGACTGGTCTCTCCTGATGTTAATATGTGTGAAGTAAAAGAGATGAAGTCTGGTCATTGTGGCTTCTAGGGAGCATTCTGACTGCACTTCTTCCAACACAGATTTGTTTGTATTTTTGGCAGTTCATGGTACTTTTAATATTCTCCCCCAGTACCATAACTCAAATGCATCAATTATTCTATGGTCTTCTTTATTTATTGTCTAACTTTCACATGAGGTTATTGAAAATGCCATTGTTTGGGTCAGGTGCACTATAATCCTGAAATTGACATCTTTGCAAATGAACACTTTAAAGAGGTCTTATGCAGCAGATTTGCCTAAAGCAATACATCATTTGACATTAGTATTAATAGAAGTAATATAGGGGGATATCTGTTAGCATTGTCCAGACTAAAACTATGTTTCACATAAATCAGTTGACAGTATGATCAGAACGTTCAATGAAATATTAATATCAAATTTGGCTTAATGCAAGTTCACTCTAAATGCATAGTAATTTTACCAGAGGGTAGAAAGAGAAGCAAAACAGTTGAACCGCTTCTTCCCTTAAAAGTAAAACTTTTCTTTCCATTTAGTTTCATTTGACATGTAATTCTACAAGGCGTTTTATATTTCAGGCTTAAATTTGGCTCAAAAACTATTATAATTATTCAGTGTACTATCATGAAATATAAAAACCTGAGTCACAGTTTAATTACTGAACTCAGAGGTGTTATCATTACTTTTGTTAATGAACATATTTAGCACTTATAAATATGTTAAATTTACTTTGCACGTGGTAATAATTACTTTTTATATTTTAAAAAGCTAAAATATACAAGAATATATTTTAAGTGATTATTTTAGAAAAATACAAAACGTGTAGAAAGAAGACACCAAAAAGTTTATATGAAAGTGACTATAAAATTTACCATCCAGATTAGGACCCTTTCAAAAGTGAACAGGGGAGCTATTAATAAGAACAATAGAATGAGTGTTACATCCTAATCACTAGAATGAATTAGTAGCAATAGCAAAAGGCTTCTCTAAGAGGTCTTGAAATTATAATGATTAATCCCTTTGAAATATTCACTTTATTCCTATATACCTAGATTAAGCTAAAATCCTAAAACTTGGGAGATTTTGTCAAATTTTGCCAGCTAACTCTTCTACCATTGTTTTTTAAAAGTAAAATTAGAATTAGTATGTTTTAGAGCAACAATTTGCCTAAAACTTTATTTAAAATGGGAAGAAAAGGGTTACAGAACAGTTGATGGGTTCAGACCACTAATTGTTCAGTTAACAGCCATATGCTTAACCACTGTGCAACCAAGCCTCCTTTATAGAAACAAAAGAAATTTTAGGTCCCTTACTTCCATTGTAGAACAAGCTTCAAACTCCAATCATTTTCTTTAAAACTTACTAATTGCTCTTTTTAATCTGAAAGTGTAACAACCAGTTTACTTTGAAAAGCAAACATATTGTATAATCTACAATCAAACCCAATTAAAATATCTCATGATATTTGCATGTCAGTTCTTAATTATCACAGGGCAAAACAAATATTTTGGTAGAAAGACAAACAGCTTAACCAAAACTATTAAGGTGTGAGTTGTGAACAATAACTACTTAAAATATACAATAGAAAAACTATACTCTACCACAAAAGCATTCCTCCATGGGTTCCAGACATTTTAGTCCATTTTTGTACAGGATAGAAGGTATTAAAGAGTTGAAACAGAAACAGGTTGTTGTTTTTCTTTAAGATACTGAAGAAAGGAATATCCATTAGTAAGCAGCATTCTCACTGGGATTGCATTTCTTGAATATTCTCCGTCAAGGAGATGAAAATATCAGTTTTTACACTTTAGTCCAGGAAAGTGATAGTCTGAAATTAGAGCTGCTAAAAACAGGCAGGTACTGTGAAATTCAAGGAAATGCTGCATCAAGAAGCTAAAGGAATGAAAAAAGGATAAAATTCTCTTTATCCTTACAAAATTGGCACATTATTCCAAGTGAGGTAACAGGCAGAACTTCGCAGCAGATTAAAAGGAATTTGAGGACAAATGTTTCATTCAGTAGGCCTTTCTATGTAGCAGATAACTTTCCACCAAGTTAAAAAAAAAGACTTGTTTTATTAAGTCCATTTGAAGGCTTGTGTTACTATATAAAACCATTCTTTTTTTGCATATTCATGAATGCATTGGCAAGTACCTCTGCATCACTCATGAGATTCTACATGGCAGAAAGGTCTCAATTTTTAAAAGAAACTATCGAAAAGTCTGTAGAAAGTGAATGTCTTACTTCCATTTGTTTTTCAATTGTTTCTGGGTACCATTAAGCAGTGTCTTCTAAATATCTTCAGAAATCATACTCTTTAGAAACAAAGTCCCCTTTCAAAACAATATACAGAGATTCCTCTGATTTTTTATACCGTAAAATCACAATGCATATTCATTTTAAAGTATGATTAGCTATTTACAAATTCATCTACATTTAGTACTTCTTGCACATCTGCCCTTGACAATACAATTACAAATTAAGAAAAGTCTAATATGATATAGTCTAATTTTAAAGGAAAATACACAATGAAAGCATGTGATCATTTTATGTTATTAGGCAAGGGATACATACCGCATTTTCATAGTTCTAAAACTAAAGAGAAATGGTTAGGAATAAAAATATGCTTCTCTTTTAAAATCATGTACCTTACTAGTCTCTCAAAAACAATGCTTTCTATTTTAGAAAATCCTTTTCAATTAAAAATCATTAAAAACATGGGCCTTTTAAGTGTGACATATCCAAATGGGCAAACTAGGGGTTTCTTCTGATATTCTGATTAAACATATATTTAGCAATTATAACAATTGCATAATTAACAAACAGTAAATTAATCACAATATAATTACAAAGGTTAAAAACTATTAAAATTCTAAAATTCTGTGATGAAATGCTTTTGTTTTCCTTTTCCTATGATCCATTTATCTTAATTTCACTGCTCAGTCTTTTAGAGAGATAAATGGATAGCACCTCCATCTGTCAACAAGCACAGCTATACCATCATCATCAATCAGAATTTTTTTTTTTTCATTTCCCAGTCATAAACTCTGAAATCTGTTACTGATCTCCACCTTGTATCTTGTTCATCTCTCCACTTTAATCCTGCTTCCTATGGCATTTTCCTTCCTGGACCACAGAAGATCATTTTCCAAAATGTGTTTGTTAAACAAGCATGAAATTTTACTAAAAAATATTTAAATAATGTTTTGCTCTAATGTAAACTTACTCATATCTTATCCTATAAATGTAGACAATTTTGGATAAAAAATGTATGAAATATCAACTTCTCAAAGTATTTAATCACATCAAAATGTAATATCCCTAAAAGGAATAGAGTCCATCCTATATGGACCATGTAAAAAAAAAAAATCAATATAGAAACTTTTATCCACTCTACTAAGTTTACTTCATCTTTTCCTCTTTCCTTCATGACAATTGTAATTCTCATTCCATCAGTTTTCTATCTTAAAATTCATTTGGTATCTGTTTATGTGATGGATTGAGTCCTACTTGTCCCTGACAGGATCCCAGCATACCCATGCCATTGCCAAGAAGTATCACTAACATTACAAACAGCCACCATCCACGACCTCATTCATTCAATGGGAGAAGCACAGGCTGCTGGATTTTCTGACACGAACAAAATAAGACTTCAGGGATGGTGGGTGTTTGATGATACTACTTTCTTTGTCCACTTCAATCAACAGGCTGTATCTTTTGTTGTTGTTAAGTGCCATCGAGTCAGTTTTGACCCACAGTGATCCTGTACAGTTTCCAAGGAGCTTGAACCACCGACAGTCCAGCACATTAACCCACAGCGCCACACCAGGACTCCGTATCTTCTTTTAAGAGCCTGGTATTAACAGTTCTCAGTTTGACTAGTTAATTATTTCATGGGAAACTCTCATTCCTCACTGCCTTAAATATTTAAAGTAATTCAAACATCATCTTGCAGATCACATAATAGTTAAAATAACATTTGTTGTTATTGGTGTTGTTAAGGGATATCATAGCAGTTCCAAGTCATAGCAACCCTGTATATAGGGTTTCCAAGGTGCAGCTGGTGGGTTTGATCAGTTGACCTTGCAGTTAACAGTCTAGTGTGTATCCTATGACCCCACACCAGGACTCCAAAGTAACATTTACCCAGTACTTAGTTTTTTCTAGGAATGTGACTCTGTAATATATATGAATTATATTTTTTAATATTAATGATGCTATGAAGTAGATTCTACTATAATTCCCCAATTTAAAGTGGAGAAATTAGGGTTATGTGAGATTAAGTAATTTTCCCAAGGTCACAACTAATAAATGGATAAGAGCCAACACTGTCAGACCTTGCTCTGAGGTACAACAGACAAATCTGTGATGTAGTCTCAGGCTGAACATGATTTCTAGATAGCAACACTGCAGAGGGTTTCTGAGACTGAAAGCTTTACAGAAGCAGAAAGCCTCATCTTTCTCCCAAAGAATGTATTGTGGACTTGAAGTGATGACCTTGCTGTAATAGCAGCCAAAAGTATAACACACTAAACCCAAGTTTCTGTAATCTCTCCCTTACCTCTCCTTAAAAAAAAAAAATTACTATGAGTAATTAACATAAGTAACATCATGATGAATGAAGACTGAAATTGTCAGGAATTAATTTTGCTTGGATCCACAGCCATCACTCATAAAGCAGTAGTCAAAAAATCAAATGGTGTATTGCATTAGGTACATGTACTGCACAGGACTTCTTTAAAAGATACCAGTTTGAGGACTAAGGTGTGCCTGCCCCAAGCCATGGTATTTTCAATTGTCTCACATGCATGTGAAATAAGGCAGACCTTAGAAGAACTGATGCATTTGAATTATAGTGTTGGAAAAGAATATTAAAAATTCCATGAACTGCCAGAAGAACAAACAAATCTATGTTGGAAGGACAGACAAAATTCTCTTTAAAAGTCAAGATAGCAAAAAAAATTCGATATTTGTGTATATTTTTATTAAAGTTATTATGAACTGGGTGAAGGGATATAAGGCAGATCATTAGTTTTACATTCAACCACAGTTGGCTTCATCTCATTGACTGCATTCCTCTCAATGTAATGTCACTTATTCCTCTTCCTGTCTGTGTTTCTTGTTACCATTCTTCCTTACTTAACCCTTCCAAACTTTGTCAGTGGATAAATCCTGCCCTTTGGATCTCAAGCGGCTGACCATTCTACAATTATGCTGTTGTTTTCCCAATGGGCCTTCCTATTCTTTGGCAGAAAATAAAGCCATAATTCAGTTCCAAACCTAAAGTGTGATTCCATCCGTCTGTATTCAACCAGTAAGTCTGGTCTTTCTTTTATGGGGGGGGGAAAGTCAAGATGGCAAGAGTATGTCCATCATGCTTCAGACATGTTATTAGGAGGGACCATTTCCTGGAGAAGGGCATCATGCTTGGTAAAGTGGAGGGTCTGAGAAAAAGAGAAAGACCCATAAGAAGATGGATTGAAACAGTGGCAGCAACAATGGGTTCAAACTAATTATAAGGATGATGCAGTATTTCCTTCTGTTATGCATAGGTTTTCTGTAAGATGGAACCTACTCAGCATTACCTAACAACAACAGCAACACAAAGAGGCAGTCATTCAAACATAAGCCAAGAGGTATTCATTCACATAGAACAAGGGGATACTGCATGTTTAAAATGGGGAAAGTGTGTATGTGTATCCTTTCATCACACTTATATAATGGACTGGTGTCAGCACTGGACCTCAAAAGCCCTATACGTGGACTCTATGAGTCAGAACAGACTCTCAGCAATTAACAACAACAACAATTCAACCTACATATTGAGTAAATAATCTGAGAAGCTGAACTCTGAAAAAGTATGTGGTGTCAAGATTAGAGGAAGACTCATAAACAACTGGCAATATGCAGATGACACAATTTTACTTTCTGAGCATAAAGAGGGCATGAAGTACTTAATGATGAAGATAAAAACCTTTAGTATGGATTATATCTGAGCATAAAAAAAAAAACAAAATTCCCCACAACTGGACCAATAAACAACATCATGCTAAATGGAGAAAACATTGAACTTCAATCAATGCTCGTGAAAGTGGCATACAAAAATCAAATGACATATTGCATCAAACGATATATTACATTGGGGAAATCTACTGCAATAGACCTTTTTAAAGTGTTACAGAGTCACTTGTGCTAAACCCAAGGCATGGTATTTTCAATTTCCTCCTATGCGTGTGAAGGCTGGACAGTGAGTAATAAAAGCTAGAGTAGGACTGATACATGTAAATTGTGGGGCTGGGTAAGAATATTGAATATACTATTGAAACCATAACAAACAAATCTGTCTTTGAAGAAGTACAGCCAGAAGAGTCCTTAGGAACAAAGATGATAAGACTTCATCTCACATACTGTGGACAAGTTGTCAGAAGGGACAAGTACCGGGAGGGGGGGGGGGGCTATGTTTGCTAAAGTAGAGAGACAGCAAAAAAGAAGAAGACTCCCAGTGAGATGGAATGACACAGTGGCTATAACAACAGGCTCAAACATTAAAACAACTAGGAGAATGATACAGGTCTGGGCAGTGTATCATTCAGGAATGTATAGGGTCCCTATGAGTCACAGCTGACTCCACAGCACCAAATAACAACAGCAAGTAACATACACAGAACTCTTACTGTCCACTGCTATTAACATAACATTGCAATTTATTGCAAATGTATAATGGTTTATTAATAACAGGTGCAGATCAAGGACTAGCCACACATAAAAGTAAAATACATGATAAAGCGTGTGTGTGTGTGTGACTAAATTACCAGAACCTTGCCTTGCTCTTCAGTTAACATAGTGTGCAAGCACTTTTTAAAATTGCTGTTAAATACATATGGGATATCTTTCTTGTTATTTACATAATTTATGGATTATGTAAATTGTATGGATATAAATTTCACATATAGATACAGACATTTCAAAGTGGTTAAATTATCCACTTCTCTCTATGTCATCACAATAAAAAATGAGTTGTAAAAATTAAATGCTTCATAACTTTTAAGCTCTACCAAGAAATTCCTATTTTCCCTCAAGAATTTATAAAATATTCTTGAAAATAAAAACTCTCCATATATAACTGCCACTATTCATCTGTAAATTTATCATACTGTAGTGGCTTGTGTGTTGCTGATGCCAGAAGCTATGCCACCAGTATTTTAAATACCAGCAGGGTCACCTATGTTGGGCAGTATCAGCTGAGCTTCCAGACTTAGACTAGGAAGGAGAGGCAGACTACTAAATGTTTAGCCATTGAAAAACTTATGAATAACAATGGAAAACTGTCAGCACCAGAATACTGAAAACTGAAACATGATTAATAGCACCAGTTTATTGTGAAATATAATGCTGTCAGATGTAGCCAATCAGGTTGGGAGGCACTCAAAATCCAACTGGGGAAAAGCTGCAATCTCAAAATAGAGTTGACTATGATGATCCGAATGGAGTAAAAGTTTCAGGACCTTTTGCTGATAGGAAACAACTGAAAATGCAGAGAAAAAGCTGTAAAAATCATTAATAATAGAATATGAAAGGTACAAAGTATGACTATAGGAAAATTAGAAGTTGTCCAAAATGAAATGGAATACATAAACATCTATATCCTAGGCATTAGTAGGCTAAAATGGACAAGTATTGACCATTTTAAATCTGTGAATCGTATGGCTAACTAAAATGGGAATGACAAATTGAAGAGGAATGGCATTGAATTCATCAAAAAAGCATTTCAAGACATGTTGAAGTACAATGCTGTCTGTAATAGGAAAATATCTACACATCTACAGGAAGACCAGTTAATAACACGGTTACTCAAATTTACACACAAACCACTAAACCAGTGACGATGAAACTGAAGAATTTGACCAACTTCTTCAGTCTGAAATTGATCAAACATGCAATCAAGGTGAACTAATCATTGCTTGTGATTGAAATGCAAAAAATGGAAACAAAGAGGAAGGATCAGTAGTTGGCAATTATGAGCTAGGTGATAAAAACAATGCTGGTGATCACACAATAGAATTTTGAAAGTGCAATGATTTGTTCATTACAATTATCTTTATTAAAAACGTATAAAAGACAACTATAAACATGGACCTCACCAGGCGGCATACACAAATCAAATTAATTAAACCTGTGGGAAAAGACAATAGGAAAACTCCTTATCATTAGCAAAATAAGGTCGGGGCAGATTATGGAATAGACCTTCAATTGTACATATACAAGTTCAGGTTGAAGCTGAAGAAAATTAAAAGAAGTCCTCATGAGCCAAAATTTGACATAGACCATATCCCACCTAATTTAGAGATCATCTCAACAACTTAGGTGAAGCATTAGACACCAATGATCAAAGACCAGAAGAGTTGTGGGATGACATTTAGAACATCATTAAGAAGACCATAAAGAAATGGATGATATTCAATTATCTCAAAAGATAGCATATGAATTCAAAGCAAAGAAAGTCCAAATTAATGAGCTTGGAGAACAATACTGGTATGCTAGAAGAAAAATCACACTTAAGAAAACGGAAGGTCAGCAAAAAAGAGGAAGATTCTCCAACAAAATGGATTAACACAGTGGCAACGGCAGGGGACTCAAGCTTAACAATGACTGTGAGGATGGTGTAGGACCAGGCAGTGTTTCAAATCCATTATTTATCAAGTCACTATAAGATGGGACTGACTTGATGGCACCTAACAATAACAACATATATATTAACTAGCAAGATATTCCACATATGTGTTTAGCAGTAATCAAAAGAAGTGCTTGTAAACCGTATGCTAAGAAGACGTTAATAACAAGGCAGGATAAGGTAAGTTTGTTATAGTCTGATCTAATGTTACTATTTATTCTTAGTAAAATTAGGTGGCACAAGTGAGTCGCACAGCTCTTACTTGTCAACCAAAAGATTGACAGTTTGAACTCTCCGTCCTCTATGCAGGAGAAAGATGCTTCCTTAAAGACTAGAGCATTGGAAACCCTAACGAGGCAGCTGTACTCTACTACTGGGTCACTCTGAATCCGAATTAACTTCACAACAATGTAATTTGGTCTGGGTATATATACGAGTATAATTCATTATACAGATTAAAACTTCACTGCATAGGGTTTCCCATAGGGTTAAGAATAGTCTTAATTCATTCTCTATTGTGGACAATTATTTTGATATTTACAAGATACATAAACATTTTTGCTTGTTTATTTGCCTTGGCTTTGAAAGAGAATTCCTTTTGTCATCATCACCATCAACATCATCATCAAAATAACTTGCTGGTACTTAACTGTACATTGGATCAAAAACAATTTGATCTTTGTGTTCTACCTTATAGGAATTGTTTAAATAACTGCTTTATTATCCCTCATACATGTACTGTATTTGCCAGCTGGGTATTATATGTGAGGGATATAAAGAAATGCCATTATTCTGTAGTAACATTAGAGAGTAAAGGAGAAAACCTGCCTGAGCAGAATGTCTGTGGACTGTTGGAAAATGAATGGGGAGGAGAAAAGAGGATGGTAAGATTAGAAGTCTTCCATAAAGAGATGACAATCCAAGCAGAAATTTATATAAAAACCAACAAGGAGAAAAATACATTTAGAAAATCACAAATAATTCTGTGTAGTTGAATAATAGGTAGAAAAATAACAGGAATAATTAAAAAGTATTTTGAATGCTATGTTAAGGAATATCCTAGAAACAATGGGAGAAAATTATATATTTTAATAAAAAGCAAAGCCTGATTAAATTTCCATTTTTAGAAAATCACTCTGGAGTGTGAACACTAAAAAGATTAGAGGTACGAAAGACCAAATGCAAACCAGTAAGTAAGGAAGCTGCTGGTATTCTCTAAAATAGATATGAAAAAACTTAAACTAAAGTAGTTCCAATAGGATGGAGAAAATTTGACTGGGTATGCTGGAGATATTTTATGGAGGTAGAATCATTAAGACTTCAGCATCAGGTCCAGCTACGTCTACTAAATGGGAACACAAAGTAATCCTTACAATAATAACAATTGTAACTAACATTTATTGATTGCTCACCAAGTGTCAGGCAAGGCACTAAAGGCTTCACTAGCATCATCTCACTTTTATGCAGGCCTATTATCTACTTCCTATGTGCTGGAGCATTATGTGTATTAAATCATTCAGTTCTCACACAACCTCTTGAAAATGATACTGCTAATATTCCTCACTTTGAAAGGAGAAGACCAAGGCCTTGAGAGATTAAGTAATTCGCCCAGTCACAGAGTTAATTAGTGGTAGATCCTGGACTGGCACCTCTGTGTATCTCTAGCCTTGAAGAGATATTTTTAGCCATTATATAATTACTGTAATAGGGTTATGCTGCCAATCTGAAAGTTGTCTGAAAAAACTCTCCTGAAAATGAAATATGCAACCATTCATCACTGAAGGAACCTAACAGTAATGTTGCATTTAGCTCCTCTTTTGGAGAAAATAAGGAAGCAAAAAACAAACAGAAGCACAAAGGTAGGAATAAGTGGGCTAGAATTTGAAACCCAAAAATTATAAGCAGCTCACATCGGAATAAATAGAATATTTAATTATATCCTTTGTGAAAAAGAATGTGGACTCTAGAATTGTCCTTTCATCAGAATCCGTGAGACCATATGGTATGTTGATGTTACACGTCTTGAGTCAGTTCTGACTCATAAAGACCCTATATAGGATCTCGGAGGAGTGGCTAGTGGGTTTATACCACCAATCTTGCACTTGGCAGTCAGGTGCTTATATCCCTACAGTGCCACACCAGGACTCCATTTTATTAATAAAAAAGAAAATCTGGCATGAAAAAATGCTCTGTTACATAACAAAACAAATAAGTGAATACAAAAAGAGTAAGGAAATTATCATTTTGCAACTACCAATATAAAAAATGGAAATGTGGTTGACTCTACAGGATAAGCACTGAATGGAGAGCCACAAGCTGGTATGTTCAAGCCCAACAGCTGCCTATGGGAGACAGATGAGGCTTTCTGCTCCCACAAAGATTTACATTCTCTGTAACACTAAACAATGTCACTGTGATTCAGAACAAACTCAAGGGCACTTAACAACAACAACACGTAAATAATCCCATCTGTCATTATCAAGCAGGTTAATGCGTGGGACTGCAAAGTCGGTTTGAACTGCAAGGCCTGCAGTACAAACTCACCAGCCGCTCCTCAGAAACCCTATACAGGGTCATAATGAGACAGAACCAACTCAATGGTACTTAACAACAACAACAATTATTATCATTGGATTATAAGTCATTGAATACAAACTTTTCAGGAAAATTAATACTTACATAGTCTCCAAGTATCATTTCATAGGTTAATGAATAATTAGAAAAGTCAGAGCATAAATTTGCAATATAGAGAACTGGGGTACAAAACCTTAACCTAGTCATCAAATTAGAACCACAAAATTGACACAAACCAACAAAATCTGGCATGAAAAAAGAAAAATGCTCTATTGAACAAAGCAAATTTTGTATTGCAGTGAAATGCAAATTACATCAATTACATTGTATTGTACTCCCCCAAAACTAACTTCCGATTCTATGAGATAACTGACCAGAGTCTTTTTTTCAAAAAGTCTAAATAATGAAAGAAAATAAAAGATGGAAAATTCTTTAAAGAGTAGTAAAATGGCAGCCAAACAAAATATAGCATTCTTGAATGAATCATGTGCTATGGAGGCACAGTAGGGCTAAGCACTAAGCTACTAACCAAAGGTTGGCAGTTGGAAGCCACCAGCTGTTCCTTATAAGAAAGATGTGCCAGCCTGCTTCCAGGAAAGACTGCAGCCTTGGACACCCTATGGTGCAGTTCTGCTGTGTCGCTTCGAATTGGAATCGACTTCCTTGTAATGGGTTTGTTCTTTTTGGTTTTAATTGGATCACAGAGAGAAAAAATAAAAATCAGCTTTAGCGATCCATTTGAGATATTGAGACAAGTGGATAATGAGTATGTGGACCATACGTGTTAAACGTCTTGGATGTGAAAGAGTTTTGTATTTATAGAAGGGAATATCTTTTTTGAAATATGGTAAAACGTATCTTGGTATTAGGTATTAGGTATCTTGGTATCTATAACTTACAAGAGGTTCAATGAGAGGCAGTATATTGAGAAAGAGGGTAAGATGAAAGAGGATAAGTGGTTGAGATGGTGCAAATTTTTTTTATAAATTGGAAAGTCTGAAGAACATTAGGATTCTCATTATACTGTTCTTTAAAAAATGTATAAGGTAGAACTTAATTTATCAAATACAGCTAAAAATGTATTCATGGATCTTTGACATTATTGCGTTTTAGACAATCTATGGAAACTTGTAAATTTATCTCTATCTTATACAAATTTATCCGATCTCACTATAAACAAGAGTCTCTTAAGGAATGTTTGTTGACATAAATTAAATTGGCTTGATCTTACAATCATCTTTTCCCAACAGTCTTTTTAGTATTGGATTTTTGTTAATGCCAGTGTTTTTGCTTTATTTAGTTTTCTACTCTTCACACATTGGTGATTGGACTACTAGCTGAAATTTTAGTATTTAGACCCATCAAGATGCACTTGAAAGACAGATCTGGTGATCTACATCCACAAGGTCACTGCCTTGAAAACCCTATGGAATAATTCTACTGTGCACACATGGGGTTCCCATGAGTCACAATGAACTCCACAGCAAGTATCATCAACTCTCTACACAGCCCATACGGATCTCTAATCTCCTTATATACTATACTCCTCTCTGTTAAACCATTTTGCCTCCAGAAAATACTCAGTATTTTAGTAATCGCTTAAATAGTGAACACTGAATCTACCTAAACTAAAAGTACTTGTGCCTTTGTTATGAAAAACAACCCTTCTAGATTTTCCATGAGGCACTAACTCTCAAGAGGTTCATACACACTTGGAAACTTCCATCTGCTCTTCGAAATCAACAAAGGCCACTGCAGGTAAAAATGTGTAAAAAGAAAATGTGAGAGTCTTTTGTCAGTTGAAAAACTACTGATATGACACAACTGTCCAAGAAAGCACTGAATTGGCAAAAAAAAGAACTGGAAAATACACTGTGAAATTCAAAGGGTGCGAAATAATTGTATGGTGTTTCCAGGGGAAAAATTATAGGATCTTGCCTTCTTTTATCAATAGTTATGCCTTACTATTTTTAAGGAATACCTAGGGGGAGTAAAATGAAAAAGACAAAATCAAATAATTTTCTCAGTCACAAAAGAAAAGATACAAATAAGAGGATTTGCAATACAGCCTGTAGACCAGAGAAAGCTATCATGAATAATATTTATGAATAGAAGTACATTTCCAAAGGAAAGGAGAAAAGATGGGAGAGGCAAACAAAAAGAGGAAAGCTCATTAGATATTGAGCTACTTCGTTATAAGGATAAGCACTGCATTAATAACTGCAAGATAACTTGTTAAAACCCACCTCATAAACCCTATAAAGGGTCACTAAGATTAATAGCTGACTTGACTGCACTTGACAATAACAAGTTATAAGAGTAATGGAACAAACTAATCTACTTTTTAAACTTATGACCTCCTTGTTTAACTGCCAGGTACTTAAAGATATTCTTCTTAGGTGCCACAGAGATGATTCTAGCTCATACTGACCTTATGTATGACAAAACAAAACACTGTCCTGTCCTGTGCCATATTAACAATTATTGTTACATTTGAGCCCATTTCTGCTGCCATTATGTCAATCCATTTCACTAGGGGTTTTCCTCTTTTATTCTGACCTTCCACTGTCCAAGTAAAGGAGCTCTGGGAGTGTAATGGTTATGAGTTGGGCTACTAACTTCAAGGTCAGCAGTTCAAAATTACCAGCTGTAGACCAGCCTGGAGACGCTAGAGGAACAGAAAATATTTCTTGAAAGAAAGGTCAGCAGAAAAAATAAAAAACAAAAATGGCAGTATGATTGGCTACTACATGAACAAGCAAGTTGTTCACCAGGGAGACATCAAGGCAAGCAATCAAGTCCCTTCAGGACAAACCCCTCTCCAAGACTGAAACGCAAAGGGAACACGTGAGCAAGCATGTAAGCTTGCTGGCGACCACATTGTTCTACTGCTGAGTGGAAGAGGGGTAAAAGCAGCAATGAAGATCTGGGCTGAGTTCAACCATGTTCCATAGAGTCCTGTCTACCTGGAGATGAGAGAGAGAAGAGGAAGGTCTAGTTGGTCCAAAGTGTGGTGAGACCTGGGGACTCCTGAGCCCATGAACAAGGACATAGCCATGGAGGATTAGAGCTGAGAGTGAAACGTCCAACTGATATTAAGTGAGGGGAGATGCACAAGGATGCCCAAACTTGTAGACAGTACCCATTCGACCTAGCTTCGATGGCTTGATGATCAGAACTTGACTAGAGGAAGATAAAAAAATAAACAATTTTTGATAAAGGAAACAAGTGTAAATTGTCACAATTTGATGAACTTGACTGATACTTATGGAGGTAGTAGTACAAAATACCAACTGACAGGGAAGGAGTCTTCACATCAAGTATCAATCTCATCCCCTCTGTAGGTTGATAGGGACTGGCAACTTAGAAAATAGCTACCTAAAATGGGGGTTCTATAAAGTCATGAAATGACTGACTTACAAGTTTTCAAGAGGGAATTTAGTTTCAGAGTGTGTGCGGGGAGGTAGAATCATCACTGAAGTTTTCATCTTGTCTAGATGGGTCTAGTGAAAGGAGATGGGGATAAGATTATTATGATTCAATAGCGAATAATTGTTATCTTGACTAATTTCAACTGTCACAACTGTAAAGGTAGAAGTTTTGTAACAAAAAGGGGGTAGTAGTTAATCTTACAGTCCAGGAACAAAGGATCCTAGGACCATCAAAGTAGAAGACTACAAGTGGAATATGGGACCGTCTTCAGAGAAACAGCGACACCAGAGATGGAGGCAGAGATGAAGACTTGGAGAGAGGGAGCAGCTGAGGACTCTAGACTCATGGAAAAAGAAAGGTTGTGTGCTAACGGCCAGGAGGCAGGCTTGCAGAATGTGCCCTTTGGGTGTTTAAATGATTGCATATTCCTGTGTTTTTGTGTACACCCCCTCCCAAACAACAACAAAATAAAATAAAACAGAGGAAATGGAAATACTGTTGGAATGATGATGCACAGAGGAGATTTTAACCATTGTAATGAAACTATGAGTGTAAAATTGATGTTCACCCATATAAACTATCACTCAATTAACAATAAAAACATGCAGGGGAAAAAAAAAATCCAAACTATCAGCTGTTCCACAGGGGAAAGATAAGACTTTCTCAGCCCATAAATAGTTATAGTCTCGGAAACCCTGTAAAGAGTAGCTATGAGTCAGAACCAATAATCAAATCAATCAAACTGTCCAAATATCTTCAAGGATTGGTCTCTCCTAATACTATGTCCAAACTTTGAGAGAAAAAGTTGCATCGTCCTCCTTCTAAGGAGCATTCTGGCTGTATTTCTTCCAAGACAGGTCTGTTTGTTCTTCTGGCAGTCCATGATACTTCAAATATTCATGACCAACATTATAATTCAAATGTATTGATTCTTCTATGTCCGTCTCAATTTATTATCCAACTTTCACATTCATAAGGTGATTTGAAATACCATGACTTCCATCAGGAGTACCTCAGTTCTCAAACTGATATCTTTGCTCTTGAACACTTTAAAGAGGTATTTTGCAGCAGATGTGTCTAATGCAATATGTCATTTGATTTCTTGACTGCTGCTTCCATAAGTGTTGATTGTGGATCCAAGCAAATGAAATATTTGACAACTTCAATCTTTTATCCATTGGTCTAGTGGTGAGGACTTTTGTTTTCTTTACATTGAGGTGTAGTGTATACTAAAGGCTGTAGCTGTAGTCTTTGATCTTCATTAGAAAGTATTTTAAGTCCTCTTCACTTCCAGCAAGCAAGGTTGTATCATCTGCATATCACAGGATACTAATGAGTCTTCCTCCAATTCTGATGCCACATTTTTCATATAATCCAGCTTCTCAGATTATTTACTCAACGTACTGAGTGAATACAATGAAAAGATACAGGACTGGTTCACACCTTTCCTGATTTTAAACCATTAATTATCCCATTTTTCTTTCTAAGGACAGCCTCTTGTTCTATGTTCCTTATGAGCACAATTCAGTTTTCTGAAATATCCATTCTTCACAATGCTGTCCATAGTATGTCAAGATCTTTGCAAAGTCAATAAAGGACAAATAAGCATCTTTCCGATCTTTCCTGCTGCTAGCCAAGATCCATCTAACACAGTAATGGTATCCCTAATAAGCCAGTTGGAATTTCTGGCAAGTCCCCGTTGATGTACTATTTCAACCATTTTTTATATCTTTAACAACACTTTACTTGTGTGCGATATAAATTATGTTCTTATACAATTTCCACATTTCATTGCGTTACCTCTCTTTTGAATAGGCACAAATTATGGGTATCTTCTACTTGGCTGGCCAGGTTGTTGTCTTTGAAATTATTTGGCATAAATGAGTGAGCGCCTCCAGTGCTACACCAGTTTGTGGAAAGATTTCAATTTGTATTTAGACAATTCCTAGAGCCTTATTTGTCACCAATGCCTTCAGTGCAGCTCGGACTCCTTCCTCTAGTAATTCTATCTTCAGTTCTTGATCATATACTTCCTCTTGAAATGTTTGAATGTTGTCTCTATGTATGGTACAATGTCTCTATGTATTTCTTCCATTTTCTTTTGATGCTATCTGCATCATTCAATATTTTGCCCCTTGTTGTTGTTAAGTGCCATGGAATCAGTTCTGACTCATAGTGACCCTATATAGAGTTTCAGAGGAGTAACTGGTGAGTTTGAACTGCAGACCTTGTGATTCAAACCAAACTTGTGGCCCTGTGCTTATCCTACAGCACCATACCAGTACTCAAGTATGCCCCTAGAATCCTTCAATATTGAAAGACAAGTCGTGAATTGTTTCTCCAGTACTTTCAGCTTGAGAAATTTTGAGTGTTTTCTTCTCTTTTGGTGTTCTAATTCCAGGTTGCTGCGTATTTCATTATAATATTTTACTTTATCTTTTTGAGCTGTTCTTTGAAATTCTCTGTTCAACTCTTTTACTTTCTCATTTCTTCCATTACTTAAGCTTCTCTACTGTCAATAGAAAAACTTCAGTTTCTTCTGACATCCACTTTGATCTTTTCTTTCTTTCCTGCCTGTTTAATAACCTTTGCTTTATTTCTGCATGATGTTCTAGATGTCGTCACACAACTCTTATGGTATTTGATGATTGGTGTCTATACCATCAAATCTACAGATGGTCTCTAAATTCAGGTGAGATATATTCAAGGTCATATTTTGGCTCTCTTTGACTTATTTTATTGTCTTCCGCTTCAGTCTGAAGTTGCATGTGAGCAACTGATATAGTCTGTTCTACCGCTGCCTCTGGCCTGGCTTTGCCTGGTCATATTGAGCTTCTCCACCATCTCTTCCCAATGATGTAGTCAATCTGATTCCTGTATATTCCTTCTGGTGAAGTCCATGTGTATAGTCACCTTTCATGTTGTTTAAAAAGGTAATTGCAATGACGATTTCATTGGTCTTGCACAATTCCATCAAGTGATCTCAAGTATCATTTCTGCCACCAAGGTCTTATTTTCCAACTAGAGATCCTTCCCCTTTGCTTCCAGTTTTGCCTTCCAATCACCAGCAATTACTAATGCATCTGGATTGCATGTTTGAACAATTTCAGACTGAAGAGGTTGGTAGAATTCTTCAATTTCATAATCATTGGCTTTTGTGGTTGGTGTGTACATTTGAATAAGTTATATTAAGTGGTCTTCCTTGTTAATATGGATATTAACCTATCACAGACAGCACTGCCATTCAAGACAGATCTTGAACATTCCAAAATACTTAGGCCAAACTTCAAACTCTTCATTCATACTAATGATCTGAATTGTAATTGGATTTTACTTACATTATACATTTTATACTTTGGATCATTATTAGATGACATGAGACTCAATTTTCTTAATTATAAAATGGCACAAGTAAATTTTTTAAAAGTTACATGGCACATTCTAAATTTTACAAAATTATATAGTCCCCTGCTCTACAGACAAAAGCAATTTTTACACTCAGGTCCTTCCGTATTTGGATCTTTTACAACTGTCAAATAAAGATGCTACTATGCTGACAAAGCAATATAGCGTAATCTCTACATAACATCAGAGACCTGCAGGTATAGAAAGTGAACGTCACCCATTTTTCCTGACAGCAAACATAGGTCAAGATCTCTGGAAATCTTTGACTCCAACCACATGGTAGAAATCAGAAGTAAAATCAATCATGCCTTCAAATGGATGGTTACATTTTCAGTTGTTGTATATGCTTTTGCCTGGCTGTCACAAAAGGAAAAGATGGGAAATGTCAGACCAGATATTGGAACTGCCAGTTTATTTTTCCCTTCAGACTGCCACAAAGAGAAAACAATCAAATAAATAAAGCAGCAGCTTTCATGCCTCTCAGTTAAAGATGACACTTTTCACCTGATGAATCTTCCATCGATTACACTACAAAGATCCTGTCTATTTTTTCATTATTAATATTTTAAATAGGGAAAGCAAACAAATGCATTCAAGAGTGAATACTGTTCATTTGCTGTACTTTTATACATTGTGAAGACACAAAAGTATGCATTACTATAGTATGTGTCTAACACAGCACAGACAATTATTACCATGGGAAAAACTGACTTATCTTTGCTGGTCTAAATAAAAACATAGTTTCTTTTATATTTAAAAATCAGCATTTTAAACCTCTCCTTTACACAGTAAAAAACAGAGTTTATTGTTTTGAAAACAATACAGACATACCTTGTTGTACTGGGCTTTTCATTTCATGCACTTTTCAGATATTGTGTTTTTTACAAACTACAGATTTGTGGCAACCTGAATCAAGTAAGCCTATCAACACCATTTTTCCAACAGCATTTGTTCATTAATACATGTGTCTGTGTCATATTTTGGAAATTATCACATTGCTTAGGAATGCTCGCTCAGTGGGCTACAGTAATCTGGAACTGAACCCACAATATCTAGGTGATATGTCAGTAAACATTATGTCAATTTTGATATCATACTGGTATATTTCCCACACGAGGGCTTAAAAATAAAATATACAAAGTAAAATTCATAATTAGCTTACCTGAATTACTATAAATTCTCTTTGAAAATAGATGCAAATATAAATTCTTTCATAGAAATAAGTGTTTAATGATTGTGTGAAAGTTGTGTATTAAATGAATTATAGCTAGCTCTTACTTTACAGCTTATCATTAGTCGAATGCTAAAACCCATTACTTTGAGTCAATTCCAATTTGTGGTAACCCTACAGGACACACAGAACTACCACATAGACTTTCCAAGGCTGTAATCTTTACAGAAACAGACTACCACGTTATCTGTTGGTTCTTTTGGCAGCCCATGGCACTTTCAATATCCTCCAACACCATAACTAAAAAGCATCAATTCTTCTACGGTCTTCCTTATTCACTGTCCAGCTTTCGCATGCGTGAGGTTATTGAAAATACCATGGCTTGGGTCAGGCACACTTTAGTCCTCAAGATGACATCTTTGCTCTTCAATACTTTAAAAAGGTCATGTGCAGCAGATTTGCCTAATGCAATACGTAATTTGATTTCTTGACTGCTACTTCCGTGAGTGTTCACAGTTGATCCAAGAAGAATGAAGTCCTTGAAAACTTCAATCTTTTCTCCATTGAGAAGAATGTTGTTTATTGATCCAGTGGTGAGAATTTTTGTTTTCCTGACATTGAGATATAATCCATACCAAAGGCTGTGCTCTTTGATCTTCATCAGTAAATATTTTAAGTCCTCTTCACTTTCAGCAAGCAAGGTTGTATCATCTGCATATAGCAGGATGTTAATGAGTCTTCCTCCAATCCTGATGCCACATTTTTCTTCATATAACGCAGCTTCTCGGATTATTTGCTCAGCATACAGGTTGAGTAAGTATGGTTAAACAATACAACCTGTCGCACACCTTTATATGGCAATAATTGCAATCAATTATGTAAACAGATACTTTGATATTATAATCTAATTGGATTTTAAAATCTTCAAAAGTCATTTTTAGACCTATTCTAGCAAATCACAGTTTGTACTGGCATAGCATGATGAGTTTAGTCATATGTAGTGACCCGGGCCAGGCATCTTTTCACAAACCATAGCCGTCAGCCACTACAGCTTAGAGACCAGAATGTAAGAAACCCAATTATTTTAGTGTTTTCTTGGTTCCTTAAAAATCTGTAGTACGTATCAGTATTTTGCATGTGAAGATTAGCACAATGTTGAACAATGTAATACATGGATGGTATTTAGCGTCACCATGGTCTCAGAAGTTTTCATCCAAACAACACCTCTAAGAATAAGCTAAGAAGTCCTCTGAAACAAACTGATTGGTAAAAATGATTCAACCAGAAATAATTTTAGAAAATTACCATAAATTTTTATAACACCATAATATACTGATTCACATATAACTACCCATAGTGAGCTATCATGACTGAACTGAACAGGGAAAAGAGCTGACAGTTACTGAACACAGCATGAAGTAAGACTATTCTGGTTTCTAAACCTTGGTATCATAATCTGATATGACTACTGTAGATCATAAAGTATAATTGACCTTCTCCATTTAGATTCAAACACCTGGTTAAATTCATTAACCAGTGATTCCATGAAGCAAAATCCACTACCTTTTAACTAATTCTTCCTTATTTACACTATCATGGAAATTTGTTGTATGAAATAACGAAAGACATTAAGAAAATCCATGACAAATTAATGTAAAATGTCTAAGTAGGATTATATCAGAACTCTAGCCAGCTTCTTCACGTTTTTTGTTTTTTTTTTTAATTAGAAGTTAGATCGTATAGATCACTTAGAACAAATTTATCTCCGGGAGAGATGCTCTTATAATTTCTAGGGTGCATACTTTGGTGTGATTTTGTACAAGCAAACTATTATAATTCAAGATATTTTTATTTAAAAGAAACTTAATTTAATCTACCATATCCGGCAACAACAACAGTAAAAGTTATTAAGTTTCTCTTTGTCAATATATGCTTTCAAAACAATCTATTCACATTTGTGACTCTAGTATCTATATGTGGAAACATTAAATTTATTTCATAAACAAAACCACAATTCTAAATGCTTACCTCTTCTATACAAGCATTGTTAAATCCTGTTGCGGATAAATTGATAAGAGGGAGAGAAACTAGAACTCAGTGATGATACTATCCACATGGAAAATCACTGGTCTTAGTACATCATTTTACTTCGGAACATACTTCGATTCAGACATATGTGGAAAAACAGTAAGAATTGATGGAACATATGTTTAGTGACTTTGTATGATTTGGTTCAGGTAAAGTTCCGTAAAGAAGTTTTGTGTATGATGTTATCTGATTTTGGTTACTTGACAAAAAAGAACTAAGAAGAAAATATCTTACTGAACAGATGCTGTCTTTTTAAGTTTCATAGAGCAAAAAGAATGTTCACTCCCTTAATAAGTACAAACAAGACTGATGAAGTGAACAAAAATCAATACACGGATTCCAAAAATTTTACAACTGTTTATTTTCAGTTCAAACATGATTGATGTCAATTAGATGCAGATCTGTCCTGGTGAATCTCACGAAATCCACCATGTCAGATAATCACTCTCCTGAAACTCTCTGGAAATGCAACACTATGTTGTAGTTTATCCTTTCCTTCAATCCTTAAATTCCACATTTTGTTTAATGTTTAGCATAGTTATTTTTCCAAATTTGCTATTGGTGAATTTTTACTTTTAGAATACAGTGGCCACTTAATATTTTTGACCCGTGTTACATTTTAACACTTATTTTTTTTTGTGTGTGTGGGGGGGGGAATTAATGTACTATGAAAAATCCTAAAGAATAAATAATGCACAGTGTACAATTTAAAATAAAATCCCAGGAAGCAAAATGTAAAATAAATTGACTAAGAGACTAAGAAAGATTATTGGATTGTAACAGACACTACTAAAAAGAGAAAAAAGAAGAGCTTTTAGACGCTTTACAAATGATCAACAAAATATAGGCTTTTTGTCTTGCTCTCTAATGAGATCAATCCATTTTTTGCAATAATAAGGAAATATATTCTGCTTCGTTGTGTTTTGAATGTGAAGTGGTAACTCAGAACTGTCTCTGCAATTTATATCTTTTATTAGCACAAACCAAATTTTTCTGTGACAAGGCACTGTATTAGAGACTAAAAGAAGCTAAACAAGAGCTTGTTCTACAAAACAGTCAAGCTCTGCATGTAAAATGTCATGACATGTAAATGAAGATAATTCCAAGTTAATATGTGTCAAAATGGTAAATCTGTGACTATTAGGAAAATTATGGAATGGCTAGAGGATACATCCTTGCTTACTTGACCAACAAAAACATATACATACAAACACACTCCAGTCATCATTTGCTTTTGATTCGCTTTTTGAAGTGCCAGATAACATTATTTCTCAAATGACATAAAAGGGCTCCATTTGCTATGCATAAGGTCAGTGGATATTAGCTTCATTTACACTTGGCTGAGAATCGGTTGGTGTCAACACTGGAGGCTTAGTTCTTCCACTGAACAGGGGTAGAATCTGACAGAGAGCTGCCACTGAAGAAGATGGATGATCTTCCTTGCTGACCCTGCTCCCCACAAAGTGTCATAGTTTGGGTCTCTTTCTATCTCTACAACAAAAGACCCTCTCTGAGCTTCCCAGTGGCCTTCAGCTTTATTGGTGCTAACGAGTCCAGACATTTTCATCAATTGGATTCTCTACCTTTTAAACACAAAAGCTTGCCCTTTTTGGCTAGCTAAACCTTGGCACAGATGTCTTTTTTTGTAATTGCTTCTCTGCTGTCTATCGGAAAGGATGCAATCAGACAGGCAAACGTCACATCAACAAAGAAAATGCTGAACTATTTATCTCAATTTTCTAATGCCAGAAATTAACTCTTAGGTAATATCATAGTATATTTTTAAGTAGAAAATAAAATTATGTCATTTTGACGAATGACTAATATAGGAAAAAATAAACTGTCATGCAAAATTATTCAGCTTAACTATTTAGTTAGAAAAAAAGTACACCACTATCATTTCATGCCTACTTTTAAATTACTGTACTAAAAATATTCTACAAAACTTTCACAACTATATTTTCCTTTCTAGTACTGGCTTAGACTGTGAAATACGGCCTTCTCTCAGCTCAAATAAATAAATAAAAATATTTAGAACCTAACAAATACATAATGACAATGTAATAAATTATATGTTGCTTTGAGGTCCAAACTGTGAAGTATTTTAATATATTCAATATTTGCTAATGATCTTTGAATAATTTGCTAGAAATTTTGTAATCTCAAATCCAAATACTAAATCACCCATATGGTGAAATGATGGAAAGCCTATTAAATAGATATACATACAACACACTTTTGGAAAAATGAATGAGTATACATTCATTGTACACTAAAAAGTTATACAATGTATACCTGAGAATGTATACCTCAGAAGTTCTAAATAGCTGTTAACATTATTTATTCCAAGCAAAATATAACATAATATATTTGCATATTTACAGAGTTAACTAATAAATAAATGTAAGTTATTTTTGTTAAGTGCCCTCAAGTCGGTTCTGACTCATAGTGAGCCTGTAAAGAGTTTCCAGAGAGTAGCTGGTGCATTTGAACTGCTAACCTGTGGTTAACACTTCAGTGTTTATCATATGGAACCACACTAGGACTCCAAATACATACATAAAATACCCTAACCCTCAGTAGTAAAGATGGATTAAAAATAAAAGTGGTGGTAGTGGTTATGTGCCGTGGAGTCAGTTCCGACTCATAGCGACCCTGTACAGGGTTTCCGAGGCTGTAAATCTTTACGGGAGCACAAAGCCTCATCTTTCTCCAGTGGAACAGCTAGCTGGTAGTTTCGAACTGCTGACCTTAAAGTTCACAGCCCAATTCGTAACCACTACGCTACCAGAGCTCCTTACAAAAATAAAAGTAGATTTTACTGTTTTAGATTTTACTAACACAAGATTGTTGTTTGTTAAGTGCTGTCGAGTTGGGTTCAACTCATACTGACCCCATATAAGTTTTCGAAGGTACAACTCGTGGGATGTTTGAACAGCTGACCTTGTGGTTCTGCGTCCAGTGCCAACCCTACACTGCTACATCAGAATATATAAATGTTTTTGTTAAGTGCCATCATGTCGGTTCCAACTCTTAACCACCCTGTATAGGGTTTCCAAGGTGCACCTGGTAGGTTTGATAGATTTTATCCACTACCTTGTGGTTCAAACCAACCTTGCTTTATCCTACAGCGCCACACCAGGACTCCAGAATATATAAATAGGTTAACCAACCACTAATATATAAATAGGTTAACCCTTTTGTCAGACTGTGGAAAAATAGAATCATTTTCATGAACTCTGAAGTAAAAATTATTTAAAATTATGTAACGGTTCTAAAATTGTGCATGTTCGTTTTTACTATTAATGCTTTGATTCAAGTTGAGAAAACTAATGAAGTAAAGCTGAAAATAAAATTGGTAATTAAAATTTCTGTAGCCAAACATTTCTTTTAGGATATGACATTAATCACTATTACTAAATTTATTAAGGTGGAGTTGCCCCATTAAAGAAATAGTTATTCAAGAAAAAATGCAGAAACATGTTATTGCTGTGTGTAACTGAGTGGTTCTGAGTCATAGCCAGTTGTATAGGGTTTCCGAGAGCAAATGGTGGATTTGAACTGCTAAGCTTGCAGGTAACACGGGTAGCAGTCCAGTGCAGGACATAACCCTCCCTATTTTTAATACCTATAGATGATACTTCAATGATTTAAATTTTTACTCTCTCAAGTAAATATCATTTTCATTTAAAAAGTCAAACATTTTCAGGTAAGTATATGTAGAAAAAGCATCATTTTTTATTTAGAATTATCTTTCTGCAAAACAGAGTAAACAAAATCAAAAATTGTTTCTCTAAGATGTGGAGAGATACTAAAAACAAATACTTCCTTTATATGTAAAAAAAAGTCAAATCAGTCATTACTCTTACTTGGTGATTACGGTTCAAAAGAAACAAAATTGACATTAAAAATCAAATGAGTTCCGGCACACCTTTATTAATTTCAGTACTATTTGCAATAGCAAAAAGATGGAAACAGCTTAAGTGCTAATCAACAGATGAATGGATAAGTAAAATGTGGTGGAATACTTTTGCTGTTGTTATGTGTCCTGGAATGGGTTCTGACTCATAGCAACCCTGCACAGGGTTTCCAAGGCTGTAAATCTTTACGGGAACAGAAAGCCTCATCTTTCTCCAGCAGAACAGCTGGTAATTTCGAACTGCTGACCTTGCAGCTTGCAGCCTGATTCATAACCACTACGCCACCAGAGAATACTACTCAGCAATAAAGACAAATGAGTTTCCAAAACATCTTACAAATGTGAGTAAACCTAAAGGACATTATATTGAGCAAAATAGATCAATCACAAAAAACAAATATTGTATTGTATACAAAGAGGCTTCAAAAGTTCATGAAAAAAATGGAATTAAAAGACAATGGTATTTTTCTACAAACTTTTTGAACCATCTAACTTTTGTGATATGCCATGAATTAAATAAATATGTAAATAAGTAGGAACCAATGTTCACTAGTGGTTACCAGGAATGGATGGGGAGGAGGATATACTTCTTAGGTGGTGGTTATATGCCCTGGAGTTGTTTTCAACTCATAAAGATCCTGTCTAGGGTTTCCCAAGGCTATAAATCTTTAGAGACTGTAAATCTTTATAGGAACAGAAAGCCTCATCTTTCTCCCACAGAACAGATGGTATACTCCTTAGGTTGTTGTTGTTGTTAAGTACCATCAAGTCAGTTCTGACCCATAGCAACTCTGTATAGGTTTTCCTAAGAGTGACTGGTAAGCTTGAACCGCCAACCTTGAAGTTCAAACTAACTTTGCAGTCCAACATATTAACCCACAGCACCACACCAGGACTCTATATGGTATGTAGATACAAAACAATGTCATCAACCATCCCTTCCCACAGCACTCTATACTTCTCTGCATTCAATAATTCATCGCAAAGGCCACACAGAACTCAGGCACCATTCTCACAGCTATATGGCTTATTAGGGAAATTAACAGGTTACAGTTCAGGATCACAAATGTTCAGAATACAGTTCTTCTATCAGGAAAGTCTCTTCTCTCAATACTCAGAGGTAGGCCTCTCTCTAGCTCTCACAGCCCTAGGCTTGGCCTCTGCCCTATTCCAGCATTGTTACAAAGCTCCTTTAGAATTGCTAATAAATGCCCATAGGATACAGTACTCTACAATAAATCTCAGCCTGAAGGCACTTGGCTCTAGCTCAGTGAGTCAGCAAATCTAGCTCCCCCAATTATATGCCTAGAGGTATTCCATCCCGCATCCAAGCCTGGGGTCCAAAGACAGCTTTCTTGCAATGTGGTGTGCTTTGGCTTTCCGTTCTGCTGCTGCTGCTCTTTTACCACACCTCTGCTACCCCTCCCTCCAGTGTCACAACTTTCTTTTTCTGGGTCTAGGAGTTTCAATGTGCAGGGATACTGGGGTCCAACGGACGTTCTCAACTCCTGGCTCTCTGTTCTGTGAAGGTAGCCATATTCCCCCTTCTGCTTTGAGATGCTTCATTTTATATATCCAGCAGCATGACAAATTTAACCAATCATAATTGACTCTGTTAACAATCACTCACAACTGAAGCATATAATCCATCAACATCTTTTCCCCACTTTCTCTTGCCCAAGCTCATCGGGAAAAAGAAGTTTTGTGGGAGTTTGCAAAGACCATGGCTAGAAGAGATATTAAGTAATTCACTGCATGCACCACAACAGATAAAAGTGATGAACGGGCAAACGCTATGTTGTGTATAGTTTTGTAACGATGACAGTGACCATTAAAAGGGGGAGGGGAAATCACTATAGATTATTAATAAGCAATGGTCAACCACCTCATGAGATTAGTTTTCTTTGGGGGTTTAGGACCTTAGTTTTATGGGATAATCCAATCCACTCAATTGACATAAAATAGTTCTTAAAGTTTATGTTGTACTTCACAGTGTAATGAGTAGTGCCTGGGATCTTAAAACTTATGAGCAATCATCTAAGATACTATTGGTCCTTATTCATTTGGAACCGAAGAGAAAACAAACAAACAAACAAAAAAAAAAAAACAGAAGGAAATGGACTACGGATAGGGCAGTCTATATTAATTACTGCCTTCTCTACCGTTACACAAGAAGAACTAGATGGTTTCTGGCAATCACTACAGATTACTTGTATCAGAAACATAATAGAGAAATCCAGAAAAATGTGAAACACAACTTAAATTTTTTAAAGCATCCAAACCTACTGGGCTTACTGAGTATGGAAGAGTCCCCAAGACTATATCCATGAATTGCTCTTCAAATCATTAATAGAAACGCTCTCCTGAAGTCACTTTTACTAAATAACACCCTTGAATGTTGCATTACTAAACAAACAAATAAATAAATAAATAATACACAGATAAGAAAATCGGGGGAGGAGTGTGGGGAAAATGAAGATTAAATAAATGGAACTGAAACAATTAGAGCAGAAATAACTAGAATGATAACAGAAAATGAAGAATTTAACCAATGGCATGGATCATTACATCAAGAAACTGTGGAATGGGGTGGGTTATGCTGTGTAAATTTTCACCAAAAATATAATCTAAAAATAAAAATAAAAAGGCAAATGAGTCCTTAATATTATTTTATGCAATTTTGTAAAGAGAATAGAAAAATTTCAACATGATTCCTTACTCCCCAATTTTGGTCAGGGCAGTTTATGTGTTCACCTGACCTAAGCATAGTGTCATGATCATATCCATCAATCAACGTCACCATTCTATCAGGCTCCACTCTTATTGGCAAGTGACAGCCAGTTATCTATTGACATTAATGAATAAACCACCATGCCCTTTACATTTCTATGAATAAAACTTATACTACTTTGCAATTAGGTTAGTCTACATGAAAAATCGAATCGAGCTGCGAACTGCAACGTCAGCTGTTCGAAACTACCAGCTGTTCCGCGGGAGAAAGATGAGGCGTTCTGCTCCCGTAAAGATCAACAGCCTCGAAACCCTGTTCAGGGTCACTATGAGCCGGAATCGGCTACACGGCACATAACAACAACAACAACAACATGAAAAATCAGACTTGTTTGCTGTTGTTAGAAAGCAGTAAAAGCAGAGTGACTTCACTAAAAAAAGTCCGTTCTGAATATGAACTGTACTGTACATCAGTGTTTTGTTTTTCAACAAGTCAACCTTGTCTTAGCCTATATCACATAAGCTTAAATGAGCTGTATTCAGAGAGTCCTGAATATTTATGCTGTCTTTTAGAGACCTAACACACAGTTTGTTGCCTCAGCAAAAGAGTACAAAAATGACAGAAAATCCTTAAAAATTAAAGATCAGAAGAAGTTTTGTCAGTATTCTAACCTTGTTCCCTCTTTAGTATTCACCCATAATCTACTTGCCTGGCGAGAATAAAAAACAAAACTATATTATCACTATACTCTCCTTTTCTGTTCATCTCTACGCTCTTACCCAGATTTTGAATATGCCATAACAGGAACTGTTACAGCTTTAAAATAATAATAATAATGATTGTTGTTGTTGTTGTTGTAAAGTGCCGTCGAGTCAGTTCCGACCCATAGCGACCCTGTACAGGGTTTCCGAGGATGTAAATCCTTACGGGAGTAGAAAGCCTCATCTTTCTCCCGCGGAGCGGCTGGTAGTTTCGAACCGCTGACCTTAAGGTTCGCAGCCCGATTCGTAACCACTACGCTAATGATAAGGGCTAAGAATTTTAACTGATCAGATATTTATATAGCCATCTTGACTGAGTCCCATTATCGTGCTGATAGTAGTGATTCTGGTTTTATATATATCCACAGTCCAAAAGTTACAGAAGGGACTATAACCTTTAACATTGATCAGAGTGGTCACTTTTCATGACTCTATAAAAATAGATGGAATTCAAATGTTGAAAGTTGTTACTATGATTCAGAAGCAACCCAATACTTCATCAGCACCCAAGAACATTGCGCCTTGAAACTTTGTCTTTAACCTACCACTTCACTTATGTACAACTGTAAAATGATTTTCTTAGGTTACTATTGAAAAACTAAGTTTATAAGTTTTTTGAATTAATAATTTGAGTTGTAAAAACTACAGGTTACTATTGAAAAACTAAGTTTATAAGTTTTTTGAGTGAATAATTTGAGTTGTAAAAACTACATTTGCTGTTATAGTTAATTAAGAATTCTACCAGAGGCATAAAAGAAAGCATTGAAGTTCAAAATAGATATGTCACCTTTAGTTATTAGCAATGATAATGTTATTAGCAAAGTTCAATCATTTTTTAATTTACTAGTAATTTAACATATATAACACTGAATTATAATTCGCAAAATAACTGTCGATATAAAGAATCAAGGATAAAAATATTGTCAGATATATACTTCTTGTTGTTAAGTGCCATCAAGTTAGTTTCAACTCATAGCAATCCTGTATAGGGTTTCTGATGATCAGCAACTGGGTTTGAATTCCCAATCTAGCAATTAACAGTTCAGTGCTTGTCTTACAGCGCTATACCAGGACTCCAGCTATGAGAAAAGACGATATATTTCACTACTTAATCCATTTAATAGATGGGAAAGTATGCTCCAAAATGTTTAAGAAATAGCGTAACATTTTCAGATGGTAAATGAGAAACTATTGCTAAAGCCTAAGGCACAAAAGTGGAGGGGGGTGGGGAGGGGCAGAGGTAGCTGAAATGTAAAAGAACATCCAATTCATCATAGTGAAGTATGAGGTATATCACAAAGAAAGGATGAATAGATAACAGTGATATCCTAGCTAATAATTTTGAAAATCAATGAGAAAACTGTGTGACTCTGGAGTGCCAATGCTGTTTTGTTGGAAATTTTTGCAAAGGAAGGGAAATTATCAAACTGCTACTTTCAGCCCTGAAAATCACAATACTCTTGTGCACAATATTTGCGTAGAATAAGCATTAGACACAGTAAAAAAACATGGCTAAAATTGCATACTTAAAAAGTCCCTGTCAGGTTTCTGTTGCAAGCTAAACTACTGCCTCGGTATAATAAACCTAGAGCTACATGTTTTCCTTGCTTCAGCTTTCAACTAGAATGTCAGAACTTAATAAGTGTTCATTTTAAAGGTCATTTCTGAGAAGTAATTTTTATAGAAACATGACTGTCACTCGGTCTTTACAAGGGTTGAAGGACTAAACTCTAAACGTTTCTTAGACAAGATCAAGTCAGAAACCACCTGGTTATACAGAAAAAGCCTCTGCTTCCTCCTCCAACCATAGGTTTTTGATATTATAAGAGGTATAGTAGGTTCTCATTTTAAAACACATTTCCAAACAATAGTCACAATACACAAACATATGCTAATTGCTAAAAATCACCTTCTGAAAATCTGATAAAAATACTGATGAAATTTAGGACAGATATTTAATTTTTTTTTTTTTTTTTTTAAACAGAAGCAGCCTTCACATATTTCTTATGGCAGCGCAAACCTAAACTATTTGAAAAATAAAGAAAGAAAAATTTACTGTTTAGAATTATTTTGCTTACTGATGTATATAATTTTAAAACATTCCAAATGTACCTTTATTTTGTTTTGTTTTATAAGAAATGCAATAATTCAAGAATATTCTAAAGAGTTTTTAATCTCTTCAGAAAAACTGAGATTTTTGCAAAAAAAAACAACAACAAAAACTTAGCCACTTAGCATTTACAAATTAAGGAATTAGTACACACCAATTTAAACATCTAAAAGTGGATCCAAGGAGAAAAATAAACGTTATTATCTTTATCAATTGTGTTGATTTTTTTCCATCAATGGGGTTGAAATTGAGCCACATATGTGTGCATTCATATACAAATTTAGACTTGTAGATAGGTATGTTGTTAACAGTTCTGGTGTGGTGCCGTGGGTTAATGCGCCAGACTGCAAAGCCATTTGAACTGCAAGGTTGGCAGTTCAAGCTCACCAGCTGCTTCTCGGAAACTCTATACAGGGTCTCTGGGTCGGAACCATCTCGATGGCACTTCACAACAACAACATGTTGTTAAGTGCCATTGAGTCAGTTCTGACTCACAGCGATTATGTATAGTGCTTCTGAAGAGTAGCTGGTGGGTTTGAATCACTAACCATGTGGTTGGTTAGCAGTCCAGGGCTTATCCCACAGCGCCAAAAGCACACATATATGTATGTTGTATGCATGTACGTGTTTTTGAATCTAGTTTAAGATGAAAGTACTGATTTTACTTTGGAATTTGTCATTAATGGGCTATAGAGTTATAAATGAGAACATCAGTCATCCCACTTACTGAAAAACAGGCTCTAGATTTTCTTTGATGACCATACAAACTCTAAAACTATTCGATTGAAATAAATTATACTCTCAGGGAGTGCAAGAGTTATTCATAGAACCATTGTGCTATACTGAATTTACTACCTAAGAGTAAATAAGAGAGGGATCATCTCTCACATTGATTTTCAAAGACAAAACAGCTTTATAGAAAAATGCCAACTAAAATAGCTTGTTATTGTTGTTAGCCATTGTCAAGCCAGCCCTCAATTTAGGACAACTTCATGCATAAAGAACACTTGTTACTGTTGTTGTTAAGTGCTGTTGAGTCAGTTCTGACTCATAGAGACCCTCTTCAGGGTTTCCGAGGAGTGGTTGGTGAGCTTGATCCATCAACCTTGCAGTTCAAACCAACTATGCAGTCCAGTGCATTAACCCAAAGCACCACACCAGGACTCTGTTGTTCTAAAGTGTTGTCAAATCAGTTCAGGCTCACAGCAACCCTATGTAAATCAGCTGGTGGATTTGAACCACTGATCTTGTGATAAGCAGTCCAGTGCTTATCCTATAGAGCCATATCAGGAGTGTGATAAACAGGGATCTAACTGGCTAATTTTCAGAAGTAGAAGGCCAGGCCTTTCTTCCTCGCTCCTTTTACTATGGAAGCTCCTCTGAACCCTGCTTAGCTTACGCTAACACACAAGCCTGCACTAACCATTAGTTGGTGTGTACACTTGAATCTGGGACTCCTACATGAAAGGTGAGAATTTTATCACTGAATCACCACAGAGTAGTCTGATGAGCCTTCTAATATCCAATTTGTTTTTCACAAAACAAAAAGCTTTTGTTGTATCTACTGAACCCTACTACAAATGTCTTATTTACGTGTACCCTAATTTCCATTCTGAATGTTAGTACCTCTCCTACAGTCTCTTCTATAATGTCAAGTTTTTAAAAATAATATCTGTAATATTAATATGATAGACTACTGACCACTCAAATTTTAACAAATGATAAATGCAATTAGGTAAGACCAAAAGCATTGCTATACAATTTTAACTGCTATTGTTGTTAAGTGTTGTTAAGTCAGTTCCAACTCATAGCAACCCTGTATAGGATTTCCAAGGAGCAGCTGGTGAGCTTGAACCAGTAACCTTGCAGTTCAAACTGTCTTTGAAGTCCCGTGCATTAACCCACAGTACCACAGGACTCCTATAAAATCACAGAAACATTTATGAAAAGATATATATAAATATGAAGCTTCACATACCTTCCATCTAGGTCTATACACTTCTGAAGGTGTTTTTCCATGTCTGGTGTGGTGCTGTAAGATAAGCACTGGACTGGTAATTGCAAGGTCAGCAGTTCAAACCCACCAGCTGCTCCTTGAGAATTCTATACAGAGTCAGAACTTACCAGACAGAACTTAACAATGACTCTTTCCCAAAGCCCTGGTGTGGTGCTGTAGGATAAGCACTGGACTGCTAACTGCTCAAAATTCAAGGTGGGCAATTCAAGCCCATGGGTCACTCTCAGAAACTATACATGATCACTATGAGTCAGAACCGATTAGAGGGTATACAACAACTGTTTCCAAAATCTTCCACTTTCTCTGATTTCTAACATGTCAAAATGCAAGTTTGGGCATTCTCAAGAGATTCAAATGCTGTTCCTTTTCAACAAGCTTTGTGTTTGGGGGGCAAAAAGAAGCCTTGAAGGGGCAAAATCTGGAATGTAGGATGGATGGTAAGGTTTCCCAGCAGAATTCTCGTAGGACAGCCTTGCTACATTCAAAGAAGAGCGGGTATACTGTTGTGATGATAAAGGACTTCCTCAGCACAAGTTTCCTGCACTTTTTCTCATCAATGACGTTTTCAATATTCTTAAAATTCATAGTAAGAAGCCTCCGTGATTGTCCTGTGTCTTTCAAGAAAATATATCAAGAGTCCCTCTTCTTCTGAGTTCCATAAAACAATCACCATAACCTTGTGAGCTGACTTCTCTGCCTTGTAATGGGCCCAGCAGATCACCTCAGAAGCCACAACTGACTAGATGTTTTTGAAGGTATCCTAATGAGAGTACATGCGTATTACTGAGATAGCATGTCAACATTCATCCACTGATGGAAGAGACATGTTTATTTATGTATATATATACATAGAGAGAGCTCTGGTAGTGTAGTGGTTACAAATTGGGCTGCGAGCCACAAGGTCAGCAGTTCGAAACTACAAGCTGTTCCATGGGAGAAAGATGAAGCTTTCTGCTCCTGTAAAGATTTACAGCCTTGATAAGAAGAGAAGGCATATGCATAAGAACACCCACATTTGCAGATAATACCCACTTATCCTGGCTTCAATGACTAGATGATCAGAGCTCAA